>NC_137622.1:38282656-38732656 GCF_963280865.1 Gymnoscopelus braueri
ATTTATATCTGAAAAGTAACTAGTAACTAAATCTTTCAAATTATTGTAGTGGAGTAAAAGTACAATATTTGCCTCTGAGACGTAGTGGAGCAGAAGTAAAACTATTGGAAATTGGACATACTCAAGTAAAGTACGAGTACCTCTAAATTGTACTTACAGTAGGTACAGTACTTAAGTAAATGTACTTAGTTACTTTCCACCACTGCACAGAACACTAAATAAACATTGATATGAACAGCAGAAACTTAGAGTGTACTTTAATTGGGTGCATGGGACATGTGATGTAAGGGACCTGGATATTGGATAAGGTTAAGAACCACTGACTTAAACCCTGTATATACTTTGTTGACCGGACCTCCTGCTTTTATCCCTCTATGACGCACTGAGGGATAAAACATGCATCTTATATATTGATTGATTGATTGATTGACTGATTGAATACTTGTCTCCTGATAGATGTTTTTTCAGGCCAATTTTGAAAGAGACTTTTTCTTAAAGCCGGGAACGCATCTGTGTCATTTTTAGATTTCTTTGGCTATTCAAAAAATAGCAGATCGACAAGCTCATAGCGCTACGAGCTTATAGATCTGCTAATTTTTTTTAAACTTGTGAACAATTTTGTGCAAATCTTTGAATATGTATATTTTTAAACGTTTTTGAACTCAAATCTTTGAATATGTATATTTTTAAACGTTTTTGAACTCAAATCTTTGCTTCCCGGGGGTTCTACAGTTCAACATGTTGCTATAACCAGTGGTTCTCAAACTTTTTCCATGTCAAGGACCACCCAAAATGATATGTATTTCTTGGCCACGGACCCCCATCTCAAAATATTTTGTTCCAGGGACCCCCCAGAAGTTGTAACATAGTTAAAAAATGTTCGCTTTAAAAATATACATTATTTACATTTTCACGATTTAAAAAAAAAATTGCCAAATAAATCTTAAAATGACACAGATGCGTTCTCTGTCTTAAAGGGTTAATGGTTCACCCCCAGAATAGAGATGCTATAGGATTCATGTGGTTGGTAAATTGCAGAGGATCAAGCTGTATGCCTCCATAGTGAGACATGTTACTCATTTCCCATCATAATGAAGTCTGACTGAGCACTCTCTCTCTCTCTCTCTCTCTCTCTCTCTCTCTCTCTCTCTCTCTCTCCTCTCTGCACAGTGTTTGCATTTCCCAACGCTGGGCCATTAACCCCTTCAGACTGGGGACGCATCTGTGTCATTTCAAGATTTCTTTGGGCTATCAAAAAATAGCAGATCTACAAGCTCGTAGAGCGGCACCGAGTGCCTCGCTACGAGCTTGTTGATCTGCTATTTTTGAAAAATCGTGAAAAAATGTGTGCAAATCTTTGAATATAATATATGTATACTTTTTAAAGCGAACATTTGTAACTCAAATCTTTGCTTCTGGGGTGATTGTACAAATGTCTTATAAATTCTTACAGTTTTTTATTTTATTATGTTGCTATAATATCAGTGGTCCTCAAACTTTTTTCATGTCAAGGACCACCCAAAATGTTGTCCCAGGGAAGATTCGAGTTAAAAATGTTCGCTTCAAAAGTATATTATACATTCAAAGATTTGCACAAATTTACAAGCTCTTTACAAGCTCTTAGCGCGGCACTATAGTGCCGTGCTAAGAGCTTGTATGTGTGCTTTTTTTTTGAATAATAGCAGATAAAAGTATAAAATAATGGTTTAAAGTGGTTACACACAGATGCGTTCCCGGCATTAATGGGTTAATTTGCACATGTACGTCCTCGGGCCCTTCATTATAAATGCAAAAAAACGAAATATAGGGGAAAGAACTGTGTGTGCGTGCATGCGTGTGTGTGTGTGTGTGTGTGTGTGTGTGTGTGTGTGTGTGTGTGTGTGTGTGTGGCGTGCGTGTGTTCTGTATGTGTGTGTGAGAGAGGAATGAGTGTGCTCTTGTGTGTGTGAGACAGAGAATGTGCGAGTGTGTGTGCGCGCTCTTCGGTGCGTTGTTTGTGTACGTTTGTGTGCTATATTAATGTGTCTAACACTCAAAGTGGGAATACTTCTGCCTATACGCCTCTGCAGGGCTCGTGGCTATGTGAGATCTTTCTTTTTCTGTGTCTTTTTCTTCTTCTTTTTTTATTAAATAATTTACATTCAGATTAACCATGAGAATACACAAAAGCATTATTATCGCAAATTAGAAGCCGGGCTATCACATGAAGGCAGACATGTCAGGCAAATAAAAGTGTGGTACATGTGAGGAGAGCATGCTGCCATAGGCAGTGGTGGGAAAAGTACTCAAATGTTTTACTTATAAGTAAAAGTATCAATACTGCAATGTAGAAGTACTCTGTTACAAGTAAAAGTCCAGAATTCAAAATTTACTTGAGTAAAAGTACAAAAGTGTTGGTGTCAAAATGTACTTAAAGTACCACAAGTAAGACGCGCGAACGCTGGAAGCGAACGCAGCTCGAAAATATTGTGTATTTATGGACTTATAATCCGTGTTATTTCACCGTGATGGAGAGAGAACATTGACAGTGTGTGTGTGTGTGTGTGTGTGTGTGTGTGTGTGTGTCAGAGCATTGTCTAAATTCCTGCACTCTGGCGCACTCGGGTGGCTGCTTACAGGCAGTGCACGCATGTGAGTCATGTCACCCAGGGGCAGGCAGGCAATGAGAGCGTGAGTCACATGGGTGCATGCAGCCAATGAGAGGTGAACACAGACGGACAGAGACACACACAACCCAGGCAGAGTTACATAGTAAGCTCCACTTGGTCGGAGGCGCGGCTTCGCCGTGCCTCCTTCCGCGTTCGCAAAAAGTAAAAGTACTTAAATGTTTGAAAATAGCCTAGGTATACAATAGGGCTGAAGTGGTTAATGTATGTTTTATAATTTAATGATTTATATCTGCAAAGTAACTAGTAACTAAGGTTTTCAAATAATTGTAGTGGAGTAAAAGTACAATATTTGCCTCTGGGATGTAGGAGTAGAAGTAAAAGTATAGACGATTGGAAATACTCCAGTAAAGTAAAAGTACCTCAAAATTGTACTTAAGTACAGTACTTGAGTAAATGTACTTTGTTACTTTACGCCACTGGTCATAGGGCTGTTACATACATGCACTCAGGAGTAAGGCTATATATCACAATGTTTTTGACAAAATACTGAGCAAGATCTAAAATTGAGGAAGGCACTTGCATGGAGGGCCCTGAACGGCATGGCCAATGTACGGAACTCCAACCTCCCCCGACAAATCAAACTCAGCTTCTCCTATAATGCAACGGTTCTCCAATAGACGAATCCACAGACGCGCTGCCTGTAGCTGCCTGTAGGCGGCCATTGCTGCGGTGTCGCGTCCGCGGAGCGTTGACACCGCAGCAATGGCTGCGTGCAGGGCAGCGCTCCGTGGATTCGTGTATACGGCAGCGAATGCTGGACCCTGAAGCATGCCGTACTTAAAGGGATATTTCACTTATATTTTTTTATTGTCATTTTATCGTCTACTCAGGCTTTTGTTAGCCCCCCAGACAGTTTTTAAGTTGCTTGATTCAGTATTTAGATATTCGATATTCATTTTATCATACACACCCCCTTCCTATACAAACCCATTGTAACTTCAAACTCTGATAAGGAGTCTGATATAATTTATATTAAATATCTAAATACTGAATCAAGGAACTTAAAAACTGACCAGATTTCTAAAAAAAATTGAGGAATCGTGAAAATGTGTGCACATCTTTGAAAATATATTTTTTAAAGTGAACATTTGTAAAACATTTTGTTCCAGGGACCCCCAGAAAAAAAATTTTTGAGTTAAAAATGTTTGCTTTAAAAAACATATATATTCAAATATTTGCACACATTTTCAAGATTTCTCAAGCTCATAGCGTGGCACTATGTGCCTCGCTATGAGCTTGTATATCTGCTATGTTTTAATAGCCAAATAAATCTTAAAATGACACGGGATGCGTTCCCGGTCTTAATGGGTTAAGCGCTATCTTTAAAAAAAAATAGTGAAAACAGCCCAGTCTGCAAGCTCACACACCCCATGAAACATTGAATTCATGGAGAATTTTTAGTTTTTGTCTCATTCCTGAGCCAATAGTTGGATTGCCAGCAGAAAGATGCTAATGTATCCGAGACTCAAAGGAGTCTCTTTGAGTCTCCTACCGGAAATATACCCGATCATCAAATTATTGGCTTATAGGAATGCGACAAAAACAAAAAAAATCGCCATGAATTCAATGCTTCATGGGGTGTGTAATTGATAGAAAATAAGTAATGTTTTGGGGTGAACTACTCCTTTAACGAACTTGAAGAAGTTTTTATGTCTGTGGACAAGACCACAGCAATGACACTATGCATGATTCTCTCATAGGCTGAAAGGTTTTCAAAAAACACATCCTTGCACTTCTGTGGGCTAGTTAAAGTTGGCGGACAGAGAGGTCACTCTCTCTCTCTCTCTCTCTCTCTCTCTAGATCTCCCTCTCAGGTTGGTTTTCTGGCATTTCAGAGGCATGCCAAGGCCGTTCAGAAGTCTTAATAAATATGAAAAAGAGGGTGTGTGGGTAGAGGGAGGGGGGGGGGGGACTAGAAATAGATGACGAGGCACAACGAGTTGGTGGCGAAAACAGCAAGTCACCCCGCCTGCCGGACAGACAGCTGAGCTAGCAAGGAGAAGAAGAAAAGCATGGTTAAGCCTGAATTACACTTCATCGTATGACGGTGTCACGCGCCGAAAACAGCTGACCTGCAAGCTCACAACGCGTCGAAATGCGACGCCTTATGAGCTTGCAGATCAGCTGTTTTTGGTGCGTGACTCCTTCGTATGACAGAGTATAGCCTAAATCAGGCTTCGAGGAGGGAAGGAGAGAGAGAGAGAGAGTTGCAGGCAATGAGGGCAGAGAGCGGAGGGGGGGGGGGGGGGGGAGAGAGAGGTAGAGCAGGTAGAGAGAGAGAGAGAGAGAGAGAGAGAGAGAGAGAGAGAGAGAGAGAGAGAGAGAGATGGAGAGAAGGAAACAGAGCGGCAGAGAGAGACAGAGAGGAAACCTGAAGATGCTGACTATATATATATTAAAAGTGGAGTTGATGGGTAAGTGGGTTTTTCTACTTGGTTATTCACTAGAACATGGTTGTGCACTGCAAAAAAAAAAAAGGGGAAAAAAAGAAGAAAAAGAATACCGCTTAGCAAGCTGTTTTACCTTCAGATCAGACATGTCCAGCTCATTTAAGGACACTTCAAGTCACTTTCCCCTCACTCTGCACTGGCAGTCAATTTGGTTGGTTTCAAAGGAAATGACTTGTTTTATTACGCTCTAGCTCGTTTAACCACTTTGACCCCAGCATCCCTATTAAAAAATAACTGATCTACAAGCTCACAAGGCGTCGCAACGTGTCACAACGCAGCGCGTCGCAGCGTGTCGCAACGGGCCACGGCGCATCGCAACGTGCCGTGTTGTGAGCTTGTAGATAGGCTATTTTTGGCGAAGTGAATTGGTTAGGGGTGTAACGAAACGTTTTAACAACGATTCGATACGTATCACGATATTTGGTTGTCGATACAATACATGAACGATACAGGTTAATTTAGAACGATACGATACATTTCGATTCAGTGATTTAGTCGATACGATACATGAACGATACAGGACAGGTTAATTTAGAACGATACGATTCGATTCAATGATTTAAAATCGATATAGTAACTATTTATTTACCCCAAAATTCTGTGTGAAAAATAATTACCTGGATACTGGATATAAACCCCTCTTTCTCTTTTTTCTTCTTAAAAGTACTTAGTATTGATAAAATTGATCATTTGCATTGCAAAACGATTCGATACGATACAAAGTCAAACGATACGAAATTTTGCTGTTTGCATATCGATATAGTACAAGTAGATCGTTGAAATTTTTAAACAATTTTTCGATGCAGTTACTATATCGTTACACCTCTAGAATTGGTGTACACGGAAAAAAGCGACCCAAGTACAGTGACTCAGGTCTGTTTTACTAAGACTAGAGGGTTTAAAGGGATAGTCCACCCCAAAAAATACTTTTTTCCTATAAAATACACACCCCATGAAGTATTGAATTCATGGAGATGTTTTAGTTTTTGTCGCATTCCTACACCAATGATTTGATTACCGGTCGGAAAGATGCAAATGTATCTGTTAGGAGACTCAAAGGAGTCTATTTGAGTCTCCTACCGGAAATACACCCGGCCATCACATTTTTGGCTTAGGAATGCGTCAAAAACAAAAAATCTCCATGAATTCAAGGCATCATGGGGTGTGCAATTAATTAAAAATGTGTAACTTTTTGGGTGAATTATTCCTTTAAGTGGTAAAGGCACTTAAACCATATCACTTATACCATACTTTAGCTCCCTTTTTGTTTTATTGTCATTGTTGTACAACTATTTCCCTCATTTATTCCAGTTTAGGGAGATCATTTAACTTCAATTCCCATAGTTCTGTTCCTGTGAGTGACTTTATTTATTTATTCATTTATTTGACCGATTAAAAATTGCATGAGGCTTGGTGCACAGCTGCGCACTAGAGTCGTTTTGAAATCTTATAATAACCCCTTCTACCTATGTAGGTCTATACTCTGGGGTCCCCCAGGGGTTAGTACTTGGCCCCCTCCTTCTTTCCCTCTACACCAAATCTCTTGCTATTTTCACCAAACGTTCACCTATTTTATTACCACATGTTCACTTACTATGACATGCAGGGATATTATCAGAGACGTTCTCTCCGTCCGTTGTGGGAACGCGCACACTTAACATTTGAACTATCTTATCGTTGCTGTCGGGCAGAAACCTCTTATCTCCATATTTACTTTTCTTCCCGTAAATCAACATAACTAGACCATACCCGTTGAAGTGCGCAGGCGAAAGTAGTTGCAAACGTGGGGTTATTGCACGTCCCCCCCGCGCGTCCCGTAGTGTATTTTTGGCGTTGGTTGTGAAAGTGCAGGTGGGTGTGGGGACGCGTTGTGAGCTTGTAGATCGGCTGTTTTCCAAGAGGCAATGTATATGTGTGAAGGCGCTTCGTTTGGCCTTCTTTCCATAGACCTTGTTGCTTGTAGGGCTCGCTTCGTTTGGCCTTGTTTTCATAGACCTTGCTGCTCGTTTCTCGCACGAAACCTGGCAACCCTGCTCTCCCATTGTTTGACACATAAACGCTAATAATAAGCTGAGATTTGATGAAATTGAAAAAAGGGCTTCGCAGTTGAATTCAGATGGTAATGGTCAATGGCTGTGTGCAAATTCAGATCAATTGCTCCAGCCACTGAGGAGAACCGGGCACACATTTTTGCTCTCAGAGGTTTGTCAAATTATAGGAGGATGCCCTATATGATTATACTACAGTGTCGCCAAAAGTAGCAGATCCACAAGCTCGAAACGCAGTGCGAAGCGATGCGTTTTTAAGCGTTTCGAGCTGGTGGATCTGCCATTTTTTAATTTGAATCCTGAAAAGTAACATTTTGGACATAATGAGGTTTCCATCCGACAGATACGTTATTGATTGATTGATTGATGTAGTTTATTTAGTAAGACATGAGAATAGTACATGACAGTAGCCTACATAACAGTACATGGAAGTACAAATTCAGATTGTGGATTTTGGATTTTCAGCCAGTGCAAGTGAATAGGGCAGAAAAACGTCTCATTAATGGCGTTGGAACAACAGATGTTCAGGAGGCGGAGAAACACACCTTTACTCCGCCCACTCACCAATCTATACCTGGCGCTATTTACACCCCGTCAGAACTACCCAGAAACCCCTTACTCGCTTTCGTACTTCGTACTCTAGCTCGTACCAGCTCGTCAGTGTTTCGTGCAGACTACTGTACGCTAACGGCCGTCTATGCGTGCCGTGACGACTACGCTAATCGACCTCCTCCCCCAAAGACTCCAGGGTCCTCTCCCTCCATTACATTCTATTATTCAATAAAACACTTTCCATAAAGGCATGTTTTTCGCATAGTCAAGTATAAATAGTAAGAAGAAACTCTCAGGATTAGATAACCTTGATGGGAAACACCTAGGCATGATTTCAGGCCCTATCTATTGCATTACCCAAAGCCATATGTTTGTATCTAAGATTACAGCAGGGTGTGTATGCCCCCTGGCAAGGAAAGCCACCGAGGCCATCTATCCCTTTACCCCAAAACAAGAGGGACGTACTGTACATGTTTACAGTTGGTAATGGCCGACCTATCAGCATTCTTCCCTGTGCTAAATAAACTAATGGAAACGGTCATGATTGATCAGGTCTTACATCATTTTTCGGTCTTATCTCCGAATTGCCTTGCCTACAGTGGTGGAAAGTAACTAAGTACATTTACTTAAGTACTGTACTTAAGTACAATTTTGAGGTATTTGTACTTTACTTGAGTATTTCCAATTTTCAGTACTTTTACTTCTACTCCACTACATCTCAGAGGCAAATATTGTACTTTTTACTCTACTACAATGATTTGAAAACTTTAGTTACTAGTTACTATTCAGACATAAACTATGATATAATGAAACATACATTAACCACTTTAACCCTATTTTATACCTAGGCTATTTGAAAATAGCAGATCTACAAGCTCACAACGCGTCGCATCGCGACGCGTTGTGAGCTTGTAGATCGGCTATTTTCAAATATTTAGTACTTTTACTTTTGGTACTCGAAGTACATTTTGATGCCAATACTTTTGTACTTTTACTCAAGTAAATTTTGAATTCTAGACTTTTACTTGTAACAGAGTATTTTTATATTGCAGTATTGGTACTTTTACTTAAGTAAAGAATTTGAGTACTTTTTCCACCACTGCTTGCCTATAAGAAGAGTCACTCCAGTACCATGGCTCTAACCACATGAACCATACTGTAGCATCCTTTTTCTGGGCGTGTGTGTGTGTGTGTGTGTGTGTGTGTGTGTGTGTGTGTGTGTGTGTGTGTGTGTGTGTGTGTGTGTGTGTGTGTGTGTGTGTGCGTGTGTGTGCCATAGCTCTGCCCCTTGCCTCGAGATCTCCTCACTGATGACACACAAAGAGACAGACAGTAAGATTCACCTTCAGATCAAACACACCTTCCAGTGAGGGAGGACAGACTGTCTTTCCAACAGCTACAGGAGGGAAACACTGACCCAGACCACTGGAACCTGCTGCTGAGGTCAGCGTGCTCTGTCAGCTGGATGGACTTTAACAAGAACCACGGTTCACAATGAAAGTAAACTTCAGGGAACATTGTAGAGGCGCGAGTGTAACCACCACTGACATGGCTGATTTCCAGGCTTAAAGGGCGAGACCACTTTGGTAGAGGTTTGGGTTGTGTAGCTACCTTGCCATGATGTGACTCCAAAGGTGGACAAGAAATAAAAAAATATTGCTCCATTGCTCCTCATTGACGGATAAACAACTCTCAAAGTCACTCTTTTGGCACGTAAACGAATGCAAACAAAGTTGATTCAGACAATACAGAACATCACAAAACCCAGTACTGTTTTTTTTTTTTATATAAAAGTGTTAACTTCCTGTTGATTTTTCCTGAAGATCGAGGGTCTAAACAGAGACATATCAACCCTTTCAAACACGCATCGCGACGCGTTGTGAGCTTTTAGATCGGCTATTTTCAAATCGCCTATGTATAAAATAGGGATTATGTGGTTAATGTATGTTTTATAATGCAATAATTTATATCTGCAAAGTAACTAGTAACGTTAAAGAAAACGTAACGTTTTCAAATAATTGTAGTGGAGTAAAAGTACAATATTTGCGTCTGAGAGGTAGTGGAGTAGAAGTAAAAGTATAGCCATTTGGAAATACTCCAGTAAAGTAAAAGTACCTCAAAATTGTACTTAAGTACAGTACTTGAGTAAATGTACTTAGTTACTTTACACCACTGAGAATAAGGTTATACGACGGTAAATACACAGCAGAATACTCCTCACCAGGGTCATCCACTCTGCTCTCAGTGACGCAGAAACCCCAGAGGATCAGAGTCCAGCTGGACTGGAACAGAAGAAAGCTGTCCTTCTCTGATCCCGATACTAACAAACACCTTGTAGTATATTTGATAACATAACATACATATTTTTTGGTATTATTTAACTACACAAGTCTACAGGTAGCCTACTGTCAGACACAAGAGTGTATTCAGAGGTGCCTTTTGGTCTGAGCTGGTTGGGGGTACAATTAACATTCTCTTTGTTGTTTAGCTGGGAGACAGAGGTCTATGCATCTGTCTCCATCCCCTTTCCTGCTTCATACAGGTGCAAATTGAATCAGGGGGCTCGAAGGGTGATCTATTGTTTGTGCCGGGTGGGGGGGCTCACCTTTGAAGCTCACACACCCACATGTACCTTCTCTAGATCTCTCTGTTATATAAACTGTACCGAAATGCATCTTAGTGTGTGACAGTCAGTGGCCGGCAGGCTGACTGATAGGACCTCAGGGTCCATGGAAGCTGTTTTGTACTGTTTTGTACTTATGCAATAAATGGAAGCAACGAAACCTCACTAACTAGTGATGACTCCTTCATTCTACAACCATTCATTCTCATCTCTGGGACAACAAACTTATCTGCAATATGGCGTTGTTGGCAACTACAAAAGCAATAGAAACCTTTAAGTCTGTGGTTTTCAGATACCACATTATGGCGTGAAGTCGGCAGTCGCGTTGGTTTGTTTTTTTGGGGGCGCAAGTCTCCAGGGATACTGAGCCAGGCGTCGAAAGAACGTGCGGCGGGACATCGGGACGACGTGACGACAACTTTTCGAGAATCTACAAGGAGAGGGCTTCGTGACCAGATCTAGGACGGCTGTACGACTCATCTGGCTGCTCAACATATCTTCTGCGATCGCTAGAAGGGCGCGCTGCGGTGCGGACGGCAGAGCGGAGAAATTGGTGTGTCGAATTTCTTCGTGGCGGGTATGTTGTGGGGAGAGGACAGCGGGTGCCGGCAGAGTGGAGGACTTGCGATGATGGGGTTCTTCGTGAAGAGTGTGGTAACACATCTTCAGCGATCGCGAGTGGAGCGCTCTGTTGTAAACATGCAGCTATCTGTTGGAAAATCTGGGTACGGCGCTGGAGCACGGCTGGGTGAGGAGATGACATTGAGGGAGACTACAAGAGGGACATTATCGAACGGGACACTGCGCATATGGGACCTGGGGTTATGTTTTTGTGATAAGGGTGGGTTAAACTGTGGGGCTATGGCTGCCATGGGAAGTGATGCGAGGGTATTTTTTTACTTTCTGGTCTCCTGTGTTTAATGTGAGTTTACTTTGTGGATTATTGTTTCATTGGGGGGTGCACTGCCTTCTTTTTTCCGTGTAGGCGCTTTCGTGGTAGTTGTCATATATGCTTGATGGTACGGTGTAAAACTTAGGGATAAGAATTAGGCTATCTTTGAGTATATTTTGGTGACTGGGCGGGGGGGACATTGATCTTGGGGGGTGGTGCTATCGCTTGGTGGGCGTGATTCGACTGTGTGCTGTCAGCTTCCACTGGGTGGGGGCTGTGTAATGTTTTATCCTGGAGTTTAAAAGGCTAACAGAGGGATCCTGCACGCTAATTAGTTTAGGGAGATGTGTCTATTTGATGTAATTCACCGTGTCGCTGTACTATGTAATCTTGGTTTTTGTATGTGCATTGTTCTGTGTGATGTTGTTTGCTGTTTTAGTTTTCCTGAATGTTTACTTTTTTCCTGGTTGATGTTCCATACGCTTTTCATGGGGGGCGGATTCTTTGTGGTTCTTTTGAAATATACGTGTTTGTGAGAGACGTTTAATGTCTCTCATGGGGGGAATGTAGTATATTTGATAACATAACATACATATTTGTTGGTATTATTTAACTACACAAGTCTACAGGTAGCCTACTGTCAGACACAAGAGTGTATTCAGAGGTGCCTTTTGGTCTGAGCTGGTTGGGGGTACAATTAACATTCTCTTTGTTGTTTAGCTGGGAGACAGAGGTCTATGCATCTGTCTCCATCCCCTTTCCTGCTTCATACAGGTGCAAATTGAATCAGGGGGCTCGAAGGGTGATCTATTGTTTGTGCCGGGTGGGGGGGCTCACCTTTGAAGCTCACACACCCACATGTACCTTCTCTAGATCTCTCTGTTATATAAACTGTACCGAAATGCATCTTAGTGTGTGACAGTCAGTGGCCGGCAGGCTGACTGATAGGACCTCAGGGTCCATGGAAGCTGTTTTGTACTGTTTTGTACTTATGCAATAAATGGAAGCAACGAAACCTCACTAACTAGTGATGACTCCTTCATTCTACAACCATTCATTCTCATCTCTGGGACAACAAACTTATCTGCAATATGGCGTTGTTGGCAACTACAAAAGCAATAGAAACCTTTAAGTCTGTGGTTTTCAGATACCACAACCTACACACCTTCACACACACTTTCACTGACACACTCTTTTCAAATCCATTTTCACTGGTCATGGTGGAACTCTGACGATATTACCAGAGAAGGTCAGTGTAACAGCTGGAACAATTACATTACAGTCATTTAGCAGACGTTTTTATCCAAAGCGACTTACAATGAGTGCATTCGACAAAGGTAGGCAAGGAAACTACTATTCACCAGAAGCATTAAGTGCATTCTCTTCTCAAACAAGCAACTAAGAGCATACCTAGCGCTAAGTGTCTAATATATCAGCTACCTACTTTCTTAAACAGATGAGACAAATAGGAAAATCAAATGAGCAAGAGCTAAAACAAATAAGTGTATCAAATAAACAAGATCCAATAAAACAAGAGCTCATACAAATAATTGAGGCTAAGAGGAAGGGTCAGGGTAGTGTTTCCTGTGGGTTTTCAGCCTGCGGTGAAAGATGGGCAGTGATTCCACCACTGTGGGGCCAGAACAGAAAAAAGTTGTGACCGTGTAGATCAGCCAGAAGGACCTCTGAGCGACGGGGCAACCAACAATGTAGTTACAGTAGACATGATGATGATGATGATGATGATGGAGACAATGACAGATGTGAAAAAGTTGGGGTGGAGGTTCTTTCTTGGCCTACTGTGAGTGTGTGTGCAAAGTACCCCAGCAATCAGGGAGTTGCATTCATGATTTGTGGCATTTTGTGCCACAAGGTACTCCTGCAAAGTTTGGAAGGCAATCATAGCCAATTGGAATGGAATATGAGAAATCTGACAGATACAGTATGTCTTGATCACATGACTACAGAGACAAGGTGTACCGAATTGCATGAGGATTGAAAATTGGTTGGAGTTGGAGCAAAAAGTGTGTTTTACAAAACAAAACAAAAACGCAACATGGGGGAAAACTTTTCAGGTGGAAATGGGAGTTGCGTAATGATGATTCCCCCCCCCCCCCCTTTTTTTTTTTTTGTTGTTGTTATCTTTTGCTTTGATATTCTTTGTATTGATATTCGAACTGTGTTGCCACTATATATGTCATTGGAAACAAGACCGCAAGGACTTTCATGAACGGACCTGTTAGACAAAGTATTTTAAATGTAACTGTGCTGTTTTACATTTTTTGCCTAATAAAATATTCAATCGATCAATCAATCCAAGGAATCCAAGGGAAACATTATTTTGATTGTATGACCTATGGTTCAAGAGTTATGGGCCAAAACGTGAATTGGCCTATAGCGCCACCATGTATTAAAAAGACAATGGTGATTTTGCTATTCTTAATTGTGCCCATTCCATAGAAAGGGACACCTTGCTTATCAACACGACTTGGCAAATGGAAAATGCCAGTCAGTGCCAACGGCCCAATAAATGTTATTTATGCTAATGCATTAGATTAATTTAATAGAGTGTACAAATGGAATCAAATGGACAATTAAAGGTCCATTTTATTCCATTTGTACACTCTCAGATTTACATCCTGGGGTCCACATTTTGGACCCCTGGTGGTCCTTGGACCCGACGTTGAGATGCGTCTGACACAGACGTTCAACAAACCATTTATTTGGTAGAGACACTTAGACAAAACCAATATACAATTCCTATACATTTGAAGTCCATAATACACCTTCAATGCTACCAATATCCAAACCAGATCTCCATTAGCTATGCCTATGGCAGCAGTAACATGCCTTTTTTACTGCTCTTTTTACTAAAGGGTTTTCCGTACACAGCTTAAGTGTACTCAAGAAAAGAAAGGAAGACCACAAAACAGATCTATTTGACCGATATTGAAACTATGCAGAATGTGTGTAAGATCTGTCAAAAGCAAATTTATCTCAATACACTTGTAAGCCTCAAACTTTGACAGCCAGTATCCTGGAATAAATGCCACTGTCACCACGTGACAGTGGCACTAGAATTTGAATTTCGTTCGAGAGAAGGGAACGCCTCAACTCAACTGCCACAGCACTACATTTACCACTTACGACTTGTGTGTGTGTGTGTGTGTGTGTGTGTGTGTGTGTGTGTGTGTGTGTGTGTGTGGGGGGGGGGGGGGGGGGCGGGGCCACTCACAAAACCCAAGGGCACACGGCTAAAAAGCCAGATCAACTGATCCTTGACGTACAATGTTGGCTTCAGCCTCGCAGTGATATATGTAATGGTCGCACGAGTACAATGCTTGACACAACTCTTCACTAGGCACTGTAAACAAAATGTCACCATGGCCAGATGCTATTGATAAACTGGCTAGAGTCTATAGCCAGCTAGACACCGACATGTATACTGTAGTTTACAATTTGTGTTGCCAGGCGGACTTGATCAACATAATGTGTTCATAATTTGGCACTTCCTCAGTGGTGGAAAAAGTACTAATTTTTTTTTACTTAAGTAAAAGTATCAATACTGCAATGCAGAAATACTCTGTTACAAGTAAAAGTCCAAGTATTCAAAATGTACTTGAGTAAAAGTACAAAAGTATTGGTATCAAAATGTACTTCAAGTGTCAAAAGTAAAATTACTCGTTACGCAGAATGTCCCGTTTCACAAGTTTTCAAATGTATAAAGTTCTTAAAAATCCTTTGAAAATAGCCGATCTACAAGCTCGCAATGCGTCGCATCGAGACGCATTGTGAGCTTGTAGATCGGCTATTTTCAAATGGCAAAAATGTATATAGGGCTGAAGTGGGTAAATGTATGTTTTGTAATAATAATCAAAAAAGTAACTAGTAACTAAAGTTTTCAAATAATTGTAGTGGAGTAAAAGTACAATATTTGCCTCTGAGATGTAGTGGAGTAGAAGTAAAAGTATTGGAAATTGGAAATATTCAAGTAAAGTACAAACACCTCAAAATTGTACTTAAGTACAGTACTTGAGTACATGTACTTCGTTGCTTTCCACCACTGCACTTCCTGGTGGGAAACTAATGTGGACCGTATGTCGTTCCTGTCGGGCAGAAACCTCTTATCTCTATGTTTTAACTTTTTTGTGTTTTTTTTTGGTAAATGAAGGCCCTACGTGATCGTTCTACAGCGTCACACAAAAGCATCAAAAGTAGCAGATCTACAAACTCGAAACGCGGCGCTTTTTTGATGCTTTTGAATTTGAATCCTGAAAAGTAACTGTTTTGGACGTTATTCAACACCACAACAAAGCACTATTTCGACACAGTACGTTATAAGTAAGTTAGGGTTTTTTTTATTTTGTAACCCAGTTTTTTCAGCCAGTGCCAATTGTCTATGTAATCCTGGGTGCTACACTCCCTCTGCCAGCCTAGGGAGAGCCTAGAGCCGAGCTCATGCCTCCTTCAATGCATGAGGAGCTACTGTAGCAAGCCGCTTCTTGTCACCTGACAGGAGGGAGTTTCCCTGGTTAGACGTAGCGTGTGGAAGGAACACGTTATTCCAACCAGTTCCTTTCCCCTCCATCAGGCGCCCCGGCTGACCAGGGGGAGGCAGTATAGAGAACAGGATTACTGCATGTTTTTGTGAGGGTAACTACCCTAGGAGACACGGGGAGAACATGCAAACTCCACACAGAAAGGCCCTTTCACCAACCCCACCTAGGGTATGGGCACTGATGACGTGGAGGAGAGAACACGCCCCCAGCGCCCACAGAGTCCCTGGCGGGAATCGAACCCAGGACCTTCTAGCTATGAGGCGACAGCGCTAACCCACACACACGCAGCTTTGCTTAACCAAAGCACAAAAACTAAATGTGCTGTACACACACACACACACACACACACACACACACACACACACACACACACACACACACACACACACACACACACACACACACACACACACACACACACACACACACACGCACACACGCACACACGCACACACGCACGCACGCACGCACACACACACAGCTTTGCTTAACCAAAACACAAAAAATGTGCTGTACACACACATGCTCTCGCAACTCACACACACGACTGCACGTGCACGCTCTCTCTCTCACACAAACACACATGCACGCACACACACACACACACACACACACACAAGCTCTCGCTACTCACACACTCTCTCTCTCACACACACACACACACACACACACACACACACACACACAGACACACGCGCGCACACACACACACAAGCACGCACGCGCACACGCACACGCACACAGATATTCCACTTATACAATAGGGCACACAGTACTGATTGATATTGAGGTTCTCCTCTTAGCCCGGGCTCCAGATAAGGAGCTCCTTTATTAGAGAAGGCTCAACGCTCAAAGTGCCATTGATTCATTTCTGAGGCTCCATTCAAGAAAAATCCATTTCCTCCTCCTCTCCACCGGGCTCACAGGGCCGCATGCAGCAGCAGTAGTGCTCCTCCAGAGGCTTTACGCAGAGACCTTGACTCCTGATCTGCCTCGCCCCCCCCCCCCCCTCTTCTGTTTAACCCAGTCAACCCGGGAAAGCATCTCTGTCATTTTAGTCTGTCTTTGAGTATTAAAAAAAATAGCAGATCTACAAGCTAGTAGCACGGTACCGAGTGCCGCGCTACGAGCTTGTAGATCTGCTATTTTTTTTTTAAAGATCGTGAAAATGTGTGAAAGTTAACTTTGTCAAATATTTTGTCCAGAAGCAAAGATTTCAGTTACATAATGTCTGCTTAAAAAAATATATATATAAAAAAGATTTGCATATATTTTCACGATTTTTCAAAAATAGCAGATCTACAAGCTCATAGCGCTCATCTGCTATTATTTAATAAATCATGAAAATGTGTTATTTTAAGATTTTGTTTTTTGTTTTTTACGCCTTTAATGATAGGATAGGCTGACAGGAAATGGGGAGAGAGATGGGGGTGACATGCAGCAAAGGCCGTCGGGACTCGGTGCTTGTATATCTGCTATTTTTGAATAGCCCAAAGAAATCTAAAATTACGAGAGAAGCGTTCCCGTATTGAAGGGGTTAATTGATTGTTCAGTAGCGCTTTCTTCCTAATTTCCTCCCTGGTCCCTGACTCTGTGCTGCCGCGCAGAGAGAGAGAGAGAGAGAGAGAGAGACCCTGACTCTGTGCTGCCGCGCAGAGAGAGAGAGAGAGAGAGAGAGAGAAAGAGACCCTGACTCTGTGCTGCCGAGAGAGAGAGAAGTAGAGCACTTCCAGTTTGGTAAAGAGGGAGCAGCCACGGCGAGAGACCACACGCGTGGAGGTGTTAAAGGGCAGTGGTTCTCAACCTGTGGGTTCGGGAACCCCAGGGGAGTCCCCGCATGATTTTGATGGGGGTCCAGTATGACGAAGTGACGTGACAATTTAAGGTCTTTTAAGACCTTTTCAATACCAAAGAAAATTCAAATATATATAATATAAGAAAGAGGATTTTCTTTTAGAAAATAGCCGAGCTTGTAGATCTGCTATTTTCACAATATGTATCTGTGGAACCGAGTCCAACATCATTGAATGCCTCAACTCCTTCATTCCAAGTGCTTATCAGCGTGGGGGGGGGGGGGTCTCCAGTTCAAATATGATTATTGTGGGTGTTCCCTAGTTCAAATATGATTATTGTGGGTGTTCCCCAGTTCAAATATGATAATTTTGGGTGTTCCCCAGTTCAAATATGATTATTCGGTGGGGGGGGGGGGGGGGATCGCGGCCTGAAAAGGTTGAGAACGAAACAAAAAAATCTGGATTCCAATAAAAAATAATTGCAAAAAAAAGCAGATCTACAAGCTCAAAACACGTTGAGCTTGTAGATCGGCTATTTTTGCTACTTTTATGTGACATAGAATGGCGAAGTACGGCATTAATTTAATGCAATGTGGCCCTCTGGGGAGTGAGTGTGGAAATACAGTGGCCCTCTCTCCATCATCAAAGTTGCATCACCGCTGCCCTACTTGATCATACCACAGCGTCACACAAAAGCATCAACAGTAGCAGATCCGGCAAAAGCTCGCAAGTTAATGAAGAGCTCAGACGTCAACGTCCTCGCTCCGTACCTGTACCTGCGGCAGCACTGAGCCCTTGGTGGGCGGCTCGGAACTTTGATCACAAGCGAGATGTTTTGAAGAGGTGTTCCGCGCACCTCGTGGGAGGACTGATGTTCAAAATGAAAGAGGTGTGTGGGAGAGTTAAGAGACAAACTGACAAACTCTGGGGTTCTAAACTCGCGCACGCACACACGCACACGCGCGCACACACACACACACACACACACACACACACACACACACACACACACACACACACACACACACACACACACACACACACACACACACACACACACACACACACACACACACACACACACACACACACACACACACACAAATATCAATGTATGTAATTATTTCTAAAGATATTAATCTTCCAAACAGGAACTTGATTTGGCGCTGCAGTGGGTGTCAAGTTATCTAATGATCTTGGTCTTTCAGCAGGGATAATTTTTTCTCCCAATATCAAAAAAAAAAGAAGAAATATATATATATATATATATATATATATATATATATATATATATATATATATATATACACACACACACACACACACAGTGGTAGAAAAAGTACTCTAGTGTTTTACTTAAGTAAAAGTATCAATACTGCAATGTAGAAGTACTCTTTCACGTACGTGTAGTAAAATTCCGGAATCCAAAATTTACTTGAGTAAAACTACAAAAGTATTGGTATCAAAATGTAGTTAAAGTACCAAAGTAACAAGTAACTAAAGTTTTCAAATGATTGTACTGGAGTAAAAGTACAATATTTGCCTCCGAGATAAGCAAATAGGAGGAGGAGACGGCGCGGCGAGGCGGGGCTTTGATGCGAGGCGGCGTGATGAGGAGGAGAACGAAAACACTATAAAATGTAAGCTCCTAATTGGCTGGAATTGGTAACCCACCTGAAAATGTATTTTCTTTTCATTAAAGAGCTGGAGAGACAGGGAGACCCCTGTTACTGAACAAACACTGTTGTTCAGTAACTTTTTTAACAAAAGTTAAAGCAATGAGCTTTAACTTTTTAACAAAAACAAACTTTTTGTTCAATCAATTGAGTCAAGGATTAAGAAGTCAAAACATTCATAATCCTCGAGTCAATAATGCTAGGTTCTAAAATGATGAAGAAAAAATAGATCCCTTTTGTTCTGGTATCATGCTCCTAAGGAACGAAACATTTCCAATCAATCAATAAATCAATCAATCAATCGTTAGAAACCATGTGGCTGTTTATGTCATTTAGACCAGTGGTTCTCAAAGTGGGGTCCGGGGACCCCCAGGGGTCCTTGGGGAGGTTCCAGGGGGTCCCCAGCAAAATGTGTTAATATAGCATCACAATACATTTTTTTTACCTTTTATGCTTTGGCTATTAAAAAAATTGCAGATATACAAGATCATAGTGCAGCACCGAGTGCCGCGCTATGAGCTTGTAGATCAGCTATTTTTCAAAAATCATGAACATTAGTGACATTTTTTTGAATATATATATTTTCTAAGGAAACACAAATCTTTGGTCCCGGGGGTCCCTGGCACAACATATTTACAGATGGGGGGTCCGCGGCCAAATATATGTCAATTTGGGGGTCCCTGGCATGAAAAAGTTTGAGAAGCACTGATTTAGACATCGTGCTGCAAACACTTCTGTCTTGGCTGTCCAATTGTAACCTGTAACTATAGGTGAGAATACATATATAGTTAAAAAAACAAAATATTTCGCAATGTGTTGTTTGTTAGACCATGTTCTCTAAGTAGGCCAACCAGCTAACGGCTAACTTAGCGCGTGGTGTGGTTGTGTTTTCTAAGAAGCACTGTGTGTGTGTGTGTGTACAGGGAGAATGCTTTGATAAGTTTGATAAACGCACAATAAAGCTGCAATTGCAGTCTCCCGTGCGAGCACCAAAATGTCTACCGCTGAGCCAAGGCGGAAAGCAAGTTTGGGCTGGGGAGATATTACGCTTTGAGCTTCATGCAATGCCGCGCACGCACGCACGCACACGCAACCACACACACACACACACACACACAGCGCACACCACTGGGCCGGTACTGTATATTATGAGGCTTTCCGTGACATTTTGCCAATAACGTCCCAACGGCAGAAGTAAAATTGAGCATTCTGTTTCATGTCATAAAAATAACACTGAATGCTGTTGATATAGTATTTCAGTGAGATCTTGTGATGTGTGTCTGGCCGTCTCCAAGCTAACCGCACAGGGCATATCACATCGTCCATGTCGGGTGGAAACCTCATAATGTTCAAAACCGTAAACTGTTCAGGATTCAAATATAGCTAAAGTAGCAGCAGTGGTGTAAAGTAACTAAGTACATTTACTCAAGTACAATTTTGAGGTACTTTTACTATTTCCAATTTTCAATACTTTTACACATACAGTACAAAGTATTTTACTTTTACTCCACCACAATAATCTGAAAACGTACTAGTTTACGTTACTAGTTACTTTGCAGATATACATTATTATATTATTACAAAAAATACATTAACCACTTTGCGTCCCTATTTCATACGTAGGCTATTTGAAAATAGCCGATCTACAAGCTCGGCTATTTTCAAACAGTTTAGTACTTTTACTTTAGGGACTTTAAGTACATTTTGATACCTTCACTTTTGTACTTTTACTCAGGTACATTTTTAATTCCGGACTTTTACTTGTAACAGAGTACTACATTGCAGTATTGATACTTTTACTTAAGTAAAACATTTGAGTACTTTTTTCCACCACTGCATATAGGACACAGTGTTGCCAGATCTGCTTATTACAAGCGACTTTGGCCTTGTTTTTCTGTAAAGTTGCTTGTAAATATTAGAAGTTGCTTATTTGGCTTGCTTCCTAAATGTCGTTTACAGCAGTGGCTCTCAAACATGATCATGTCAAGGAGCCCCAAATGAATATGTATTTTGTCCAAGGACCGCACATCTAAAAATATGTTGTGCCAGGGACCCCCGTACCAGACCCCCGTTCAAAATGTGTCACTTTTCCCCAAAATCATTTTTGTTTAGTTTTTTGTAGCAGATCTACAAGCTCACAACGCGTCGCGTTGTGAGCTTGTAGATCGGCTATTTTCAAATAGCCGACGCAAATACCGTAGGTTTAAAGTGTTGATGTGGCCTATTGTCGCTTCTTTTGGGCTTGTTTTCATAGACCTAGTTGCTTATTTCTCTCTCAAAATCTGGCAACACTGAACACACAGCTCCAGTGACGTGAAGTCAGTCAGTGGAGGGAACATGTATGCTAAACAGGGAGGGTTAACATTGAAGCAGTGCAACTTTTAATGAAGCGTGTGTATTTTGGACGAGAGGGAGAGAGGGAATTATACATTATTCACGGCGCGTTCCAAAACTAGCCGACAAACAGCGGACACTCAAGTGTTCTCTTCAGTGTTGCCAGAGAAAGAAGCAGCCAGGTCTATGAAAACAAGCCTAAAAGAAGTGACCATCCGTCCTGTGGAGTGTCACTGTGGAATGGGCTAGCTGATGATGTACAAAAAAGCCCCAACATCAACCTATTCAAAAGGAAACTAAAACAAATATTCTTTGACATTTATAAACTGGAAGACACCCTAGTAGAGTAAAATGATTTATTATACACTGTATTGTATCCTTATCACTATATAAGTATGTACTATTATTCTATTACTATCATATATTATTGTATTAACCTAATAATAATACATAAATACATATAAGTAATGGACTATACCACTTAAAATAGTCACTACAGGGGAAAAAAATTGTATTAGCATACTATTATGATGATAATATATATTATGAAATGATTGTAAATATTTTTGGTATTATATCATATTATATTAGTGTTATATACTATCAATATATAATTATTATTATCTAATCATAATTTCAATGAGACCTGCGCCGCCCGTTCCGCGGTGACACTCCAATGCTCTCTGCTGTCTTGACTCTCACATGAGTTATAAATGTGAGCGTGCTGTATCAACTAATGTATCAATTTAATGTAAATATAACATATAAATTATGTATATATTTACGGTAAAAAAAGAAGAAAAAAAATTATACATATATTATTCTTTTCATTTGAATTGTGTTGCAAACACTGTACCTTATTTCTTATTTATTTCCTTTTGCAAACTGAGCCAGGGGTAGGGCTCGATAAGCATCATGCTTCTCCCTGTCCCCTTTTCCAGTTTCTTGGACACTTCATGTACAAGAACCTGTGCCTTGGACCTAGTTTTTTCTTGTGATTATGACCTTTCAAATTTGCATTAATGCACTTGTGTATATATGTATCTTTCTGTTGTCCAAAAGAGCTGGAAATAAACTGAACTGAACTGAACTGAACTGAACCATAGGCCACATGTGCACACTTACCATCGGCAATTACCACTTGGTGTCAGCTGTTTTGAAATAGGAGATCTACAAGCTCACAACGCGGAACTATTTTCAAAAACATTTTAATATTTTGATTATTTTTGAAATATTTTAACAAAACAAATCTTGTATGGGGGTTCCTGGCATATTAAGAAGAGAGAGAGAGAGAGAGAGAGAGAGAGAGAGAGAGAGAGAGAGAGAGAGAGAGAGAGAGAGAGAGAGAGAGAGAGAGAGAGAGAGAGCAACGCATTCTCGACAGAGCAGTGTTGTTGGGCTAATTTAAAAAAAGTTATATCGTTACTATCAGGCAGAAACCTCATATCTCCATATTTTGACTTTTTGCAGATCCACAAGCTCGAGCTTGTAGATCTGCCACTTTTGATGCTTTTTCATTTTGAATCCTGAAAAATATCAGTCCAAAACTGTTATTCCTCCCAAAAGAGACGATATATAACTTGTCACTCGTTAACTCTTTTCAAAAGTATAATAGGATTACTTTAATTATTACTCCCTGCCAAAAGCAACTCATTATATTACTTTTCCGTTACTTTGGTTAACGGTGTACCCTCATCGGAGTTGAGTCTTTACTATCTTTTTTGCAGGTTGCCGATCGGCTCTGGGTCTAGAGCACACGCTGTATGGAAATGCTACGCATATCATTTTGTTGGCAACTTGCCGCGGAGATCGGAAACAGATCCATTCACTTTCAAGTAAGGCGAGGGACACTGGAAGTCGGTATTGACTGCGGGTAAAGTTAGACTTGAAAAAGAATAAAGTCTGCACACTGGTAGATGCAAAAAGCTCCAGAATTTATTGCTCGTCAACGTTTCGGCCTGTTCAGGCCTTCATCAGGACATATATAGTGGAAAAGGGCATACACAGAGGTTTTTATAGGTACTACTATGCAATGATAGGCTTCCCCAATAGGGCAAGTGAGGTCACATGCAGCCAACTCAATCAGGAGGTTGGCTAATACATAAAGACAAGAATATCTGGAGATAAGCAGTGTGTACCCATCCCAAGATCCAAGAATAGCAATAAACAAAAATACATTTAAAGTTTCCCAAGATTAATACATTTAGTTATAAATATATAGAATAGGTACTCAAAGAACAAAGAACAAAGGGGGACACAGTGACATCTATATATTTATATATAGATGTATTAATCTTGGGAAACTTTAAATGTATTTTTGTTTATTGCTATTCTTGGATCTTGGGTGGACTACTCCTTTAAAAATCATGAACATTTGTGCAAATATTAGATTATTTTCTTTTTTTAAGCGGACATTTGTAACTCAAAATCTTTGCTTCTGGAGGTCCCTGGAACTAAATGTTTTACAAATGTTCGCTTTAAAAAAATATATATTCAAAGACTTTCAAGATTTTTCAAAAAAATTGCAGATCTACAAGCTCATAGCGCGGCACTCGGTGCCGCGCTATGAGCTTGTAGATCTGCTATTTTTGAATAGCCAAAGAAATCTAAAATTATAGATGCGTTCCCGGATCGAAAGGGTTAAAGTCCCTAGATGGCATATAGTGCCAGTCACCTGTTTGTAACGTGTGGAATCCATACATGTTGAGGCTCTCTTAAGGCACTCTGTGCATGGATTCATGACTCTCCCAATCTGGGAACCCATCGCCAAATAAAAAGGAAAAACAGCGCCCTCTGCTGTTTTTTACTCTTTCACTTGGCTCTGGGACGAGCTGAATGGAGCACCCGTGCGCAAGGAAACCGGGGTTTTTGGTCTGCCCTCAGCGCTTCACTACCGGTGGGGCGCTTATGTTTTCATTCCCACAAACAATATTTCTACACGGAACACTAACACCACTTCTCCCAGAGAACATGGATCGTTTTGGTTATAAGCCACACTTGTTTCTATGATGAAAGAGCAAGTTAAAATGTGAATATCTTTCCGTGGTTTTGTCTGCTCCGAGGACGCTATTGTTAAATGAGTTTCGGTTTGTTTTCAGTGGGAAGGGAGCGCACAGACAGTAAATCCCGCCCACTACATTTGATTGGGTAAAGCGCGGCCTGCTTTCCTGATCTGAAGGCACGCCCACTTGTAAGCTAACACGCAAACGTTCAGAAAGGGGCTCTCGACAATCTTGAGAGATTATGACTCTCCTGGATGAGTCCCGGAACAGTATTATTGAGGATATAGTCAATCCTGGGAAGAGCTGTGTCCGGTAGTCGTCCAGGCTGCGTAAACTCTGGAGAGTCTGCCTCTATTTCTGCTTTTTATGTTTTTTTTAAGCTGTTAAATTGATTTTATGTGTTTTGTCAGTTTTTTTGTATGTGCTCTATGGACCCCCTGGTGTCTGGAATACAGTTGTGAATTGAATTGAAAAGGAGAGGTTGTGTGAGAGGTGAGAGAGAGAGAGAGAGAGAGAGGGAGGGAGAGGGAGAGGGAGAGGGAGAGAGAGAGAGAGAGAGAGAGAGAGAGAGAGAGAGAGAGAGAGAGAGGGAGAGGGAGAGGGAGAGGGAGAGGGAGAGAGAGAGAGAGAGAGAGAGAGAGAGAGAGGGAGACACAGAGAGAGAGAGAGAGAGAGATGGAGTGAGTGAGAGGCAGATGGAGGGAGATAAATGGAAATACATAAAAGGGCGTAGGAAGGAAGGAAGGCAAGACAGATTGAGAGGGAGAGAGGAAAGTCAAGACAGATAAATAAACCGAGAGAGGGAGAGAGACGGGGGGGGGGGGGTGGGGGGCGAGTAGAGTTGGTACAACAGAATGCTTGCTATGTCTAAATATAGCCGGTGAGAAGTAGATTAAGACAGAATTGGATAGAAATCATATTCCTGCCATTGTTGGTCTCTGATGAGCTTTCCACGTATAACAACAAGTTTGGTAAAAAAAAAAAATGAAGCCAATACCAGTTATTCTATGAAATAGGCATTTAGACATATTTGTCTCTAAACCATTTCCTTAGAAAACAATGTATTTGGATAGATGCTTGCAACACTGAAACTACAGCTGATCAAACTGTCTGCAATGACACCTGCTTTCCCTATGGTTTATCAACATATATGTCACTCTCACTCATTTCTCACCAGATGTCCATGCCAGAATCCATTGCATTTGAATACCTGGAGTTGAAGGTGAGAAAGAATCCCCTTGTTTGCAAGGTGGCTGCAGTGGTGGAAAAATAACTAAAATGTTTTACTTAAAGGTAGGGTAAGTGATTTTCTTTAGTTAAAATACGTGTTAAATAGCTCTATATAGTACTCATTGCTATAGAGTGTTTGTTCAGTAAAAGGAGTCTCCTTGTCTCTCCAGCTCTTTATAAAACAGAAAATGCATTTACGTTTCAGTTTCAGTTTAATTTCCAATTTTATCCAATCAGGATAGAGAACTCAATCAAGCTTCAAAATGGGTACTTTCTCCTGATTGGCTGAGATTTTGACACCTACCAGAAAATGTATTTTCTGTTTAATAAAGAGCTGGAGAGACGGGGAGACTCCTGTTACTGAACAAACACTCTATAGCAATGATTACTATCAGAATATAGTGCTTTAACATTTTAACAAAATACTTTTTGTTTTAACCCAAAAATATCACTTACCCTACCTTTAAGTAAAAGTATCAATACTGCAATGTAGAAGTACTCTGTTACAAGTAAAAGTCCGGAATTCAAAATTGACTTGAGTAAAAGTACAAAAGTAAAAGTACTTTAATGTTTGAAAATAGCAGATCTACAAGCTCACAACGCGTCGCGATGCGACGCGTTGTGAGCTTGTAGATCGGCTATTTTCAAGGTTTCCTATAGGTATGATAGCCGTAAAACACGTGAAACACGTCAATGGCACTCAATGAGTTAACTACATATGTCAGAGGTCAAATTTCACTCACCAAATATTCCATATTCCATGACTTGTCTAGTGGCACACGCTACATCTCCTATGCAAGCGGCTCTCAAATGTTTTGTGTCAAGGACCCCCAAATTGATATGTATTTGGTCGCGGAGCCCCATCTGAAAATGTTTTGTGCCAGGGACCCCCCAGAAGAGAAGATTAATGTAACAAACAAAAAAAGGATTCCAAACATTTACAATATTTTCCCAAATATTAACATCGAAAACAGATGCACTTGTACATCTGCTATTTTTTAATAGTCAACATATAAATGGATAAAGTGGTTAAAATAATTGTGATGCTATGTTGCTACACTACTTTTGCTGGGGATCCCCATGCAGACACCACTTTGAGAACAACCGTCCTATACACAAAGAAACTAGATATAGTTAAAGTTGTACAATGCAGATTCACAAATAACGATTTTTAGCAACCTCTGCTGGTCACTACCGTCACTGCATACAATTTCCGTAGTCCTCGATTACCCAGAATTCCATTTTTTTTCACCGGAAGCCGGAAGCGTTTCAAAAAGCGATCTTTTAATTGTTTTATACTATCTGCGGATCGTTTCTCTTAGCCAGTGGAGCATTAGTTACCATGAGCTGTGCTTTCTTTTTCTGTTCTTTTTCGATCTTCCAATCCTACATTCTCTTAAAATCAGCGTGAGGTTCCTTTTTGTTATTAGCGGGGTAGTTCCTGGCCAAACAGGAAACCGTTGCGGTAGTTCCTGGCTGCTTCCAGATGACGTCATTTTCCCGGGAAAGTCCCCCCCGACAGCGTTCAATACAAAATATATAAATAAAAGGCTTCCGGGGGTGAAATTCATGGAGTGGGTGTTGTGAAACTTTTGCCACTCACAAAAGATATACAATTTAACTTTAGTTTTGTTGAAAACGTTACCTAGTATTACTTTAAAAGTACATATCCCAAAACTTTGATTATAATGCCTCTCTATCTGGATGCTCCATCTTCTTTCATGGACGCTATAGAAGAAACACTATGTTTCAGTTTTCAAACTAAGACGATTTTCATATTTACAAGGCAGTTTCACTTTGAGACAAATGGTAGATAAACATTTGAAGATTCTAAATCTTGGTTTAAGTCATATTGGCCTCCTATGAAATATGTGGTCCCATGATGAATGTTAATAAAGTATCAATCAATCAATCAATCAATCAATCAATCAATCAATGCTCATGGGTACATTTATCCTTTGCAAAAGGACTCAAAGGAGAGCTAATGAAATTCTGCCTGAAGCTGGGTGTAGCTAGACAAAGCACTGTGTGGTGCGCACATTTTCAAAAATAGCAGATATACAAGCTCATAGCGCGGCACCGAGTGCCGCGCTATGAGCTTGTAGATCTGCTATTCTTTGAATATCTTTGAATATACTATATATATTTTTAAAGCAAACATTCGTAACTAGAATCTTTGCTTCTGGGGATTCTACAAATGTCTTCTAAATCCTACCAGTTTTTTTTTGAAAAACGTGTGTTTCTACTGTATATGAGTGGTTCTCAAACTTTTTCATGTCAAGGACCCCCAAAATGATATGTATTTGGCCGCGGACCCCCATCTCAAAATATTTCGTTCCAGGGACCCCCCCAGAAGCAAAGATTTGAGTTAAAAAAATATTTTTAAAAACTACATTATTCAAAGTTTTGCAAAAAAATTCACGATTTTTTCAGAAAATAGCAGATTTTTTTTTTAGCAGATCAAGCTCATAGTGCGGCACCGAGTGCCGCGATGCGACGCGTTGTGAGCTTGTAGATCGGGCTGTTTGCACCGAATTATTTTACGCGCAGGAATAGGGAGGGCTACTATAGGCTTCATGTGGTTTAAAGGCATGGAGCTGGCTAAAGGAAAACACAAGGCTGTGGGAAGGCAGGAAGGAAATGGAAGGAAAGGATGTGTTACACAAGCAGCTAAATACTGTAGCTGCTGTGCAGAGAGGGAGGCAAAGCAAATCAAACGGCTTTGGATCAAACAAGAAAATATAATTTCCCCTCTGTTTCAGCTCTGCGTGTGTGTGTGTGTGTGTGTGTGTGTGTGTGTGTGTGTGTGTGTGTGTGTGTGTGTGTGTGTGTGTGTGTGTAGGCTTAGCCATGTGGGTTGCAAGCACTCCAGGCTATTCCGCTTTTGGTGTTTGTGCATTCTTGTGGATGTACTGTACATGCTTTAGTGTGAGAGAGACTGTGTGTGTGTGTGTGTGTGCGTGCATGTGAGTGTTGCGCTAGTGGTGTGGGGGCGTGTGTCAGGGTTGCCATGCCTGCTTATTATAAGCGACTTTGGGCTTGTTTTTCTATAAAGTTGCTTGTGAATATTGGTAGTTTGAGGGTTGCGTTCCTTTGGGCTTGTTTCTTAAGTGTAGTGTATTTGGGCTGGCTTCCTAAATGTCGTTTAAACCTGCGGTTCTCAACAGTTTTCATGTTAAGGACCCCCCCCCCCCCAAAATTAATATGTCCTTTGTCCAAGGACCCCACATCTAAAAAAAATAGGTTGTGCCAGGGACCCCCGTACCAGATTTGTGTTGTTAACATGTATTTAAAAATATATATAAATGTGAGACTAGCAGATCTACAAGCTCGCAAGCTTGTGAGCTTGTAGATCTACTATTTTCAAATAGTCGCTGCATGGCAGGTTTAAAGCGCTCATGTGGCCTATTATATAGTCGCTTCTATTGGGCTTGTTTTCACTAGTCTGGGACCAGACGAATCTGCCAGTGTAAAAGAAAATTTCACTCTGCGATTTGGGTCTGGCACCGCTCCATAGAGAATCCATTTCCTGCTCCAGAACACGTGGGTGACCAATCAGGGCCGAGTATTCGAATATGGGAGTTGGTAGTTGGTTGTAGGTCTAACCAATTGCGTCGAGGGCCATTGTTTTGATCCCGCCCCTTGGGTAAAAAAATGTCCTCATGGAAGCACCAGACTCATATCCATGCAGTGATATAGTCTGGCTACGCGAGGCTATGTTTTCACAGACCTGGTTGCTTATTTCTCTTGCAAAATATGGCAACACTGGTGTGTGTGAATGTGTGTGTGTGTGTGTGTGTGTGTGTGTGTGTGTGTGTGTGTGTGTGTGTGTGTGTGTGTGTGTGTGTGTGACGCTATATCGTTAACGTTAACGCTATATCTTCAATACTCATCGTTTTCCCCTGTCAATAGTTTGTATTTCTTTCTCTTCATCATTATGTCCTTCTGTCTTTGTCTGTCTTATTTTGTCCTCCCATTATGTCTGTCTGTCTGTCTGTCTGTCTGTCTGTCTGTCTGTCTGTCTGTCCTTCTCCATCTCTGTGGGGAAAGTGTTTACGATGCGATATACACCAAAGTACTGTGTACTGAGACAGCTTAGCCTAATGGCCTCTAGTGGAGGTTGACAGAGTAGCTTTCTTCGTAGTCCACAGAGAAATCTGACCAGTATCGTGGAGTAAGTTTTCAAGATTTAAGATTTCAATCATATAAGTACTGTGTGTGTGTGTGTGTGTGTGTGTGTGTGTGTGTGTGTGTGTGTGCGTGTGTGCGTGTGTGCGTGTGCGTGTGTGTGCGTGTGTGTGTGTGTGTGTGTGTGCGCGTGCGTGCGTGAGCGTGTGTGTGTTTGATATGTTATCCTTGCGTCAGCTATGTTATGTTTGTATCACCAGTTGCAATTTGAAATTTGAGTGTCAGGTTTTTGCTGCCCCACATTCACTAACATCAAGTCCTCTGTGAGAGTACATTTGGCAGCGCAAGGTAATGGGTATAGTTTACAGTAGAATTGTCTCTAAACAAACAAGTGATCTTTATAATCACACTGTTGTTGGTGTGACCAAGGGATATAATAGGTAGGGGAGAGAGCCGGCACAATTGCAACGTTTTTCACTTTCCACTCTTTCACTCAGAGATCCTTTTACCTAGCCTGGTTCCATACCATAGACCCGCCCACTCTCTGAGTGGACTGCCCCGCTTGGTCTGGTGTTGTAATGTGAACCTAGGATTTATTCGGTACAAAAAGTACCGTCCAATGAGAGTCGGATGTGGGGGTGGGGATCCCCTGTGATTGGTTTAGGCAAATTCTAAAGCAATTCAAATTGGTTTAGGGAGATTCTAATCCCCTCCCCCTTGTAATCACCTACACTGGAGCAAATGTTAGATAATCAGGCTACCTTTTACCGACATATGTAATATTTTCAGGCAAAATCCTTTTACCTACATAATATTTTCAGGCAAAGGACCTACACATGTCTGCTATCATAAACTGCCTAAAGTTTTTCAATTAATAAAAGGTTGTGAGCAATTAACTCTCTCAGTGCCAAGCCCCGAGTTATCCTGAGTTTTTTCTGAATGCCCTCAGTGCCAGAACGAAAAATCCGGAATTAAAAAAAAAATAATAATAATAAAAAATGTTCAGAACCCAAGATATCATTATCTGAAGATTTGCAGCTCCATCCACACTTTGTTTAACTTATAACTGAAAAAGGCTGTATCTCGCTTCCTAAGTACTTTTTTTTTACTTTGAAAATAAAATTGCTGGCAGTTTAGAGAACATCATAATTTTTTTATTTCATTGGCACTGAGCGAGTTAAACCGGAAGTGGACTCTGTCCGATGTTACAGTTGAAGCGCATTACTCTTAATTGTAACGGCATGAGTTACAATTGTAACACTGCACAAAAAACGTCATTAAACTATATCGTTTTCAGGTCATTTCTATTATACTTCATTTACGCAACTGTTAAACGTTGTTTTCATGCCAAGTATCTGATGAGATCAAACATAATGATATTATTCAAACTGTTTTACCTAAGTAAAAGTATCAATACTGCAATGTAGAAGTACTCGGTTACAAGGAAAAGTCCGGAATTCAAAATTTACTTGAGTAAAAGTACAAAAGTATTGGTATCAAAATGTACTTAAAGTACCAAAAGCAAAAGTACTAAAATGTTTGAAAATAGCCTAGATATAAAATAGGGCTAAAGTGGTTAAAGTATGTTTTATAATGTAATAATTTATATCTGCAAAGTAACTAGTAACTAAAGTTTTCAAATAATTGTAGTGTAGTGTAGTAAAATTGTACTTAAGTACAGTAGGCCTACTTGAGTAAATGTACGTTGTCACTTTACACCACTGCTTACCGTATGTAGGCCTATATAATGACCCAGGGCAAGAACTGGTGTAGGCCTACACATGGCGGAGCTGCACGGTTTCACCATCACTTTGCTGCTTCCAGTCCAAAACAAAATAAAAACAAACGTTACCTCAAAAACAAGTTAAAGGGATTCTAGGCAAGTTCAGAGATAAAAAAAAGCATTTTTTTTTATTTTTTGACTGACAACCCCTTCAGCCAATCAGCAGTTCAATCCCCTTCAGCCAATCAGCAGCTCCTTTTCCCCATCCCCAGCCAATATGACGCAGGGGGACTTTAGAAGGGGCCATACCGAAAATAGGTTGCTTTATTCGGATACATGCGTGTCACTGCCCGCCCCTGCCGGTTCTCTGAATTAAACATTTTAAATAGGCTCTGTCATGATTAATTGACCACATATATGAAGTTAAACAACTACATCCAAACGATATCTTAAAAGTAACTTCTGTGTCTCAAAAAAGAAGTTTGAGAGCGTTTTAAAACCGAAAGTAAAAAGTAAAAACTGCCCACAGAAAACAATGGCGGCTCGGTTCCATTTTTGTCGGCTGCACTCGGTTCCATTCGGTTGCACTCGAACGGTTCACACGGACACGGACGCGCACATGCGTGCGTTTCATTTACGTCCCGGACACCCAGATGTCAAAACATAAACAGTAGGGAAAATACGGATTTCAGAAAGAGGACTGTGCAAAAAAAAAATATATAAATATTTTTTAAATTTAGGCTTAACTCATTCAGTGCCTGACTTATTTCTGGCAGTTTGGCTCTGAGTGCCAGAGCCAAAAATACATTGTAAAAAAAAAAGTGCTTAGGAAGCGAGATACATTCTTTTTCAATAAGATGTTAAACAAGAAGTGAATGGAGCAGCAAATCTTCAAATCATGATATCTTGGGTTCTGAACATAAAAAAAATAAAATAATAATAATAATCATGACGTCGGCGACGTCAATGGCACCCTGGGCTTATAAAAACGTGACGTTGGTGACGTCAATGGCACTGAATGAGTTAATGTTGCCTAGAATCCCTTTAAATATGATCTTATGGTTTTAAAAACGAAAGCATCACAATTCCTCAAGCAGGAAGTTTTGCAGGAAGTTTTGTGATTATGTCATCTCTGTCGGGTCGAAAACCTCATATGTCCAAAACTGTTTATTTTCAAGATCCAAATTCAAAAGTAGCAGATCTACAAGGTCAAAACGCGTCGATTTGCGCCACGTTTCGAGCTTGTGGATCTGCTGCTTTTCATGCTTTCGTGTGACGCTGTGTAGTGTGATCAATTAGGGCGTTCATTTACGGGAAAAAAAAACCACAAAAAAGTAACAATATGAAGATAAGAGGTTTCTGCCCGACAGCAACAATGTTTTTTTTTCAACTTCATGCTAGGCGTGTTGTGTTATAAAACTGACCTGTGAGGCTCCGTTTTAACGTTCAAAGAGTCAAATTAACGCTGAAGGATTATACTGCGTGATGATGAAACCGCACGCAAGCCAAAATGATGAGAATTTCTCCCTTTTCTGCTCAGCTCCCTCCCCTGCTGACTCGGGCCGCCATCGCTGATGAATGCTAACATGCTACGTTTTATTTCCGTAGGGAAAAGAAAAAGTCCCACAGAAAAGACATGGGGCTGGGGGGGGGGAGTGTGTGCGTGTGTGTGTGTGTGTGCGTGTGTGTGTGTGTGTGTGTGTGTGTGTGTGTGTGTGTGTGTGTGTGTGTGTGTGTGTGTGTGTGTGCAGTGCAGTGATGGAGGAAGTTGTTTTACTTAAGTATCAATACCATTATGTAGAAATACTAAGTTACACATATTGAACATTTACTTGAGTAAAAGTGCAAAATATTGGCAAAGTCAAAGTACAAAGTCATTATGCCAATTATCCCATTTCACATGTTTCAAAAATAAATACGAATCTTTTGAAAATAGCAAATCTACAAGCTCACAACGGGTCGCGATAAAACCAGTTGTGAGCTTGTAGATCGGCTATTTTCAAACAGCCAAAGTATAAGGGGCTGCAGTGGTTAATGTATGTTTTGTAGTAATTATCTAAATCTACAAAGTAACTAGTAGTAACTAAAATTGTCAAATAGTTGCAGTGGAGTAAAAAGTACAACAATTTCCTCTGAGATGTAGTGGAGTAGAAAATTGAAGGAAAAAATAAAGAAAGTAAAGTACAAAAAAATGCCTCAAAATTGTAACTAAGTACAGTACCTGAGTACATGTACTTAGTTACTTTACCCCACTGTGTGTGTGTGAGTGAGTGTGAGTGTGAGTGTGTGTGTGTGTGTGTGTGTGTGTGTGTGTGTGTGTGTGTGTGTGTGTGCGCGCACCCGTGTGTGTGTCTGGATCAGCGAGCCAGACCTAGGTTGCATTAGCGACCGACTGGCGGGAGGTCAAGCGGAAGACAGATCAGTTAAAGGCAGAGAGGGAGGAGGGTGCAGGGAGGTGCAACCTCAGGGGAGGCTTCAAAAGAGAGGAGGATTAAATGGATACTACAGGAGAGAGAGATAGACATGGACAGGGGGGATGGGGGGACTCAAGTACTGTACTTAAGTAACATTTTGAACTGGAGTAGTTCCAATTTTCAGTACTTTTACTTCTACTCCACTACATCTCAGAGGCACATATTGTACTTTTACTCCACTACAATTATTTGAAAACTTTAGTTACTTTTCAAATATAAATTATATTATAAAACATACATTAACCATTTCAGCCCTATTTTATACCTAGGCTGTTTGAAAATAGCCGATCTACAAGCTCACGACGCGTTGGTACTGTACTTAAGTACAATTTGGAGGTACTTTTACTTTACTGGAGTATTTCCAATGGACCCTTCGCTAAGCCCCACCCACTCCACTCTGTGACTGGTGGTGCAAAGTTAGTCACACCCAGGCCTGGCAGCGCCTGGCAAGCTGTGCTTCTCACCCATTGACTTGCATGTTAAATTATGGCTTTTCCCCTTTAAAATAATCCATCATTTCAGGAGCAAGAGCTTCAAAATCTCTTCTAAATCTAGTCAACAAGGCTTGCAGTAGGCTATGCACTGGACAAATGTGCATGACATTATTTCAATAAACTAAAAACATGGGAAATGTTAGAGGGAGTAATAGCCATGGATACACACCGGTCGACTGTCACGACCGTCATGGATGAACTTCAACCTGGTGTTTGCACTTTCTCCATTTAAGTAAATGTTTTATTCTGGACTTTTCCTTGTAACAGAGTACTTCTACATTGCAGTATTGTTACTTTACTTAAGTAAAACATTTGTATACTCTTTCCACCACTGGTTAGAGGTACGTTTCTGTCACATTATTAGAATTTTCAGTGTATTACTGTACATTACCTTGCAAGTATCCCCCCCCCACACACACACACGTATACACGCACGCACGCACGCACACACCTCTGATGAGGCTGCTCTTTGAAGTGTGTGCGTGAGTTTCCCACAGCTCTCAGCAGCAGGGAGTTGTCTTCCTCGTCTCCTATGACCGCTCTTTTAATGCCCTCTCTCTCTCCTCCTCCTCCTACTCCTCCTCCTCTTCCTCCATCATCCCTCAGGTTTCTGCGTCTCATCTACTAACACACACGTTCTTCTTTTTCCTCTCCTCTCTCTTCCTTCCTTCCGCTGTCTGTCACACATCTATCAATCCCTCGCTCCCTTTCCGCTCTTTGAAACGCTTATATAGCCTTCTCTTCTCCTCCGTGGCGCCTTATCCCTCGCTTCCTTCCTTCCCACCGCTACTCTTTCTCTCTCTCTCTCTCTCTCTCTCTCTCCCAGTGGTGGAAAGTAACTAAGTACATTTACTTAAGTACTGTACTCAAGTACAATTTTGAGGTAATTATACTTTACTTGAGTATTTCCAATTTCCAATACTTTTACTTCTACTCCACTGCATCTCAGAGGCAAATATTGTACTTTTACTCCACTACAATTATTCGAAAACTTTAGTTACCATCTACTTTTCAGATATACATTTTGATATTATGAAACATACATTAACCACTTTAGCCCTATTTTATACGTATAGCTATTTGAAAATAGCCGATCTACAGCTTGTAGATCTGCTATTTATTTTTTATGTATTTTTTATTCTATTATTTCTGGACTTTTACTTGTAACGGAGTATTTCTATATTGCAGTATTGATACTTTTACTTAAGAAAATAATTTGAGTACTTTTACCACCACTGCTCTCTCTCTCTCCCTCTCTCTCTCTCTCTTCTCCCCGTTACATGGCTGTCAGTCCCTCGGCCCCGCTATGGCCACACTCCCTCCTCCTCATCCCTCCTCCTCCTCTCCGTCACGCCTCCCTCCACCCACACACCTCCACTTTCACTCTCCCTGCCACACGCCTATCGATCGCTCTTACACCTGACACCTCTGACACGCACGCACGCACGCACACACACACACTTTTAACACCTCCTTGATCCCGCTCTCTTCCTCTTCCCGTGGTCCTCTCATCCGTATCCCCTTCAGTGCGTCCCCCTCTCTCCCGTTCTAGTTCTCTCCCTCTCTCTCCCTCATCTCTGATTTCCTCATGTGATGCCATTTAATTCTCATCTTTTTGCCATTTCCATGTTCTCTCTCTCTCTCTTTCTAAACTTGTTTCTGTTTCTCTTACCTGATGTCCTCTTGCTACCCCCTGTTCTCGCCGACACAGTCTCACCCCCCAAAACGGCCTATGATAGTGACTTCTTAACCCATTAAGACCTGGAACTGTGTCATTTTTAGATTTGAGCTAAAAAGCATTATTTTACACTTTGGGCTATTCAAAAATAGCAGATCTACAAGCTCGTAGCGCGGCACCGAGTGCCGCACTACGAGCTTGTAGATCTGCAATTTTTTTTTTATCGTGAAAATGTGTGCAAATCTTTGAATATATATATTTTTTAAAGCGAACATTTTTAACTCAAATCGTTGCTTCTGGGGGTCCCTGGAACAAAATATTTTGATGGGGGTCCGCGGCCAAATACATATAATTTTGGGGGTCCTTGACAAGAAAAAGATTGAACACCACTGATGTAGAAACATAGGTTTTTCAGAAAACTGTTGAGATTTAGGAGACATGTATATAGAATCGGCTTCAGGTCCCAATGGTTAAGACAAATTTGACCAACCGTTTGATGTGACGGGGGTCCCCTGGGCCCGGGGGGTCATCATGGTACCGTCCCGTTCATGTCCACAGCCAAATACATATCATTTTGGGGGTCCTTGACCTGAAAAAGTTTGAGATTCATCATTCACCGCTGTGTGGCCTCTACAGCAGTGTCACAGCAGTGCTTCAACACTTCAAATGACCATACCGTAGCTCGGTGACCATTGCTCTGATCAGCGCAACAAAGGAATAGATTTGAAAAATGTAGTAAAATACAATTGTCAACATTATTATTTGCTGTCTGTTTTGTTGATGTAACTACTGTCTGTGAGGCTATTGTGGTTTGAGTTTGTGGATGATGCCGTTTGGTTTCTCTTGTCGTTTGATGCCCTCTGTGTGTGAGTGTGTGTGTGTGTGTGTGTGTGTGTGTGTGTGTGTGTGCGTGCGTGCGTGCGTGCGTGCGTGCGTGCGTGCGTGCGTGCGTGCGTGCGTGCGTGCGTGTGTGTGTCAGTTTGATCCTCGGTACCAAAGGAGCTGCTCACTGAGAAAATGAGAAGCATCCATCACACACACACGCACACACACGCATGTGTGCGTGCACAGCAAAAGATAAATGCACAAGCACACACACACACACACACACACACACACACACACACACACACACACACACACACACACACACACACACACACACACACACACACACACACACACACACACGTGTTTGTATATTGTGTATGTACTATACTGGTCAGGAACATTTTAGGACGCCGATTTTAATAATGCCATATTTTGTTTTTTAATATTTTTTTTACCATAAGCCTAAAAATTGCAGATCTACAAGCACACAACGCGTCACTCTGCGACGCGTTGTGTGCTTGTAGATCGGCAATTGTTCAGTGCATGACACTGGCACGCAACTATTTATGAGTCATGTTTAACTCTCATCCGTCAAAAATCGTGAAAATCTTTGAATATATATATTTTTTTCTTATGTTGCTATAATATCAATGTTCTCAAACTTTTTCATGTCAAGGGCCCCAATTCAGTGGTGGAAAAAGTACTCAAATGTTTTACTTAAGTAAAAGTATCAATACTGCAATCAGTATTCCGATATTAACCTTCGGGCCGCATTAAGTGAAGGTGAGGGCCCCGCATGTGGCCCCCGGGCCGCCAGTTGCCCATGTAAGTCTATGTTCTAAATGTCTAATCCTTATCCTAACCTCACACTTTTTCTAATAGTAAATGTTTTTTTTAAAACCATAAAACCAGGAAAACGGTCCTCAAAGGGGCGCTGGAATGGAAAATGACATGGGGGGGACACAACGGGGGACGCATACATCCGTTTTTATTTATTTTTTCAGGTGGGTTTGTTCATTTTGGGGGGGGGGGGGTTTGGTACTTAATTTCGGTTAATTCGGTTCAAAAAAAATTACTCCATGAAGTGTAGATGTCAGCGGTGGTCGTGAGGTGCGGGGGGACTAAACTGAATTGTGGGAGGACAAAGTGTCTTTTAATTAAACAGGCGCCGGCGCCACTGGACCGTCCTCACAACGTCTATTTATTTCTCATATTCTACTATACTTGTGGGGACATTTGGTCCTCACAAATATAGTGATACAAACACACAGACACACACACACACACACACACACACACACACACACACACACACACACACACACACACACACACACACACACACACACACACACACACACACACACACACACACACACACACACACACACACACACACACACACACACACGCGCTTAGACACCCCCTTTCTCTCACACACATAGACGCACACATGTTTGCACATAGAGCAGAATCATAAAGAGAGACAGAGATGTCATTCTCCAATCTGCCCTTTCTGTAATGCTGCTGTAACAATCTGTCTGCCAGCCCCTTTTTACATCCATTTTCTTTATAGCTGGCATATAGGGATTTGATATTGCATTATGTTTTTATTACACATGTAAATCAGGACAGTTTGGACATCATCATTTCGCAGCCGTGCGCGGCACATGGTCTTTGTGTGCACGTGAGCGCGCGCACGCGTGTGAGTGTGTGTGTGTGTGTGTGTGTGTGTGTGTGTGTGTGTGTGTGCAGTGCACATACTCATACACAGTAATTGTAGTACTCACAAAGAGTACTCACATTTGTTTCACTTAAGTAAAAGTATCAATACAGCAGTGTAGAAATACGGTATTCAAATCAAATAAAAATGTAGGCCTACTTAACCCATTAACACATTGATTGCCTAGATCGAGTCAACTCGTTTTTAGAATCCATCGCTTGATTGCCTAGATCGAGTTAACTCGTTTTTACATTTTTGGGGGAAAATTCCACAAGGGGCGACCTAACACAGCTTTGGAATGATCGATCGTCTCTCAGAGAAGAACAATGTGGATGTGACGTCATTCCAAAAAACGTCACTTCCATCCGCCCCAATGATGGGATTTTCAGAAAAACGGCTGTAACTCAGTTTCTTTTTTTTCCATTGAAAACCACCCGTTTTCAGCGGACCAAAGCTCCAAAATGGCGGATCGCGGTTGGAAACTTGTTGTTCCCATGGATACACAGATCCTTCCGTCTACTCACAGGAAACTTTTTCCGTGTGTTTTTTTTACACAATGTCGGTTCCACGGCGTTTCAAATATCATCGGATTGAGGTAATTATACGCCGGCACGGGGATAGAAAACTATGTTTAATATCTTGGCAGTCAATGTGTTAAGACCGGGAAATCTGTGTCATTTTAGATTTCTTTGGCTATTCAAAAATAGCAGATCTACAAGCTCAAAGAGCTTGTAGATCTGCTATTTTTGAAAAATCGTGAAAATCTTTGAATATATATGTTTTTTTCTTATGTTGCTATAATATCAATGGTTCTCAAACTTGTTCATGTCAAGGCGGGCCCCTAAAATGATATGTATTTGGCCGTGGACCCCACATCTCAAAATATGTCGTTCCAGGGACCCCCCCAGAAGTACAGATACAAATGTTCGCTTTAAAACATATATATATATTAAAAGATTTGCACAAACTTTCACGATTTCTCAAAAATAGCAGATCTACAAGCTCATAGCTTGTAGATCTGCTATTTTAGAATAGCCAGAGAAATCTAAAAAATAACGCAGATTATTTCCCGGTCTAAAAGGGTTAAAGTACCAAAAGTAAAAGTAGTCCTACAGTATACTCGCTGTGTAGATCGGTTATTTTCAAATAACCAAAGTAGGCTATAGTATGTTTTTCGATAATAATCAAAATCTACAAAGTAACTAGTAATCAAAATCTACAAAGTCACTAGTAACTAATGTTTAAAAAAAGATATTGAACATTGGAAATACTCCAGTAAAGTAAAAACAAATACCTCAACATTGTACTCAAGTACAGTACTTAAAGGACCACTGCACCCATTTTCAACCTATCTTTATATGGTCCTCACTAATGCTCATTATAATATGGTAATTTTTTTTGTCTACTCACTCTGTGTCTCAGTTCAGAAAGCCATCTACCAGTGACATCACTGCTATATATAGCATGCTATAATGGAAGCCATTGTTCGCGCGTTAACAACAATCTAAATATATATTTTTTTAAATCTGGTTTGAAAAAGAAAAATCTGCCTAATGATGATGTCACTGGTAGGCGGGTTTCTGAAGTGTCCATAGATCTCCTATGAGACACAGACTGAGGTATATAAAAAAAAAAATAGGACCGAATATATGAAGTTGAAATTGGTCGTCCTTTAAGTAGATGTACTTAGTTACTTTCCACTATTGCTCTAATCTCTCAAGAACAGATTCAGAGCTGCGCTGCTGAATCTGTCGGGAGCCGCGTTGAGAACGTATGCACATTGGCTACAAGTGGGCGTGCCTTCAGATCAGGAAGCAGGCCGCGCTTTTACCCAATCAAATGTAGTGGGCGGGATTTACATCTGTGCGCTAAATTCCCACTGGAAACAAACCCAAACTCATTTAACAATAGCGTCCTCGGAAAACGATCCATGTTCTTTGGAAGAAATGGTGTTAGTGTTCCGTGGAGAAATGTTGTTAGTGGGAATGAAAACATAGGCGCACCACTGGAAGTGGAGGGCTGAGGGCAGACCAAAACCCGGGTTTCCAGTGAGCATAGCTCTAGTCTAGTTAATTCCCCCCACCCCCCCCAGAGCCAAATGCAAAAGTGAAAAACAGCAGAGAGCGCTGTTTTTCCTTTTTATTTGACGATGGGTTCCCAGATTGCTATTGCTCACACATAACCTTTGGAGCATGTATGTGTGTGTGTGCGTCTGCGCGCGAGAGAGCGCGTATTTAGCGTGTGCACTTGGCAGAAGTGTATCGAAACGCTCTAAGTCCATTTCCCATGTGGCACGCAGGGATTGATGTTCAGAAAATAATTACATCCAAACAACTTCCTGGAAGCTATCCAATGAAACGGGCCCGTGAGCAGAAGAAGAGTCCCCCCCCCCCCATTGGCTGGCTGTAAAGCAGGAAGGACTGATGGTTTATGAGCCAAGATTGACTCCTGACAGCTTTATTGTCCGAACACTCCCTGGGATGGACAGATTATAGAGGGAAGAGAGAGGAGGGGGTGTAGAGATAGATGCAGCATATAAACACAACTGAAGTAGCACAGAAATCTAACTAACTAGCTTTTCCTGTGTTTATCGGTGCCACCGGGTAGAACAGGGGTCTTAATAATACCCAAAAAAAAACAAGCCCAAAGTCTCTTATAAAGCGGATATGACAACACTGCAGAGCAGCCAGTGGGCTACTGACCGAATTGTAGGGTTGTAGTCGAGACCACCTAAAGCGAGTCCAAGTCAAGACCAAGTCCGAGTCGAGACCGAGTCCGAGTCGACACCGAGTCCGAGTCGAGACCGAGTCCGGAAGGCCAGGGAGGGGGTCGAGTCCGAGTCGAGACCGAGACCGACAGGAGGCGAGACCGAGTCGAGACCGAGACCAGATTTTTTGAAAATGATTATTATTTGATAGCTGTCCATAAGCACCAGACAGCTCTCTTATAGTGTTAATGTGAATGGGCTCCTCATAATATGGGTGTACAAATTGCATTGTAGTGACTTGGACTCGAGTGGACTCGGTGGGGGGTAGAGTCCCGAGTCCCTTAGTCCGAGACCGAGTCAAGACCGAGTCAAATCACGGTCAAGACCGAGACGAGACCGAGTAAATCAAAATGCGGACTCGAGACCGGTCTCACAACCCTACCGAATGGCAGTGTGTTTTATCTGAGCCCAAAACTAATATCGTCGCCTTGCTAAACTAATGGCATAAGTCATTTTTTTAGGAAAAGTTTTTCAGGAAGAATAAAAAACTGATCCAAAACAAAACTATATGATATTTCTTAATAGTTTCACCCAAAATGTTTATAACAAATTATGACTATTTAAATAGAAATAGATATTAAGCACGTTCATAACAACAGTTCTGCATGTGGCCCCATGCGCTCTGTCATTTTCCTACAGTTGGCAGATTTAACGAGAGAAACAAGCAACCAGGTCTATGAAAACAAGCCCAAAATACATTGGCTCTTTGAAAATAGCCGATCTACAAGCTCACAAGGCGTCGCAATAAGCAACTGCACTTTAAATTATTAACCAAGTTACAGTCTTATAATGACTCGGTTTAGAAACAATAAAAGACCTTCCGCAATATGTCTATATTTACTTACATACAAATATACAGACAGACAGACAGACAGACAGACAGACAGACAGACAGACAGACAGACAGACAGACAGACAGACATACATATATATATATACACAATCTGAAAAATCAATTGTGATACGATCGTGTAGTGTGAGTTTGCCTAAAATAAATTGTGATATTTTCACCATATGAATAGTTATATCAGCATGCCCATATATGGGTGATTGTGGGCATATCCTGATGACATCAGGGATCTCCATATACGGGAATAAAAGGGACAAGGGATGACAAATACAGAGATCTCCATATATGGGCATAAAAGAGACAAGGACTGACAAATACAGAGATCTCCATATATGGGCATAAAAGAGACAAGGACTGACAAATACAGAGATCTCCATATATGGGCATAAAAGAGACAAGGACTGACAAACACAGAGATCTCCATATATGGGCATATCAGTCACATCGGCGGTGGAACGTAGGTCTCGAACCCTACGCGGCCCGAATATATATATAAAATTCCATTCAGTTTCAGTCTGAAATGTTTTAGTTTTAGTCTAGTTTTAGTTCACTAAACATTATAAGTTTTTAGTCGACTAAAAAGACTAATTCTACAGTTGATTAAAACTAAAAGTGGATTCAACTCAAATGTTTCTACTTTTTATTTGACTTAAAGGACCACTTCACCCAAGTGCATGGGCCCCCAAACAATTGATGATTACTATTGTGATAGCAATAAGAACTTAAACTACACTACGTTAGTTCCACTGATCCAAAGGTGGAACACAATCAAATTGATTGATCATTCAAACAAAAATGAAATGAAAATAATGAAATGCCCATGGCCCACCCATCTCTAACCCCTTAACACGGGAGCCTATAATGGCTGCCCACCCATGTGGCGGGGCCCACCCGCCAGATGTGACGGTCAGATGGGTGGGCCACGAATACTTTCAAGCAGTGTTATTTTTGACAGCAAATTTTGATTAAGTTTTAGTCTATCCTCTCCTACAAGAGCCTTATCGACCGAGTTCCGTGCGGTTTCTCCGTGCGGTCTTCTGTCTGCACCGACGTCCGTCCGGGATCAGTGTGCCAGATTGTGCGCGAGAAATAAGCAACCAGGTCTATGTAACAAGCCCAAAAGAAGCGCGACTTCAAAGACCAACGCCACCGCTTACAATAAGCGGACATGGCAACACGGCCTGTCTGGGCGTTTCCAGAGCCGTGTAAGAGAGTTCTGACACTAGCGTTGCCTCCCACTGTAAGAATGGAATCCGGAAGTGCTCTGTCTATCTCAATGAGATAGTTCCAATGTTTGCTTTGCGGCGAGATCAAAGCGTGACGTTACTCTCCCTTCTACACTCTAGGCCAGGTCAGGGGTAACCAACCAGTCGATTACGATCTACCGGTAGATCATCAAAGCCTTCTAAGTCGATCTCGGGGTGGGCCCGGTGGCAGACGGGCAGCCATCACAATTTGTGTAGTGTAGACTAGAGCAGTGCGTCCAAGGCAGTGTTGCCAAGTCTGCTTATTATAAGCTACTTTGGGCTTGTTTTTCTGTAAAGTAGCTTGAATATATTGGGGGTCCTTGACATGAAAATGTTTGTGAACCACTGCTCTAAAACAACATTCGACAATAAAGTTTGACTGAACTGCCCTAGTCGCTTATTTTGGACTTCTTTTCATAGACCTGGTTGCTTGTTTCTCTCACAAAATCTGGCAACGCTGGTCGAAGGGTAGCCACGCGTCGTTGTTTTCCTGTACATTCCGCGCACACATAATTCAACTCGCGGGTCGCGCTCAAGAAATAACGAGCGCAGTCTCGTGACATGCAAGCCTTTTCAGTGATGGACAACGCTGGATTTAAATCTTCAAACAGTGTTCTACAACGTTACAAAGTGCCATCGCAGCAGAGCTCAAGCAGTGGGGGAAGAAGTACTCAGATATTTTACTTAAGTAAAAGTAGCAATACCACAATGTAGAAATACTTTTTAGGCCTGTGTTCAAAATGTTACTTGACTTGAGTAAAAGTACAAAAGTATTGGCATCAAAATATACTTAAAGTACCAAAAGTAAAAGTACAAATATGTTTGAAAATAGCAGATCTACAAGCTCCCAACGCGATGCATGTTGTGAGCTTGTAGCTCAGCTATTTTCAGATAGTTATAAAATAGGGCTAAAGTGGTTAATGTATGATTTATAATACATTTAAATTTATATCTGCAAAGGCATGAGTTAAGTAGCTCCTTTTGTATCAAACCCTTTCCTCAGTATTGACATTGAACAGCTGTCAGTTAAAATGCAGGATGTGTTTGCATTAACTACAGGTGTTGAAATGGAGATTTTTTAACTACTGACTACCAACTGGAGAGCAGAGCTAGAAACCTGGTCACTTGTGAAGTATCCCCTGATTGTGTCTTGTGCACTTAAGCTGCATGCCTACTTGAAAATAATAAAATCCAAGTTTAGAACTCGTATGACTGACTCACATCTTAATGACTGCCTCAGACTGGCATTCAATGACTGCCTCAGACTGGCATTCACTAAGTATCAACCAGATTTCAAATGGCTTGCAGATAATGTGCAGTCACAGAAGTCTCATTAAAGGTCGGCTAATCCTGAGAGTATTGTATCTGTCACCATATCTGTGCAAATATATGGTCATGGATGCATTTTTGTCATTTGAACAGAATATCTGTAAATGTGAAAATTCTGAGAAATTGAGAACTGAGAAACTAAATATTGTGCATTGAAGAGAAGAAATCTGTAAAAGCAATTTATTTCATGTCCTTTGTGTTTTGTTTTATTTAAAAATAACTCAACAAAGAAGTTTATTTGTATTTCTAATACGTTTTTCTTAATATTTAGTCATTTATTATATAACTATCATCTTTATTCTTATTTAAACTACTAGTCTTTGTGTGGATGTATGCACATGCATTGAGCCTGTCAGAAATTGCAATCGTGACAAGTGTTTTTCTTTTAACATATTTTAGTGGTAGATCACGGCTTACAATTGGAAATAAAATGTGCTCTTGGGCTTGAAAAGGTTGGTTACCACTGCTCTAGGCGTTTCCACAAGGAATAGCCTATCAGCGTCCTCTCTCACAGCTCTGTTATTGACAGCGCAAGTTGGCCAATCAGGGACCGACTGGTGGAGCCAAGTGCAGCCGAGTGCAGCCGAGTACAGCCGAGAGAAAATGAACGGTGGCCATTACAATTTTCACCGCTGGATTTGAACACTTCTTAAACGGTCTCGAACATATTCATTTTTTTTTTAGTTTACTTTTAAAATGTTTTTAGGATAGCATTTAGTTATTTAACTTAACTTAACGCCGGCAGTGTTGCCAGATTGTGCGAGAGAAATAAAAAACCAGGTCTATGGAAACAAGCCCAAAAGAAGCGACTCTAAGTCACGTGAGCTATTTGAAAATAACCGATCTACAAGCTCACAAAACTGAATGTCTGAATGATACAACAGCAGCATAGAGAGAGAGAGAGAGAGAGAGAGAGAGAGAGAGAGGGGGAGAAGAGAGAGAAAGAGAGAGAGAGGGGGAGAGAGAGGGGGAGAAGGGGGGAGAGGCCCCCGCACACACACTCACACAGAGGAGGGAGGGGGCAAGCACTTACTTTACTCCCTTGCAATCAGTCGCGATGTGTACTCCGTTCATCTCAGAGCTAGACCACACTAGGTCTCCAGGGACCCTCAGGGGGTCCGCAATGTATTCACGGGGGTCCGGGGATCCCCAGGGGGTCTGCGAGGTCATCGCAGGGGTCCGGGGACTCAACATTATTAACCACGTTAATAGCAACAGTTCTGCATGTGGCCCCATGCGCTCTGTGTGTCGTTTTCCTACAGTTGCCAGATTTAACGAGAGAAACAAGCAACCAGGTCTATGAAAACAAGCCCAAAATACATACATTGGCTCTTTGAAAATAGCCGATCAACAAGCTCACAACGCGTCGCAATAAGCATCTGCACTTTAAATTATCAGCCAAGTTACAGTCTTATTTAGAAACAACAAAAGACCTTCCGCTATATGTCTATATTTACATACATACATACATACATATATACATATATACATATATACATACATACATACATACATACATACATACATACATACATACATACATACATATATACATACATACATGTAAGTAAATATATATATATATATATATATATATATATATATATATATATATACAATCTTATAATAATAATAATATAAGTGTTATATAATAAAAATGATATATATATATATATATATATATATATATATATATATATATATATATATATATATATATATATATATATATATATATAATCTTAAAATTATAATATTAAAACTCACATGCATATAAAGCATTACCATATATCTAATTAATAATCATAATAATCCTAAAAAAAACAACATAAAAAATCTATTGTGATGTAGTGTGAGTTTGCCTAAAATAAATTGTTATATTTTGACCATAATTATGAATAGTTATATCAGCATGCCCATATATGGGCGATTGTGGGATATATCCTGAAGACATCAGGGATCTCCATATACGGGAATAAAAGGGACAAGGACTGACACATACAGATATCTCCATATATGGGCATATCAGTCACATTGGCGGTGGAACGTAGGTCTCAAACTCTAGAGGTGAGGGCCGCGCAGCGGCCCGAATATATATATAAAATTCCATTCAGTTTCAGTCTGAAATGTTTTAGTTTTAGTCTATGTTTAGTTCACTAAACATTATAAGGTTTTAGTCGACTAAATCAACTGTAGATTTAGTCGACTAAAACCTTATAAGATGTATTTTAGCGGGCTGTGATGGCGTCGTAACGCCTGATTTATACTGTGTGCCGAAAGTAGCAGATCGACAAGCTCACAACGCGTCGCAGACGCGTTGTGAGCTTGTAGATCAGCTATTTTCGGAGTGCGACACCCACACAGAGCAAAGCATAAAATGACGTGTCTTAGTTCTACTGGATCTCTTCTGCACTAGTCCCTCCCTAACATTTAAGTCTAATTGTTTGTTGACGAAATTGTATCTATATATTTAGCCATAGTTTTAGTCATCATACGGTAGCTCAGTGTTTATTTACTTCTCAGTTACTTTTTGTCAGTGAAAAAAGGTAATCGACCAACACAGTCTTCGTCATAGTTTTAGTCGACAAAATTTACCTATTTAGACCTGAGACCGATTCTACAAATGTCCTCTAAATCAGTTTTCTAAATCAGCACGGAGTGCCGCACTATGAACTTGTAGATCTGCTATTTTTGAAAGATCGTGACAATTTGTGCAAACCTTTGAATAAAGCAAACATTTTGTAGCTCAAATCTTTGCTTCTGGGGGCCCCTGGAACAAAATATTTTGAGATGGGGGGGGGGGGGGGGGGGGGTCCACGGCCGACTACATATAGTTGTGGGGGTCCTTGACATGAAAAGGTTTGAGAACCACTGCTGTATATGACTGTGAATATACTCCTTTCCAACACATTTCATACATATCTGATAACTACTGCTAACCGATACTGTATCTCTTACTTGCATATAAGAGACAGAGATATTCTGCCTTCATTTTCATTTTTATTCTACACTGCATCTATATTTTATACCGTTTTGTTTTGATATTTCACATTATTTCCTCTCTCTATTCGTATCATCATAATGCGTAACTGCAAACTATTTTTTTCCGCCCTGCTTTTAGTTTGTAGATTGGGGCTTTGTGTTTTTGGCAAACAACGGGCGTTCGTTTTTTCCCCTCTCATCTGTAGTCCAGAAGAGGAGTTGACAAGATGACTGATTCACTCAGTAGCGCCCGGGCCTTGGCCTCGGTTTGAAAGACATTTTCTGGTTGACTGAGACAATTATCCTGCCAGCTCTTGTTGATATACTCTCTTTGACGCTGCACAAAAGTGCACACACCTCTGCTGCCAACTCGCCAACTTCTGTCTCTGGATTTAGCCCGTTAAGACCGGGGATGCAGCATGTGTGTAATTTTTTAGATTTCTTTGCAGCTATTAAAAAATAGCAGATATACAAGCTCATAGCGTGGCACTCGGTGCCGCGCTATGACCTTGTATATCTGCTATTTAAAAAATAATAAGCGCGAAATGTGTCAAATCTTTGAATATATATTTTTAAAGCGAACATCTCAAATCTTTGCTTCTGGGGGGTCCCTGGAACAAAACATTTTGAGATGGGGGTCCGCGGCCAAATACATATCATTTTGGGGGTCCTTGAGAACCACTGACATTTGTATAATCCTCCAGAAGAAAACATTTGAGTTACAAATGTTTGCTTTAGAAATATATATATATTCAAAGATTTGCACAAATTGTCAAGACTAAAAAAAAAATAGCAGATCTACAAGCTCTTAGCGTGAGCTTGTAGATCTGCTATTTTTTTTTTTAATAGCCAAAGAAATCTAAAAATGACACAGATGCGTTCCCGGTCTTAATGGGTTAGTGAAGTGTCAAGAGCCTTCATCCAAAGGATATGTGTGAAAATGTCGAGCGTTCACACATTTGCGACATGCTTTCACAACGACGCGGCCTTTATACACAACCGACGCCATTGGGGAGCCATTAGCAAGTCAGCACCTTCAAGTACAGTGAACTTGAACTCTCTTGAGCTCGCCTTTTTCTATGTTGTACGCTGTGTCTGTGACTTTAGATTTTGACTTTGACTTTCACCCTTTTGCAGTGGTGATAAAAAAAGTACTCAAATGTTTTACTTAAGTAAGAGTATCAATACTGCAATGTAGAAGTACTTTGTTACAGGTAAAAGTCTGGAGTTCAAAATTTACTTGAGTAAAAGTACAGAGGTACTGCTATCAAAATGTGCTTAAAGTACCAAAAGTAAACGTACAAAAATGTATGAAAATAGCAGATCTACAACCTCACAACGCGTCGCGGTGCGACGCGTTGTGAGCTTGTAGATCTGCTATTTTCAAATAGCCTATGCACAAAATAGGGTTAAAGTGGTTAATGTATGTTTCATAATATCATAATCAATATCTGAAAAGTAACTAACTAAAGTTTTCAAATAATTGTAGTGGAGTAAAAGTATAATATTTGCCTCTGAGATGTAGTGGAGTGGAAGTACAAGTATTGAAAATTGGAAATACTCAAGTATAGTAAAAGTAACACATTTTTTTACTTAAGTACAGTACTTGAGTAAATGTACTTAAGACATGTTTGAATACTGCAAAATTATATTAATAACCATTTTAACAACACATCACCCGCCAAGGTATTAAACATCGCTTGTTATCCCCTTGCCCAGCGTAATTACCTTCATCCGATGATCTTTGAAACGCCGTGGAAGCGACATTGTGTACAAAAAAAAATAGTCCCCGTGGGTAGGCGGAGGGATCTGTGTACTCAGAGGAACAACAACATTCCAACCGCGATCCGCCATTTTGGGGCTTGGGCCTGCTGAAAACGGTGGTTTTCAATGCAAAAAACAGCAACTGAGTTAGAGCTGTTTTTCTGAAAATCCCATAGTCAGGGCGGATGGATGTGACGTTTTTTTTGGAATGATGTCACATCCACACATACTTCTTCTCTGAGTGACGATCGATCATTCCAAAGCTGTGTTACGGTGCCTAAAACAGCGTGCCTAATACGACTTTATGCGTCTTGGCGGGCAAGTGGACTATTTAATAGAACGACTTTATGCGTCCATGGCGGGTATTGTGTTAATCTGCAATTAAAACATTTGGATTAAAGTGTTCCTCCTGACTTTATTTTGTGGCAATTTCGCGACAAACAACCTCTCACTTATTAGCCAAACATCCGTTCACAACAACAACATAGCAATTGTTAACAAATGTATCATTTTTACCTGGGGGTCACAGAGGAGTGTTAGCCATGTTGACCGCAAAGCATCACAGCTTGTCAGCTTTCCTATTACAGCAGCGGTCTTCAAGATTTTTCAGGCAAAGGACCCCTTAGCTAGAGAGAGAGAGAGAGAGAGAGCGAGAGAGGGATGAAGCAGGGACCCCCCATTATAAATTGTATAAAAAAAGTTGGCATGTTCTCCCCGTGTCTCCTAGGGTAGTTAATACCCTCACAAAAACATGTAGTAATCCTGGTCTCGCTATACCGCCTCCCCCATGACAGCCGGGGAGCCTGATGGAGGGGAAAGGAACTGGTTGGAATAACGTGTTCCTTCCACAAGCTACGTCCTACCTGGGAAACTCCCCCCTGTCAGGTGATAAGAAGGTCAGTTGGCTCTCATGCATTGAAGGAGGCATGAGCTCGGCTCTGGGCTCCCTAGGCTGGCAGGGGGAGTGTAGCGCCCAGGATCACTTAGATAATTGGCACCGGGTGAAAAAGGGTTACAAAATCGTGGGATAAAAAGAAAATGTATATAAATTGTATAAAATTGTGTTGCAGATTAAACTCTTTCATAGATTTCATAGAAACCGAAAGGCATGGCTAGAGAGTATGTTTTACCCCCTGTCCGTCCGTCTGTCCGTCCGTCCGTCCGTCCGTCCGTCCGTGTGTGTCCTGTCCGTGTGTTACCAGCTAATCTCCGGCACCGTTGGCCCGCTCGCTGCGAAACTGTGCACACACACTCCCTGGATGCCAATTCAGATTCAGATTTTTTCACATGGGCCTGTTATAGCGTTTCACATTACTCCTACAGATTTTATCAAAACGTCATGCAAATTGGTACACAGTATCTCTATAGTCATGTGATCAACCCCGATCTGTCCGATTTCCAATATTCCATCCTGATTGGCTAAGATTGGCTTCCAAAGTTTGAAGGATTGGTCCGTTTTGAACAAAATGCCTCAAATCATGAACGCAGCTTGCAATTTCCCTGAAATTTCACACGCACATTCCCACTAAGCCGAGGAAGAAATGCCACCCATTTCACATTGGCCAGTTACAGCGCCACCAGCAGGTCTAATTTAGCAAAACAAATTTTTGGAACAAAATGCCTCAAATCATGAATGCATTGTCCGATTGCCGTGAAAGGCCTAAGAAGAAATGGCACCCTTTTCACATTGACCTATTATAGCGCCACCAGGAGGCTACAATAACGTACCTGACCTGGCGGAGACCTGTGCTCCGAGGAGCACTTTTTCTAGTTAATAATTGTTTAAATGTTTTTTTTTTTGTGTTTAAAAAAAAAAAATCTATTAATATATTGGATTTATGCTAATCGCGGCAATCAGCCGAGTGCCGTGCTACGAGCTTGTAGATCTGCTATTTTTTGGGCGGAGAGTGGTTTTAACTTGCAGGGACAACATTAGTATGAGTGGTTTTGGTTGGTCGTTGGCCCATAGTTCTCCGGTTACAAGCCTAATCCCCGCCCATCAGTTTCGCTCCTCTCTGTGGTGGTGTAAAGTGACTTAGTACATTTACTCAAGTACTGTACTTAAGTACAATTTTGAGGTATTTTACTTTACTGGAGTAATATCCACTGGGTGAATATTCAACCTGAGGCTGAAACTAACTTCACCACGGTGGGAAGCGGCTAGCCCTGGTCCAGAGCGTTAGTGAGTTCCCTCTAACGCCCGCCCTCGAAGACCCAGGGCTCTGCGCTTGTACAAGGAATTCCACTGCCCTGCGAGGGCTCAAGAGTAGTAAAAATAAACAAAACGATTTCGCTACTCACGAAACAAAGGCTGTTTTGCGTTGTTGAAAGTCTATTCTCGGAGGTGGGAAGCCTCTCAGCACCCCACCTACTCTGTAAAATACACTTTTTGGGCAGAAAATAAAATATGTCTGCGAGACGGAAATTATTTTTATTTACTCCACAGTGCCCTCTACAGATTTGGTTAATGGTAAGTTCAAATTGTCCAGATCTGTAGAGGGCGCAGTGGAGTAAATAAAAATAACGCTCTGGACCAGGGCTAGGAAGCGGCCAGTATTGCGTTAGTCTTTTTCGGGACAGAATCTAGTTGTATAAACAATATAACATTGTAGCGAACACAGCAGCTAGGTGAAGGCAGCCCCAGCTAAACAACAGGCCGCTCGACGTTCGTATGGAAGTATTTAACTGAAGATGTGGACAAAACAAAGGTGGAGTAACGAGGCTAGGTTAGCATTGTTAGCTCGCCGCCAAGCGTCATGGCAGAACGTACACCTGGTGTTTGCATTTCTCCATTTATAACTCGTACATCTACATAAACGTTCAGATTTCAAATATAAAGTGCTTATCTCATGGCCACGGGTGTTATAATTATATACGGGCCCTCATAAGTACCCGTATCTTCCGTATTGTTCAATAAAAAGCATTTTGATCCGATTGATGGCCATCTCCGTTCTTTTTTTTCAACTACGCGGCCGTATCGGTTGGGGGGTGTATTGCACTCCTGATACGTTATAACTCTATGAGAAAATGGCCGCCGATCGGATTAAAATGCTTTTTATTGAACAATATGGAAGATACGGCTACTTAGACCCACCCGAAGTGAATGGTAACATCCGTGGTCATGAGGTAAGCACTTTATATTTAAAATCTGAACGTTTATGTAGATGTACGGGTTGTAAATGGAGAGTGCAAACACCAGGTTAGAGTTAATCCAGGACCGCTGGTGCGTGTCTGTAAACCTCGACTATAGTCGACTACCAGTGGGTCAAATTTAGTGGTGGAAGAAGCACTTGGTGGTAGCAATACCACAATATAAAAAGTAAAAGGCCTGTGCTCAACATTTTACTTGAGTTCAATCAAAGTAAAAGTACAAAAGTATTGGCATCAAAATATACTTAAAGTACCTAAAGTAAAAGTACTCAAATGTTTGAAAATAGCTGATCTACAAGCTCACAACACGTTGCAATGCGCATTGTGAGCTTGTAGAGCGGCTATTTTCAAATAGCCTATGTATAAAATACCTAAAAAATTTACTTAAGTACAGTACTTGAGTAAATGTACTTAGTTACTTTCCACAGTAAAAACCCGAAAATGGGGGAGTGATTAGAGGAGTGGCTAGGTTGAATAAATTACCCATTGTTCACTTCCATTACCTGGAGCTGAGAGGTGCTTAGAAGTGGAAATTATTTAGGAGGGATTATCTCAGTTTGGACTATTATAGATGACAAGTTTCAAATGGTCACATCTTCTTCAAATGTGTTCCAATTTCAATGAATGATACATATGAAAGCTTATATTCTGTACTTCAACAATCTATAATAAAATGAAAAATGAAAAATGCCCACTTGCTGCCTAAAGCATTGTACCCGCTCACATATACAGTAAAACGAGACCGGACCTGATAATGGCATGTCATCTCTGTACATTTCTGTTGTGGTGTTGCTGACATCTGTCTTGCCTAAATATGGGGGGGAGGGTGGGACGTGTATCTGAGAGTATTTACAAATGGGGGTCTGCAGCCAACATACATGGCCACGTTTAAAGGAGAATTCCAGTCATTTTAGATGTTTGCTTTGATGTGTCGCTAATCACTCACCAACATACAAAGGGCCGTTGAATTTTTCCAGAGAAGCCCCTGTTGTCCATTGTGGAGACCCCTTCCACCGGCATAATGGAGTAATGCGGATAAACAAAAAACACCTATTTTAGAAGCTCCAAAGTTCTTTTTTTTTTCCACTAATCCTCATTATGCAGTGTACTGACACTCAAACATGCACTGAATGTCCCTTATGAGCTGCCGTTCATGCAGAACGACATGGAGCTGGTTGCTTGTTTCTCTCACAGAATCTGGCAACACCGAGGACTAGCTTCACGTCGTTTGTTTATCCGCATTACTCCATTATGCCAGTGGAAGGGGTCTCCACAAAAATTCAACGGCCCTTTGTATGTTGGTGAGTGATTAGCGACACATCAAAGCAAACATCTAAAATGACTGGAATTCTCCTTTAAGAACCACTGACATTGACCCTTCAAGCTGAAGTGAAGATGTGACAACACACAGGTCTCAGCTCTGTACAGACAGATGGCTCTCATGTGGATCTCAGACTTCATGTGGTCGTTCTATGACGTCAGTCATTTATGACGTACTGTATCGACGACGTTTGACTCCATATTTGGGCATGGTCCTGAGAGATTCACCATTGGCATTTTCAGCTGCTTCTGTGATACAAGCCTTCTGTCGTACATCAGGTACATTGAATGCATTCAGGGTATTGAATGACCGGGTGGAGAATGCATGCGTGTGTGCGCATGCATGCATGCATGTGTATCTGTCCTTCACATTATCTCGAGAACCGCCTGACCGATTGACTTCACACTCTCTGTCCTAATCAGGCCTGGAACTTTGTCATTTTAGGGGCAAGGCCACTTGGCTTTTGGTGTTGTATGTTTTTTCAGGGTACAAAAGCCAATGCCAGGGCAGGAAGGCCATCAAACAAAACAATGATTTTTAATAGACAAAAATGGAAATTTTAATTTAACTTGTATATGTTTTAATACATTTACAAATTATAAATGTTTGTAGAGTCAAAGGTTCACACATGCTCAACCCAGGACTAATCAGAATCACTGGACTCATTTGAAGATGTGTATGGGTAAGATTCAAAAGACACTGGTGTTTAACCCATTAAGACCTGGGACGCATCTGTGTCACTTTTTGATTTGAGCTAAAAAAGCATTATTTTACACTTCGAGGAGGACCTCAAATGGGAGACGCACACCACACACGTGAGGAAAAAGGCTCAGCAGCGACTGTACTGGCTCCGCCGCCTGAAGAAGCTCGGAGTAGGACGTCGCATCCTCAGGCTGTATTACAACAGTTCGGTTGAAGGCATCCTAACAGGCTGTGTCACGGCCTGGTACGGGAACTGCACTGCCCGAGAAAAGATCAGCCTACAGCGAGTAGTGCGATCAGCAGAGCGGATAATGGGAATCGAGCTCCCAGCGCTCCAGGAACTGTACAAAAAGCGGTGCGTGGTCAAAGCCAAGCGCATCATCAAGGACAAGCACCACCCAAGTCACAGACTGTTCAAACCCCTACAACGACCGCGACCGGGCAAGGGGCTCTACCGCAGTATCAAGAGTTCCACCACCAGGTACTGGTGTAGTTTTAATCCGGCTGCTGTCAGGATGCTGAATGAGGCATAAGCCTTGCTCAGCAGCCTGACAGCAGGCGGTGCAAAACCTTTCTGGCTCTTCCTGAACACACCTGTGGATTATACCAGGGACAATGACTTGGACTTAGCTCCCCCTCGGACACACCTGTGGACTACACCAGGTACAAATGACTTTTTTGCTGCACTCCCTCATGGAGCTACTTGCGGATTATACTAGGGTCAGTCCACCCTAGGTGGACACGCACTGACCTTTTGCACCTTAATCCCATGTATAACGCACTGACTTTTTTGTCTTTTTATTGTGCTTTTTTTTTCTCTAAGCACCTTAACGTCCATATGTATATCATGCACAGTATAAGTATAACATGCACAGTATACATACATTGCTGCTATGCTCAGGCACCTTAGTTTTTTATTATCTCAGGTACTTTGTAAATATGTAGATAACTTGTCTGGCCTTCTGTTGCTCTCTTGTTTTGATCTCCTTCCCACTTGCCCCCCACCCCTCTTCTTCTCCCCCCCCCCTCTTCTTTCTATGGAAATTAACGTTGCGATGGGAACGATGTACAAAAACGAATTTCACCCACTTTTTTACCTTGTAAACCTGTGATGTGACAATAAAACTGATTCTGATTCTGATTCTGACTTTGGCCGCGCTACGAGCGCCGCACTACGAGCTTGTAGATCTGCTATTTTTGAAAAATCGAGAAAATGTGTGCAAATTAATATATTTATATTCTTTTAAAGCAAACATTTTTAACTCAACTCTTTGCTTCTGGGGGGCCCCTGCAAATATTTTATACAAATATACTTATACAAATATTTTGTTCCATGGAACAAAATATTTTGAGATGGGGTCCAAGGCCAAATACATATAATTTTGGGGGTCCTTGACATGAAAAAGTTTGAGCACCACTGATATAGAAACATACGTTTTTTCAGAATACTGTTGGGATTTAGAAGATATTTGTAGAATCGGCTTCAGGTCTTAAAGTAATACTAGGTAACTTTAAAACAAAAACTAAAGTTAAATTGTATATCTTTTGTGAGTGGCAAATGTTTCACAACACCCACTCCATGAATTTCACCCCCGAAAGCCTTTTATTTATATATTTTCTATTGAACGGTGTCGGGGGAGACTCTCCCGCGAAAATGACGTCATCCGGCCGGAAAATGCACCGGTTTCCTGTTTGGCCAGGAACTACCGTACCGGTTTCCTGTTTGGCCAGGAACTACCGCGCTAATAACAAAAAGGAACCTCACGCTGATTTTAAGAGAATGTAGGATTGGAAGATCGAAAAACAACAGAAAAAGAAAACACAGCTCATGGTAACTAATGCTCCACTGGCTAAGAGAAACGATCCGCAGATAGTATAAAACAATTAAAATAACGCTTTTTTTTTTTTTTTATCTAAATTTTTATCCCGCGATTTTTGTAACCCTTTTTTTTTCACCCGGTGCCAATTTCCTAAGTGATCCTGGGCGCTACACCAGTCCCCCACAGCCTAGGGAGGCCAGGGCCGAGCTCATGCTTCCTTCAATGCATGAGAGCCAACTGACCTTCTTGTCACCTGACAGGGGGGAGTTTCCCCGGTAGGACGTAGCGCGTGGAAGGAACACGTTATTCCAACCAGTTCCCTTCCCCTCCTTCAGGCTCCCCAGCTGTCATGGGGGAGGTGGTATAGCAACCAGGATTACTACATGTTTTTGTGAGGGTATTAACTACCCTAGGAGACACGGGGAGAACATGCAAACTCCACACAGAGTAGGCCCTTTTGCCAACCCCACCTAGGGTATGGGCGCTGATGACACGGAGGAGAAGACACGCCCCCAGCGCCCATAGCGTCCCCGGCGGGAATCGAACCCAGGACCTTCTAGCTGTGAGGCGACAGCGCTACCGACTGCGCCACCGTGCCCCCTTAAAAGAACGCTTTTTGAAACGCTTCCGGTGAAAACAAATGGAATGGGTAATCGAGGACTACGGAAAATTGTATGCAGTGACGGTAGTGACCAGCAGAGGTTGCTAAAAATCGTTATTTGTGAACCTGCATTGTACAACTTTAATGGGTTAAAAACATAATATGTTAGCTGATGTGTTATTGACAGGAAAGAGGCAAAGGAGAAATGGTACAATCAGTTAGTGTGGGCCACTGTGGACTCAGGGGCAGATATGTTTTTGAGGGTTAGAAGGCCAAACTGAAGGGCAACAGCAGCCATAGCCTTCATGACCTGAAATTCCTGCTCTGGTCCCCAGGGAGAACGGGTAAAGTTGGTCAGATCCTACCAATATGCCCATATATAGGCATATATTTATGACATCAGGGATATCCAAATATGGGCATAAATGGACACAGACAGACAGGCGTGTACAACAGACACTCTGACACTGTGTATGGTCTGGGTACTGGGTTCCATGTCAAAATCGTGAAAATTCCTGCAAATCTTTGAATATATATATTATTTTTTAACAAACATTTGTAATTCAAATATTTGCTTCTGGGTGGGTCCCTGGAACAAAACATTTTGAGATGGGGGTCTGCGCCAAATACATATCTAATAATGTTTTCTAAATCCAAACGGTCCCATGGCAGCCTACACTTCCACTGAGCTGTTTCTCTTATATACTCTGCAGACTCCACCCTTCCATTACCAATCAACCAACCAACCAACCACAGTATTCGAACCATCCACCCAAGAAGTTCTAATCAATCAGCTAACAGGATTAACAGGCACCTCCTCAATCAGATCTTCAAGCACCAATCACCCAACTACAACAGGCCGCTCCCCCATAACAGCATCTTCCTGTGCAGATAAACCAAAAAGATATTAAAGAGATTCCAGTCACAACATAATATGCACCTTCTGTGTGACTGAATCTGAAAATGAAAGTGACAAGCAGCATAAAATACATTTAAATATCAATGTGTGCTGCTGAACTTAAACATAATGGGGGAAATGTGTCTACAGGAGCCTTCTCTGCATGTGACCAGTGGTGTAAAGTAATGAAGGACATTTTGATACCAATACTTTTGCACTTTTACTCAGGTCAATTTGGAATTCTGGACTTTTAATTGTAACAGAGTACTTCTACATTGCAGTATTGATACTTTTACTTAAGCAAAACATTTGAGTACTTTTTCCACCACTGGACTGATGCTACAGTATAATCTCTCCTGGAACTCTATACATGGAGATAACTGACATACCAAGCTTAATTAGCTCTGACATCAGAGACCCCCCTCCTAGAGCCCCATATATGGAGCTAACCTAAACATCCAAGCCTGACATTATAGACCCTATCTTCGGGCATGACATTGGGGGCTCCATATATGGATATGACTGACATCACCCTAATGACACTAGCACCACAGCCAAGGGTATTTAAGGCAACACAATCCATAAGTTCTTTCTGATCCAACTGCGATACCCGAGACGTCAACCACTTCTTCAGAGAGAAGCAGTATACAGATCCCAGGTATTCTTTCCACGGATTAGTTCTCCAGTGATTCTCCCTCCCCTAGACTGCCCAAGGCGCATCTGGATTTACTTCCTGCTTGGATACCATCAGAGCGAGTCTTGAATCAGGTTTGATGACTAAATGTGTTCTTGTGTTTTATGTTTGTTTTATTCCATGTACTGTAGCCTCGATCTCCAGGCTTTTATTTTTTAGTTTTGCTAAAAAATATTTTTAGTTTTGCTAAAAAATAAGAGCCTGGGACCAGCCTGTTGACGTTCCTGGAATAGGAAGCGTTTCATTTCCCCCAACCAACCAGAGTGCAGTGGGCGTCGCTCCAAATGTTGTGACATCAATGCTGACATTGGGGGAGGAGGAGGGGCATGGGGCGGGGCGGTGGCTGACGGACAGATCGGTGAACCAATGGGATCTCAAGGATTTTTTCTCCGGAGATTTTGAGCCCGCCCCTCTAGACCAGATGTCAGACACGCTAGGGCAGCCTATATTCCATGAAGGTCATAGGTTTCGTCCTGGCGTTGCTGTGATCAAAGTGTCCTTGTTATTTCAGATCTCTGCGGGCCTCTGTGCCACGATGGCTGACATAAGCTTCCAGAAATGGTGGCGCCGTCCTTACATCATTCTGATCATTGCGCTCTGCGGTAAGACAAATTTCATAATGTTGTTTCTTTTTTAAATGTATTATAGCTTCAAATCTTATAATATTCCAGTTCCAATTTTGTCTGCATCACTTCCTATTTCACATGTTTATCCTGTATGAGTTCTCTCTCCTGTTGAGACTGGGAGACCCCTTTTACTGTACAGCAATGATTAGGCTACTATCAGAATATAGAGATATTTAACACTTCTTACACCCTTAGGCTAATTTTTTAGATGCCATGTTTTGTATAGCCTAGCCTATACGTAGGTCTTCAGTGGTTAATTATATCTCTGATCCCTGTTCCAGTGTGTGCGGCGATGGCAGGTGCATCTACCCATCAGAAACCTCACTCATGCAGTCTTCGAGGAACTCCAGCTAAACTTCCGTCGGCTGTCAGCATTCAACGCGTCCGTGGGCCATCGAAACATCACATCTGCAGTGGTACTGTCGTGGACGAACAACACGTTTACCTTCCGGCACAATGCATCAAGTAAGTTTATTCATATTATTACACCAGGAGCGATTCTCCTGAGAGATCAGGGGCTTAGTAGCCTATAGCCCCAAGACATTAGGCCAACATGAAGAGAATGAATACCATCGTCAGTGCATCGCAGGGAGGGCCATAATTATACTATTAGGCTATCTTTAAAAATAATAGGCTATATTTCTTAATTCATGGCATGGACTAAAGCCGTCTAGAATATTATGACATTGTTGATCACAAACTATAAAAGTTTTGGGTCTTCCTCCCTGTGTTTGTGTCGTTAGCCTGTCAAAATGTATGTGAGCGAGCTGCAGGGAGAGAGAGAGAGAGAGAGAGAGAGATATAGGGAGATAGCCTCGCGTAGCCAGACTACATCACTGCGTGGATATGAGTCTGGTGCTTCTGTGAGGACGTTTTTTTTCCCCAAGGGGCGGGATTAAAAGAATGGCTCTGGACTCTGATTGGTTAGACCTACAACCAACTACCAATTACAGTCTCCCATATTTGAATACCGGGCCCTGATTGGTCACCCCAGACTTCGGGAGCAGGAAATGGATTCACAATGGAGCGGTGCCAGACCCAAATCACAGAGGGCAATTTTTGTTTGCACTGGCAGATTTGTCTGGTCCCAGGCTAATAGAGAGAGGGAAGGTAGAGAGTGAGGAGAGAGAGATGGGGGAGAGAGAGAGTCATCTTTGAGAACTGTAACAGTCAGCAATTCAAAACAAACTAGAAACCAAAGAAAGACAAGGAATATACCATCACTAATTGGGAAATGTATTTCTCTCTTCCAGAGACATCAACCCACTGAAACTGAGAGTCCAGTTTGGACGGACCGACCTGGATGGGACTGGTGGTGTGAGGAGGCGCGTTATTGATTTCAAGATCAACGACAGGTTTTCTCCAAGGTAAGGATGTGCATGACTGACCAAAATCAAAGTAGATTATTCTAGTGCAATTAATAACTAATATTGGATTATTCTGATCTTTCTATAGCGGGCCGTGGGGTTACGACCAAGCTCTGCTGAAAATGGACTCACCCGTCGATTTCACTGAGGACATCCAACCTGCTTGCCTGGCAGACGACGGCAGTGTTTTTCCGACTGGTACGGAGGCTATCGTCTACGGATGGGGCCTTGTCGGAGAAGGTAAGTAACCCTGGGGAGCAAATGATCAAATGTGGCCAAATGGACTTGTAAGGGTCCAATTTGTTAACCAATTGAGAGTGTCCATTTGGTTAACACTCTCAGAGGTAACCAAATGGACCCTTACGATCAATCATTTTCTTGGGCTCCCCCTGGAGCCACCTCAAGTACCCCTGGAGGTCCCCAGACCCCACTTTGAGAACCACTGGTGTGCAGTACACGTAGAATTTCACTGAATAATGTTTTTACCATAATAACATGCCCAAAATAGGGACGCAGGGTTGAAAGTTGTTAATCTTGCAGCCAGACTTATACTCACACTGATAATGATTCTGTTTTGTTTGTATTTATAGGACCTCTACCGTTCCCCAGAGCTCTTCAAGGAGTCAACGTTACGGTAACTGACCATGACGCTTGCAAGTGGATCTGGGATGAAATGGTAGATGACGACATGATCTGTGCAGGATACGTGAAAGGAGGCCAGGACGTATGCATAGTAAGAATGCCTTTCAAATCCCATTCAAATATTAATGTTCTTCCTGGAAATAAATTAGATGTAGAAAAATGTAGAAAAATAAAATAAATTGTAAAGACTTTACATTGTAAAAAGTTTAACAGTAACTGAGCGCTGGAGAGTGAACAATGCTTACTTGTGTCTTATCAGGGCGACACAGGAGGTTCCCTCATGATGAAAAAAGGCGATGATTGGCTCATGGCAGGTTTCATCATCAGAAGCCCAGACCATTGTGGCGTTCCACACACACCCACCGTTTACTGGACATCCAGCAAGAAGTTCATCAGATCTGCCATTCAAGGTGTGTTCATGTTTTAATGTCCTGGCACACAGTCATTGAAGCAATTCCGTGTGTGCGTGTGTGTGTGTGTGTGTGTGTGTGTGTGTGTGCGCGCGTGTGTGTGTGTGTGTCTCATTAAATGTAAGCTATTTAATTGTATGTATTTAGAGCTGTCCTGGTGTGTTTTATCATGTGTAGAGATGGGAGATGATGAGTGTGGGAATCGAGACGACCAACATGCAGTTGGACGTATTCACAACGGTCAAGCGGCTGCTACACATTCCTGGCCCTGGATGGTGGCTATCTATGTAAATATACATTATACATATAAATATACATTATACATATATATACATATACATTATGCAACAGGTCAGCAGTGGCTCAGGAGGTACAGCGGCCGTCTTGGAATCAGAAGGTTCCCGGTTCGATCACTGGCTTCTCTGAGTGTTGGAGTGTCCTTGAGCAAGACACTGAACCCCTAACAGTTAAGGTTTCAGTGTCTTGCTCAAGGACACTTGGAAGTGTCTCTCACACAAAGAGACACACACACACACACACACACACAAGATTCACACTTTACCTTTTATCTTTCAGACACATGATGGACGCTTTCGTGGGGGTGGTGCACTGATTAATCAGCATATTGTTGTGACTGACTCCGATGCCAGGTAATACAAACATACATATCCATGACATATAAGTAAACACAGTTTATAATCACTCACTCTGTCTGTCTCTTCATCTCTTTAAACTTGGCCTCGCTATTCTGGTCATTAGTCATTATAGGTTCATATAAGTTCACAACGTGCCACAGCAACGCGTTTCGACCTTGTAGATTGAATGGCTATTTTTGCTTTTCATTGTACAAAGAAGAATGTAGGGCTAAAGTGGTTAAAAATGTAAAATTTAACAACCAACCAGTAACTCTGCTACTAGTGGAGAAATGTTAATATAGTTACTTATAGATAATGGAATTAAACTGAAATAATCATTTGTTTATGTTGTCTTCTCCAGACCCGGAGGCTATGTGGTTTTAGGAACTCAGAGTCTATCATCTACCACCGAAGACACTCAGCGGATCAGGATTGAAGAGGTAAAGTATGAACATCAAACATGTGTCAGAACATATTACATAACTAACACTATGTTCACACTGACACAGCAAACCATTTCTCTGATAGGTCTTCAGGCACCCCAACTACACCAACTCCAACTTTCCTCAGTATGGCATGGTGTTGGCCAAACTGTCCAGCCCTGTGAAGTTTAACAAGAATGTTAAACCTGTGTGTCTTCCTGAGGCTGAAGACTTCCCGCCTGTTGGCCAGACGTGCATGATCACTGGATGGGGAAAACGATATGGTGAGGAAGCAACATAAACACACATTCATACAGGTTGACAAGGAATTTGATTGGTCACATTATCAGCATGTACTGATAATGGGGCGGGACTTACGTTGTATAGAGACACATCCTGAATAATTCACTAAGTAGTTGAAAATGTCGGGATATGTCACTCCTCCATTTAGTTGGGTTATTTCCCCAACTTACATTCAGGCAAGTTACTACAACAGCAGTAAACCCACTCGTTTTAATTTTTCATGTACCGTCGGAGCTGCACGGTAGGTAGAAAATTAATATAAGCCTAAGAGATGTTCAAAATATAGACATGAACAAAGTCAGTCGGGATTTGGATGAGAATTCAATTTAAATTCAATCAAATAGAATGATTCCTCTGTATTTAGAAATGACTGTACAAAGTCCTCAACGTTGAATCCTGTGTGTGTTATTTTTTCCCCAGGACCACCACCATGCTACTCTGACCTGCTCCATGAGACTTCTGCCACTATCATCACCAATGATCAGTGCAGACGTGACTGGCCTGCAGGTTCTGACCCCGACGGATGGATCACCAGCACTACGTTCTGTACTGCAGGCTCTGAGTTCCAACCTGTTATAGTGAGTAACACAGAGATGAAAACATCACATGATATTTACACATAAAAACACACATTGAAAAACACAACTTCTTGTTGTTTCAGGGGGACTGGGGAGGACCTCTGATGTGCGATAACGAAGACGACACCTGGACGCTGTATGGTACCATAAGTTTGGGTTGGTATCAACGTCCTTCTCTGAACTTCAACGTGACCGCGATGGTTCCCTGGATGAAAGAGATCGTCCTCGACCAAGGCGGCCCTCAAGTCTGCTTTAAGAGATTTGATGGTTAATATTTCAGTTTGCAGGACAAAAGCATCTCACACACGCAGATGAATCAACCTCTTCAACCCTGGTGTACCTGTTTTCATTTAATTAACCACTTTATATTTTAGCGTTGGCTATTGAAAAATAGCAGATCTACAAGACCTACAAAAATCTCACTTTGTATATCTGCTATTTTAGAAGAAAAAAAAAAGAATATTGAAATATTTTTTTTAACCCAAAAAAGAAAAAGAAAAGTGAGAACTACTGATTTAGAAGACATTTGTAGAAAACACCCTGGTCTACCCGTTTTAATTTAATGAAAGCGGAGGGGGCCCTCCCTGCACACTGTATGGGTGATCTCCCTGCACCGGGCCGGCGGGGACCGGGCTCCTGGCGGAGGGAGAACCTTTTTTTTTTTCTGCCTAGAATTGGACCTCAGCAGGTGGCAATGGTTGTTGGAAAAGGGGTAGAGGAGGACAAAAAGCAAAAAAATGCCAAAGACAAACACAGAAACAGCCTCTCAGAAAGCCTGACCATTTTTATGTCTGCCTTAATTCATTTTATTTCTTTTTATTAATGTAAAAAATTGTCAGGTTTTTTTTTTTGTTCTAAAATGTCTGTCAGTATTATTTTCAAATGTAATTTTCCAATGTCACTGACTTAAGGGTACAGTGGATATTATTTCTAAACATATCAGTACTATTACCATTCTGTGCCTACGGGTGGACATACCTTGGGAAGGGTAGGGAGGGGGGTAAAAGGAAAAAAGGCACCAAACAAATGTATTTTAAAAAAAATGTCCAGAAGGGAGGAATTAAGAAATGGAGAAAAAAAGGGGGGGGGGGTGTCAGGTTTTCTTTTTGTTCTAAAATGTCTGTCAGTATGTTGTTTTCTTTTCAAATGTCATTTTCCAATGTCACTGACTTAAGGGTACTGTGGATATTATTGCCAAACATATCAGTACTATTACCATTCTGTGCCTACAGGTGGACAGACCTTGGGAAGGGTAGGGAGGGAGAAAAAAGGAAAAAAGTCACCCAAAAGAAATATTTGAATATTTACAGAAGGGAGGAATTAAAAAATGGGGGGGAAAAAAAGGGGGGGGGGGTATTTCCAAATGTTATTTACAATGTACATGGTCTTTTTCTATTGTTTCTTGAAAACAAAAACAAAAACAAACAAACACGTATATATATATATATATATATATATATATATATATATATATATATATAATGTTTTCTCTCTCTGCTCATGTTGTACACTGTCTGCAATGCAAACATGGTGCTAGGGAGGAAGGGAAACTGGAAGATTGGGCCCCTGAGAACACTGGGCACCATTTTATTTTTAATATTTGTTTACAAATGTGGGGCAAAATACATATCACATATTTTCTTAATTACATTTAAGCCCAATATTTCTACAAATGCTAAAAAAAAAAAACTGTGATAGCCACTAGCCAGTCATAAACAAGAAGTTGAAGGGTCTAGGTCTGATAATGATGTATCGTGCATGTTGAAATTATTCATGACCATTTTTCAAAGCATACATTTATTCTTTATTGTATACATTTAAGGAAAAAAACAGCCAAGTTAACGTTGACCAGTGTACCAGTATCTGTCCTGAGTTTGAAATGAATGTCAATAAATCTCTCTCTCTTTATGTACTTTGTACTTGTGTCTTTTACTGTTAATGTACTTGATGTGGGATGAAGATTTTACCATGACATAAAAAACTAAAACTAAGGTTAAGTGTAACCTCTTAACACATTCACTGCCAGGTATTATTTAATTAATTATGTTGCTGCTGCCAGCGTTTTTCACCTTGTTTTGACAATCTATGGAGCGCTGCAGAAGCCACAACGTGCATGCTGATGTAAATAAAAAGTGTCCAGAGGGTGAAGGAGGGTCTGATCTATCCACTGGCACACACACACACACACACACACACACACAGTATTATGTTAATAATACATATATAAATAAACAATATTATGTTACAATATGTTAACATAATACAATACTGTTGGGCACCGGCCTACTCGGGAACGATGCAAGTTGAGAATGCATTCCCCACCCTGTCATTCAATACCCATTGTACCTGACAGAAGGCTTGTATGTCAGAAACAGCTGAAAATGCCAACGGTCAAATATGGAATCAAACATCGTCGATACAGTACATCATACAGTAAATATAGATCGACCACATCAGTCGCGACGAGGCAACAGTGGGCCCCGACGCGAGGCAGTCACAGCGGGCCCTCATGAACGCGCGTGCATGTGCGCCACGACCAGCGTGCGCGCGAAAATTTCGGGTACCTAAACAACGGTTTTGTAACCGACCAAACACTACTGAATGAAGGAAAAACACAGAAAACGGCCATAAAAGTCCATAAACTCCCCTCCTGCCATAAAATTAGCAAGTGACAGTCATGGTCCGAATTTGAGATATTATGTTGCGACATAAAACCAAGCTTGGTTAACAAGTACAATGTTAAGGGGCCCACCCAGGTTTTTTATATTTATTTTAGTTTTGTATATATATATATATCTTTCCTGGGTGGGGTGGGCCCCTAATGTCATGGGCCCCAACGCAACCGCGTTGTCTGCGTGACCTGGACCACATGAAGTCTGAGATCCACATGAGAGCCATCTGTCTGTACAGAGCTGAGACCTGTGTGTTGTTACATCTTCACTTCAGCTTGAAGGGTCAATGTCAAACTTCAACTTCAAACAACTTTATTTTCCTTTCGGAACTTCGTTTGTGCAGTGGTTAAAAGACAACATACAGTCAATACATATATATCTAGGTAACTGTGAAAAGGCTCGAACGGCCAAGGCTCCAAAGACAGTCAGAGATGAATTTTGGGGTGTTTTATTTCGCCCAACTCCTCCATCGAACTCCAGTACAAGAATATATATACATTTAGCAACAATAATACTGGCCTAAAAGTCAAAAATAAAGCAATGAGAACAATAAATAAGCACTTAACACATTGAATGCCAAAAACGGTCCGGACCGTTTTTGAGGGTCCAAACGAGAAGTGCCGAAAACGGTCCGGACCGTTTTTGACCCAATTCTATTTTTATACATGTGGGCCACGTGGGGCGCTAAAACGAAACTTTGACATCACCCAAGCAGTTTCTGAGAAGAAGAGGCTGGATGTGGCTCCATGTCAAAAATCCTTCCGGTCGGCGTTTTCAATGTTATCTCCTTGATTAAAAGCTTAATATCTCCATTTCTTTTTAATCTGGTGGAAACGAGCCGTTTTCGATCGGCGATCACGCTGCAATGGAGGGTCGCGTTGGAAATATTATTGTTCCAGGCGTTAGTCGGGACCCTCCGCCGTCTCGCACGCACGCTTTGTTTACATGCACTTCCTCATCAGGGCTTCTCACAGCACGAAATGTATAACGCAAGTGGATGGAAGAAATGCTGGCACTCAACGTATAATATTTTAATAAACCTCTGGCACCCAATGTGTTAAGGCATACACGTATAAACAAGACCCAACTGGATAAAAGCTCTCTTCAGGCTAAACCTTGATCACACAAGGACCTGTAGCTCTCCCTCAGGGATGTTACCTGTGTTTCTGCCCATATTTAACTAACTACCTGACTGTCCCTGCAGCCCCTTAAATAGGGAGTGGATCCTACCACAGGACACAGAACCAATTAGCAACAATTCCAAATACTTCCATAAATAATCCCAGAGCTTCCCCTGTGCCACAGTATAAAAGTAACCTAAACATTCCTAATGATGCGTTACAATTAAACAAATATAACTTGGGGTAAAGACTCAATGATAATTTAAATAAACACAATACTACGAAAGCATATGAAACACCCCTCCTCCACAGCACTTGGCACCTTCCCAATCAAGGGGATTGCCACCGGCAGTGTAGGAGAGACAACCAGCAAACAATCAGTGAACATTTCATTATCAATACACAAGTTTAAAACCATTAGTCCTTGCATAACTTTCAAATGCAGTCAGATGTGTGTATGTGTATATAGGGCACGGGTTGCCCCGTGACAGTAACTATGAAAGACACAAAGTACATCCATCAGGTGGAATAGTCCAACGTGCTTGAGGGGGGACTGGGGGGAAGGGGGGGGGGGGGACTGGGGGGAAGGGGGGGGGGGGGGGGCTCCACCAGACCTAGATGTTCAGCAGTCTGATGGCGGTAGGTACAAAGCTATCTGAGCCCTTTTTGTGAGTTTCGGAGCTCTGTAACGACGGCCTGAAGGCATCAGTTTATAGTGAGTGTGAAGTGTGTGTGTATTGTCCTGAACTATTTGAGAAGCCTTTTTCACTGTCCGTTTCTTGTGGATGCTGCTGAGTGGCTCCTGGTGCATCCCAATGATCTTGCCACTGATCTTAACAACTCTGTCGAGAGGTTTCCGGTTGATGACACGCATCACACCAAACCATGATGTGATGTTGAAGGTCATGATGGATTCCACAAAGGACTTGTAGAAAGCCTGCAGGATTGATGGTCGAACCTGAAGCTTCCTCATCTTCCTCAGGAAGAACAGTCGTTGTTGGCACTTAAGAGTAAATATTCTCTGCGTTGGTCTTAAAAGCGAGCTTGTGGTCGATGGTGGTGCCAAGATATTTATACTCCTCAAAGCGCTCTATTGTCTGTCCATTTATCTCCAGGGCCGGGGGAGTGGGCGGGTCACGCCTGAAGTCCACCAGCAGTTCCTTTGTTTTGCTGGGGTTTAGGTCCAGGAAATTGTTCTCACACCACTCTGCAAACCTGTCCATTACCCAATGAGGCGGTCATTGGAGTTAGTGGTGTCAACAATAACCGTGTCATCAGAGTACTTGATGAACAGCATCTCAGGGTCTGAGCTGCTACAGTCATCCGTATACAGGGTGAACAGGACTGGTGAGATGACAGATACTTGTGGTGCCCCGGTGGATACAGTTCTGTTGGAGCTGTAGTTGCCGTTGAATCTAACGGTCTGGTGTCTATCTGTGAGGAAGGAGAGAATGAGCAGTATGAGGTGGGGATTGACATTCATCCGGAGGAGTTTCTGTCCCATCAGATGAGGTTGCACAGTGTTAAATGCACTTGAGAAGTCCACAAATACCATCCTGACAAAGGACTTGGACGTCTCCAGCTGTGTGTAGGTGTGATGCAGCAGAGTTATCACCGCATCATCCACACCTCTCTGCTGCTTGTATCCAAACTGGAGTGGGTCTGTTTGCCCACTAACCTCCCTCTGTAGCTGAGGTAGAATGAGCCTTTCAAAGCTCTTCATCACCAGAGATGTTAAAGTTGTACAGTGCAGGTTTAAAAAAAACGATTTTTAGCAGCCTCTACTGGTCACTACCGTCATTGCATGCTTGGAGTCGATGCATGCATTTCCCAGAATTCCATTTGTTATCACCGGAAAGCGGAAGCGCGCTGTTATCACCGGAAGAAGGAAGCGCGCTAACAAAAGCCCTGGAGCGTATTTTTTTTATTTACTTTTTCTTTTTGCCTAAACTACACGGTCATAAGAGAAATATGTCTTCAGAAGCTTCAGAAGTGGTAAGTATTGACTTGAACAATGTCTATATATATATGAACATAGTTTACGATATAATGTGTAATTTGATCATGGACGCTGTTCCACACATTTATAGAGAAAACTAGCTGAAATAAAAAAAAAACATCAAGGAATCAATGGAAAAGTTAGCTGAGGGGGCTCACACTGGAACTATTATAGTTCAATGGTTACAAACCATTATGTATTTTTTTTTGTCTGCGTAAACACTCTTGCAGCATTACAACTGACTATATGGGTGTATATATATGAAATAAATAGTCGCACACCACAATGTTTCTCCCATCGTATAGTATTTGTTTGGTAACGATAGTTATTTGCGTTGTTGGCCCTGTGTTTGTGCTCTTTCTGGATTAGTGATGTTGCATTGTCACTATGTATTCTCAGTTTTTGATTTACCAAAGAGTATTGCATAGAATGTAGTATGGTTATACAGTTATTTAGTGTACTGCAGACACAGACATTTTTACAGAGCGGAGTTCGTCTCTATTTATGAAAGGACGTATCAAATTAACCCTTGCTGTGTCCACCGGACGAATAATACTGTACCCTGCTAATTTATGAATACATGTAAAGCTATTGAAATGAGAGGCATTCCCACACCAACGTGAATTCGCATGAGGGAGTTTAGTTTGTTTTCATGTAGCGTCTCTACAGCCAGGCAGCGACCCCCCAGCTCCCCATCCCCCCTCCCCCCATCCCCCCAGCTCCCCTCCCCCCTCAGTCTTCATCTGTGATTAAATACGTCTCTGTCTATACGGCATACTTGCGCACCTAAACGCCGATGCTCGACACAGTAGTTGTTTTTAATTTTCTGTGACGTTTTAAATTAAAAGGGAATACCGCAAATTAAAAAAAAAAGACAGAAATAAATACTGTTGCAAACATGTACCTTTCTTTACTCTTCTACAAGCATAGTTCTAATATACCAAGCTCCTATCTATCTCTGTGTCTGTGACGTGTAAAATTATATTAGTATTATTATTATGAACTTTGTATCTTAGTCCCTTATGTATTTAGACTTTCACAATTGCCAAGGAGTAGTGCAGTGCATAGAATGTAGAGTAGGAGATATGAACTGTAGTGTAGCCACATACATGTATACAGTTGACATCATACCTAACATGATTACACTGAAGTTTAAAATCAATATCAAACGCGTAGGATAACACAGTGTCTGTCCATTTCTCAAACTAAACTATATCAATAGATCCTCAATTAATCTGTAATGAATTGCTCTTTTTCAGAGTGCAAGCATGGAGGACACAGAAGTCTCAGACTTTGTACTGAGTCAGTCTGCCCGAGTCTGAGGAAGCAGGACCATCAGCAGCAGCAGCTGCTCCAAGAAAAACAAAAGAAAAGGGAGTATAAGGCGGTGGTCGTGGAAGTCGTGGTGGTGGACTTCGTGGAGTTCGAGGTGGTGGAGTTTGAGGCCGTGGAGGTCGTGGAGGTCGTGGAGCCAGAGGGAGGGGTAGAGGGGGACGCCAAAGAGGAGGAGGCAGAGTGTTGATTGCTAATGAGGATGAAGAAAGACTGCAACAACATGCAGAACGTCGATTGGTAGAAATAAGGGTAAGATAATACATGTTATTTCAATAGTGTATTGATGATGGTTTTGATATCTAAATGAACATGTTATAACACTAGAGCCCGACCGATGGTACCCAATATGGCCTTATTTGGTTATATCGGATCATATCGGATCGGTGAAATTTCTCACCGATATGAAAAAAAAAGACCGATATGAAAGGAAAAAAAAGGTTTGCTCAAAAAGCATGTTGATGGTGTAATGATATATTTTGTCCAGCAGAGCGCGCTGGGCTTGTAGATCTGCTACTTTCAGCAGGCCTACCATACTCTACTACTCTAAACAACAGCAAACTAAACAAACATTGTCGACCAAAGCAGCTTCAACCAGCGGATACTTTTCCCAGATGCGACGGTAAATTTGTTCAATCTGATGACTGGTTCAGCCCAAAACATGCCAGTATAAATAATTGTGGATTGTCCTATAATAATAACGATAGGCTGAGGTGAGGCTATACTCACTTCTATTTTAGCGTCGTCATTTTGGCTTAGTTTGTTACGCCTCAAACAAAAACAACACCACCACAGCTGTGTTAATTAATTAATTGTCTACAGCGGGTTTGCATATTAAGTAAAAGTATCAATACTGTAATATAGAAATAATCTGTTAAAAAAATCAGTAAAAGTAAAAGAACAAAAGTTTTGGTATCAAAATGTACTTAAAGCAGAGTCCTGCACGGGTCCAATGTTGAGAACCCACGCTGCCCGTCAATAATCAGATCTGCAGAGTAGACCCACCCGTCACCCGTGGCCGTGATTATTTCAAAATACGTCAAATAATAATAATGGACCTGTTGTCCGCCCGTTTATCCGTGATTATTTGCAGAGTAAAATGGAAATAGCCTACAGACAGTCTCTCAATTAAGGTGTGTTGAAATGTGTTGAAAAGGATAGCATAGCAGCCTTCAACAATAGAGCTACATTCAGTGGTCAGGTTCGTTCAGAAATCAAGTGAAGACGGAGGAGCGAGCTTTAGCCACACGTGCGAACGCGCACATACACACTATGCATGTGTCATTGTTTACATTGTCATGTCAGATGGTTTTAATTTGAAGGTTTAACAGGATGTTCAATGTGTTTTTGAGAGTTAAGATTACTGACCGGCCCTGTTGTGCTGTGTTAAGTTACACAAGTGACGTTGTTTGGGCGGAGACAGTGCTCTCTGATTTTCACAATAAAATGTTACCTACCCGCGTTTAGTTCAGAACCGCCCGTCAGTATATTTTACACCCGTTTTCACCCGTTAAACGATTGCAGGACTCTGACTCAAAGTACAAAGTAGAAAGTACTACTCATTATGCAGAATGTCCTGTTTAACAAGTTTTCAAATGTATAAAAATCTTTGGAAAATCGCAGATCTACAAGCATGTAAATCTGCTATTTTCAAATGGCAGAAATGTATATAGGGCTGAAGTGGGTGTTTTGTTTATAATATTCTAGATCTTAATCTACAAAGTAACTAGTAACTAAAGTTTTCAAATAATTGTAGTGGAGTAAAAGTATAATATTTGCCTCTGAGATGTAGTGGAGTAGAAGTAAAAGTGTTGAAAATTGGAAATACTCCATTGAAGTAAAAAAAATACCTCAACATTTTACTTAACATTTTCCTAAGTACAGTTCTTGAGTAAATGTAAAAAAAACAAAACAGAAAAGGCCTATTTTCATTCCAGCTAATTTTATTAGCTGGAATGAAAATAGGCCTTTTCAGTTTTTTGTTTTTTTTACAATATCGGTTGCATATCGGTTATCGGTGACCGATATAATCCAAACCTCTCTAAAATCGGTTATCGGTATCGGTCACAAAAATCCATATCGGTCGGGCTCTATATAACACAGTGTAATGTTTCACCCAAAGGCTGCAACAGCTGCCTTGACTCCGGAGGAAAGGGACAAACTCTTGACTCAAGTCATTGTAAACCTCCCGGGAGTCATGTTTGATGTTTGGCAACGAAGAGGGGCACAGGCACCACAACCTAATACACCACCACCTGGCTCATCATCTGTTTCACCTCCTACATCTCCTCCACAACCTAGTATCCCACCTGGTACGTCATCTCCTCCACCAACTGGGCAGCTGTACTGGGGTAGGCTACCTGTACCAACTGCAGGCACATGCCATTGGACATTGAGAAGAAGTGTTGTGGCATGGATCGTGAGAGCTGCATCAGCCGCACAGTCCACATGGAGACTCTGTGTCTGGAAGAGGCTCACCTGCGCTTGAATCGCCAGCTACGCAACGAGTGCGTTGCACTGATCGATCCACAAGACCCAGGCAATGACAACAGGGAGTACCGCTATGCAGCCTATAGACAGTACATCCTATGGCAGCATGGGAACTTGGGGGTAGGCAATCGGCGAGTGATTCCCTCCTGTGTGGTTTGGCGCATCAGATCACAGTTCCCTGATCCAAATAATGTTTACACAGGTTACAAACCGAATACTCTGTAAGCCCCCCGCCCCCACCCAAGACTTATATTTTTGGGCTGTTCTTTCTGGTTTGTAAATTAGTTTTACTGTGTTCTATAGTTTTGTGTGTGTTGTAGTTTAGTTTTTTTTCCCTAAATAATCTGCTCTTTTTTTTTATACTTTTACATTCTTATTTCACACTGCATTATTATACAACTGAAACGATACAATGCCTGCACTATTTCCTGACGGAAACCATTGTAATGGCCCCCTTGTGAATTTATTATTGTGCTATATAGTGTGTATTAGTTTAGTATTTTATTTGTATTGTAAGATTTGCACTAACTTCTCAATACAATGGCCCCGATTCATAACGAGGGTCGTAAATATGGGGTAAATAAAGTTCGTAAAGGCCGGTCGTATTTTGGTAGTCACAAACGGACGTGCAATTCCCAAAGGGGTTCGTATATCACAGAGACGTGCGTACAACCAGTGCGTATGACCAGGTGTGATGATTACTCTGGAAGGCTGCGTCCAACAGCATCCAACTTTAACGTCACCGTGCTGAACCGTGCTAAACAGCGTTGCCATGTCCGCTTATTATAAGCGAATTTGGGCTTATTTTTCTGTAAAGTTGCTTGTAAATATTGGTAGCTGTGGGGACCGCGGTTTTTTGGGCTTGTTTCTAAAGTGTAGTTGGTTATTTGGGCTTGCTTCACAATTGTTCAATTGTTTTAACCGGTGGTTCTCAAATATTTTTATGACATGGACCCCCAAGTTAATATGTAGGCTAATTTATCCCTATAAGCCCCATCTGAAATGTTTTGTGCCAGCTGGAGGCAGATTTGTGTTGTTAGAATGTTTAAAAAATGTTCCAAATATTGCACATTTTATTACAAGATTTCTTTTAAATATAGCAGATCTACAAGCTCACAACGGTTTAATTAAAGTGCTTATAATGGCCTAAGTGCCAGTTGCTTCTTTTGGGCTTGTTTTCCTAGACCTGGTTGCTTATTTCTCTCACAACATCTGGCAACGCTGATGAAAGTTTGAAGTTCAACTCCGCCTCGTCTAAAGATAACAGATGCGGCTTCGCATCGCCTTGACAGCTTACTGTTCTGTCTGGAAGCGGATCACGTAATAAATGCTCTCATGTGTAATGAGAATAAATAAGTTTACAAGGTTTAACCCCATTACCAAATAAAAGGCTAATAAAACGTGGAAAGGATATATATAAGCCTTTTCTAATGAACATTGCGGACTTTTACCAAGGTAAAAAGATGATGAAATCCAGCATACAAGTGGAACGCTGCTATCCGATTATGGACCAGAGCTTATTGATTACTTATTGATTAAATTAGTGCATTTTTTATTAATATATCACTGTCCTACGTCGGAATGGGGAATATTAGATCTGTTGTGTGTGGTGTTCATGTGATCAAAATACAGTAGAGTAGCCTACAGTAGACTATTAGCCTACAAATTAATACTGCAGCACGGACAGAGGTGCGTCAGTCCCTCCGCAGTTTCATTAAGGCATCATAGCCTATTTTCATTATTACATGACACTTTGGCTGACATGGCCCGCTGGCAAACACACTGAGGGACGGGGACCTAATAATTCAACTCTAAATGCAACTGATAGCCTAGAAAATAAATAAAAAGCGGTGGAATCTACATCATGTCTATATGATGCATACTGTAGGCTACAAGCAATATATAGTTTGACATTTATTTTTTTATTTTTTATATATAATTATGTGTTGACAAATGTTGGGCATATATATATTTTATTTGAGGTTTGCCACTGTTGTAATTGATTTTGGCATGAAGAATAAAGCATTCTAAAGACATACGCACATTTCAGCCCTGGTAAGACAGCCTCAGGGCTGACCTGAGAACGTGCGCACCTGATGCACAAAACACAGACCAAAAAACTTTTATGAATCCGACTGCAGGTGTAGGATTTGTCCTAAATGCCGGTAGGTACAAAATATGGTCGTAAATCCCTTTATGAATCGGGGCCAATGTTTACAGTAATTTGGACAGTTTTCCTAAAGCAGTGGTTCTCAAAGTGGGTCTGCGGAGTGTGGAGGTTCCAGAGGGTACCCAGGAAAATGTGTTACTATAGCAAAAACAATACATTGTCCAAAAATAGCAGATCTGCAAGCTCTCTACTTCGCAGATCGGCTTTTTTGTAGAGGAAAACCAATGGAGAAGTTTAATCTGCAACAAAAAAAATTTAGCAGCTGCAAAGCTGCTGCTCTAGAAAGAGACAGAGACATCGTCATCTGCGACACCTATTTGTTCATTGGCTGTCCTGGCTGTCCTTCACTACATTAAGCCAATGGGGACACTTGCCCGTTTAAGCCAATGGGGAGACTCCGCAGTACCACCCCTCCCCTCCCCTCCCCTCCCTGAGGAAATCAAGACTGAAGACTCCTTAGTTTCTTCAACAACAGTATTCTGCAAGTGCAACGTAGCTTCAGACTACAGAGTTAGCTTAAATGCTAGCGTGCTTCCTCAGACCTAGTTGGACTATTAAGTTATTATTTGGCCATGTTCACCCTGACTTTAATCTTCGCTATTGTTGGGAAGACCCGTGTGTTGTCTAAGAAGGTTGCCAACACTTATATAAAAAACATAATTAGCGTTTAGCGGCGCACATTCAATGTTGCCAGGTTTGGCGAGAAACTAACATTAGCCTAAATGCTAGCGTACTTCCTCAGACCTAGTTGGCCTATTAAGTTATTATTTGGCCATGTTCACCGTTACCAGTGTTGTGCCTGAACGCGTTCAATGAACGATCGTTTATGAACTCGTTCATATTTTGGGCGAACGTGAACTGAACGTACTGTATATCCTCTAGATTAACGTTATTGTGAACGCGTTCATTCTGGGGTTTGTGAACAGCGTTCTCTCACAGTATAACTTTGTTCAAGAGTGTCCCAAATTTCCATGGTTACATAGGTTTGTCAATTGTCATGTTGTATTTCATCCTATTCTGTGTTTCCAAGGCGTCTTGAACGCACCATCAGCCAAAAAAGAGAAAAGCAAGGCGGTGTCTAACATTCATCTGCGCAGTGCGGAGTGAACTCAACTCAGTCTCATCTACGTACAGACTAGTACTATGCAGCTCCGTGATTACAGATAGCCCCTCGGGTAAAAAATGCAAGGGAAGCAACACTTAGCTTTATAAAATAAATGTCCGTTTATAAGTTGTTGTGTCACTGTAGCATCGAGTGATAGTGACCCACAGCTGTTGTTCTTCTTGCAGAGTCTCCGACGCAAGATCATGTTGTAATGGAAGAAAGCTTCTGCGCTATATTAGCTACACACACACGTATGAACAACAACAACGTTGCTGGGACCGGGTGTACTGCTTGTGTTTAAAACAAAGTCTTTTTCACAACTTTTCGCTATTGATGCCGTTTCTTTCTCTCTCTGCTGCTGCTGTTCTCTCTGGGCTAGAGTCTAACTTACACTTCGCAGCACGACGGTGTCCCGTGACTAAAATAGCAGATATACAAGCTCACAACACGTTGTGGATGCAACTCATTGTGAGCTTGTAGGTCTGCTATTAAAACATTATGGCTACAAATGGCATAATCCTGGATTATATTCATATAATATAATAACACAGGCCTGGGTATTCAACGTTTTTCAGGTCAAGGACCCCTTAGCTGAGAGAGAGACTCGTATTAATTAATTGATTAATTATATATATCATAATTAATATATATCATAATTAATATATATATATATATATATATATATATATATATATATATATTGGAGAAAAAAAATTACGAAAAATTTACTAAATAGTTCATTTTTGGAACCATGAACTTCAGTTCACAAATTTTAAAATTTGTGAACTGAACTTTGAACTAGTAATGTTGACACCACTTATATAAAAAACATAATTAGCATTTAGCGTCGCACAGTTGCCAGGTTTGGCAAGAAACAAGCAGGTCTATGATAACAATCACACACACGCTGACAAGCCACACACACACACACACACACACACACACACACACACACACACACACACACACACACACACACACACACACACACACACAATGCAGCTGCTAATAATATGACTGTCAAGTCATATTTATTCTTGTTTAAATATGAAGTGGGGGTCCCTGCTTCATCTCTCTCTTAGCTAGGGGGTCCTGTGGCTGAAAAACATTGAAGACCCGTGGCATAGACAATCGAGTACATGAGGTTTGATATAAGGTGCTAGATAGTGACACATTCAGTAAGTCCTCATTGGCAGCAAATATGTACATGAGAATTAGACCTTTAAAGGCTAACATGTAATTGAGAAAGCATGTTATGTAGACAGATACAAGGCCATTTTTAGAACTGACATCCAACAGTGTGTATAGTTTAAATGTACAGATTATTGGGGTTTAAATGTATTGGTTATCGATTAAAATGATGATAGGTTCATGATTTACCTATGATCCTAGATTACGTTTTCTATGCAATGGATGTATTACCTTGTGATTTCATTGCGTACTGTAAGTAGCTCTGGGTTAAGAGTGTCTACTAAATGATTAAAATGTGTATGGTAGACAAGATGCAAAAAAAGTTGTCATTATAATGATTGTCATTATTGATGGTGGTCTTTTCCTGGCTCCCGACGTTTCAGATTGTGTGAACAGATCGTAGCCTGCATATTATTTTCACACTAAACAAATCCTCTACACTTGTTATATACATGTAATATTCCAACACTTGTGGAATAAATACTCTTGTAAGCATCAATACATGCATGAAATTTCAAGAAATAAGCAAAGGTAATTTTGAATGAATATATTTGTTTTTATCTCAATGTGTTCAGTAATGTCAAATTACAAGTAGAATCACAGTCAATCATGCATGCCAATGACAAGCAAATACACACATATATACACACACACATATACCAGACTTGGGTATCTACAGCAAATGGCAGTACCACGATCTACAAGTTTGTATATCTGGTATTTTTGGGCAATGATACGCCAGGAATTGGGACGCATGTGAAAGTGGTCCAATGTGAATTAGATTGTCAGCCAGTGATAATGGAAATGTGATATTACGCATCTGGTGATGAAAATATAACATTTTTGTACAGCAATATGACAAATGCAAGGTGCTGCTTGAGAAATAACGGCATATCCCAAGGACTCTTCAACAGGGGGTCCGGGAGCTCAAGGGGGTCCTCAGTGATACAACTTTTTTTGAGATTTTTGTACTTTTTTTACATTAGCCACTTGAACCCTAGCATCAATATTCTGAAGGAACATTATCCAAAAATAGCAGATCTACAAGCTCACTACCTCACAGATCAGCTTTTTGGGGGTAAGTAAGTTGGTGTAGAGGGAATAAAGAGAAAGCTTTCAGGTTTTAACTGAAAAGCTCTTGGTTAAGAGTGTCTGCTAAATTAATAAAATGTGTGTACTGTAGACAAGATGCCAAAAAAGTTGTCATTACTTAAAAAAATGTCGATAACAGCATGTTATATACACTAGATACATTAATAAAGGCCATGGCCACCTCGGTGACATGCAGTGGCCAGTCGGATGGTAGCCTGGTAGATGTTTTTAAGAAACATGGTGGTGTTGCCCTAGAAATGTTGAGTATGGGTCCCCAGCATGTAGAAACTGCCGGATGCTAACTTGGATATGTTGAGCAATATTCAGAATTAGCGTAATTAGCTTTTATTAGCATAATCACCTAGATGGACAATATTTCAGCAATAGTCCCGGGCTTTAGGGATATTTTCGCGCTAATCAGTCTTAAATGCACCAAATTTGGCCCAGATGTAGCCCAGGGCATGCTCTAATGATTTAGCTAGGGCACCCGAGCGGGCGACCTTTGGGGTCGCCATAGCGGCCAAATCCAAAATGGCCGCCATGTAAAACGGTTTTGGCTGTAACTTTTGAACCAGATGAGCTACAAATACAAACTTGGTGTCTATTTCATGTTTTTTGACCATTGCAAACACATTGGAATGCTTATAATTATGATTGGGTGTGTCTGGAACCCTAATTTGCATATTTCCAAGATGGCGGCTATGTGAAAACGTTAACTTTTGACAGTTTTGGCAAACTTAGTGTCTATTTTATGTTTTTTAAGCATCAGAAACACATGAAATGCTCAGATTTTCTGATTGCATCCATCTAGAGCACTCTAATTTACTTATTAACAATATCAACACTATCCCCAAAAAGGTATTCAACGTTTTCACCCAGAACACTTTTAGGAACAACCTTAACACATTGGGTGCCAAAACCGTATATATACGGTTTTTCAAAAACTGACGTTGTGTGCCAAAACCGTATATATACGGTTTTACCTCTTTTCATTGGATTACTGTACATTGATCCCTAATGCAGCCTCTCACTGAATTTGGTGCGGCTACATGAAAGAAAACCCCCAAAAGCACGTGATCGAAGTCATATGACCAAATCTTGGGCTTTAAAAAGAGGAGCAGCGGGCTGCAGTCTTCCTGTGCATTCCAAACTTTGTTTTGAAAGAGCCATTGCGAGTGAGAGAGAGACCGACAGAGACAGACAGACAGACAGACTGAGAGCGAACAAGTGAGTGTGAGGGTGAGTTTGAGTTAGTGATAGTGATAGTGATAGTGTTATAGTTTAGATATATAGATATAGTTTAGATATATAGATAGATAGATTGATTGAGAGAGTGATAGATACATTTGATTGAGAGAGTGAGTGATAGATAGATAGATAGATTATAGTTATAGTTATAGTTGTAGAGTGAGAGATTGTATTGTGAGGTTGAGTGTTGAGTTTATTGTGAGGTTGAGTGTATTTTGTATTTGTATTGTATTGTAAGCCTAGTGAGCTATTTTATTTTGGGTTAGAAAGGGCGAGGAGGTTATAGATTTAGCGGAGATAAGTGGAGAGATAGTGAGGGTTAGTGGTGAAAAGATATAGAAAGGAGAAAAGGAGTATTTATATAGTAGGTTTAGAGGGGCGATACTGTAGATCTATAGGTGAGAGATATAGATTTATTTTATTAGCGTAGTTATGTCAGGAAAGAAAGGGAACGGCTCTAAGCGGCGCGGTGGTCGCCAGCCGTCCGGGGGTCCGCCGCAACAGCAGAGGACCATGCGGGACTTCTACGCTCCCCGTACGAGTGGAACAGAGCCTCCATGTATTCCACCTCCAGTGGGCCCTGGTGGGGCCGGGTCTGTGGTCCAGGACCACGATCACCATGATGAACCGGTCATCATGGTGACTGCTCCTCGTCGGAGTTCAAGGAGGAGGTCGTCAGTACATCTCCCTGATGCTTCAGGGAGCGATTTAGAGGATTCATCGTCTTCCATTTCAGATGACGACTCTGATGAGTGGGAACCAGCAGCCAGTGGTAAGAATACATACATTTTATCGTGTTTGTGTCGTATTTGATGGGTTATCTATTCTAGTTGATATTACGGAGAAAACTTGTCTGGAAAGTCATGTCTGGGTTGTTGCCAGGTCTGCTTATTGTAAGCCACTATGGGCTTGTTTTCTCTGTAAAGCTGCTTGTAAAATGGTTGCGAACTTGCGATTGTGAGCTTGTTGTTAGGCTACAATGTAGGTGAATCGTATGTCTATCAAATATGGTTTTATTGAAAGGCAATCCATGGTTGGAGTTTAGAAAGAGAACGTCGGCGGGAAATGACGATCTACGGCTTGAATTGTATTATTGTGAATGTGATTTTCACGGCTATTGTCCAGTTTTGAAGCGCTCATGTGGCCAAATGACTATAGGCCAGATGGGCACTTGAAACGTAGTTGAAAATAGCCGTGACAATATTTATATAGTCTCTCCTTTTGGCATATAGTCGCTGCTTTTGGGCTTGTTTTCATAGACCTGGTTGCTTATTCCTATCCCAAGATCTGGCAACAAAAATAAGCAGGCCGCAGCTAGGGCCACAGTTATACCGAAAGACGTTTCTTCTGACAAGAGAATTGTGTCTGGGTTACGCTAAATGTTGCCAGGTCTGCTTATTGTAAGCTACTATGGGCTTGTTTTCTCTGTAACGCTGCTTGTAAAATGGTTGCGAACTTGCGATTGTGAGCTTGTTGTTAGGCTACAATGTAGGTGAATCGTATGTCTATCAAATATGGTTTTATTGAAAGGCAATCCATGGTTGGAGTTTAGAAAGAGAACGTCGGCGGGAAATGACGATCTACGGCTTGAATTGTAGTATTGTGAATGTGATTTTCACGGCTATTGTCCAGTTTTGAAGCGCTCATGTGGCCAAATGACTATAGGCCAGATGGGCACTTGAAACGTAGTTGAAAATAGCCGTGACAATATTTATATAGTCTCTCCTTTTGGCATATAGTCGCTGCTTTTGGGCTTGTTTTCATAGACCTGGTTGCTTATTCCTATCCCAAGATCTGGCAACAAAAATTAGCAGGCCGCAGCTAGGGCCACAGTTATACCGAAAGAGGTTTCTGACAAGAGAATTGTGTCTATTCTTACCAGAATAAACTGTCAACAAAGAGACGCAGATCAACCGTTACAGTTATAGGTTCATTTACTATAGCCTGCTACTGATGAGATGAAAATTATGTATTCTGTATACATATGCTTCTGATCTGTATGATATTGATATGACAATTTAGCCTATGTACAATGACAGATGCAGGAGGCTAAACTATGTATTGTGTGAGGCAATCATAAAAAATAGCAGATATACTAGTGTCTACCAGAAGCTAGTTGTGAGCTTGTAGATCTGCTTTTTGTTATAGCAGGTGCAAAGCTCCCTCAAAGAGAATGTCAGGTCATATAAACAAAAATACTTTTGATCCTGTTCTCCTGTAATGAGTTCATGTAAACAAAATGTCCTTTATTCTGCTTTTTTTTGGGGGGTGACCCCCCCTCTAAGACAGCTTCAAAGAGATAATGTCAGGTCATGTAAACAAAACGGAACAACACCTTTGCACCTGTTCTCCTGTCACAAGTTCATGTAAACAAAATGTCCTATTCTGCTTTTTTTTGGGGGGTGAGCGAGCCCCCTTCTAACCAGCTTCAAAGAGCTAGAAGGTCAAATTATCTAAACAAAAAAACAATACAGCTTTGATACTCTTCTTCCTTTGATGTAATCTTACTATGGGGTGCCTGACCTAAGAACATATGCATCTCTCATCCCTCTGGATAAGTGTTTATGCCTGAATATATTTGATGTACTGTATTCTATGATCCTATAGCACACTACACTGTCTCTCTGTACAGAGAGACAGTGTAGTGTCTCAGTAAACTATAGGATCATAGAATACAGAGACAGTGTAGCTTCTCAGTAAACTATAGGATCATAGAATACAGAGAGACAGTGTAGTGTCTCAGTATGCTACTATGAGATGCCTGACAGAACATATGCATTTTATTAGCTAACTAATTGTGCTTATTGGAAGTCCCTCTGGATAAGTGTTTATGGCTAAATAGATTTGATGTACTACACTGTCTCTGTATTCTATGCTCCTATAGTTTACTGAGACACTACACTGTCTCTCTGTACAGAGAGACAGTGTAGTGTCTCAGTAAACTATAGGATCATAGAATACAGAGACAGTGTAGCTTCTCAGTAAACTATAGGATCATAGAATACAGAGAGACAGTGTAGTGTCTCAGTATGCTACTATGAGATGCCTGACAGAACATATGCATTTTATTAGCTAACTAATTGTGCTTATTGGAAGTCCCTCTGGATAAGTGTTTATGGCTAAATAGATTTGATGTACTACACTGTCTCTGTATTCTATGCTCCTATAGTTTACTGAGACACTACACTGTCTCTCTGTACAGAGAGACAGTGTAGTGTCTCAGTAAATAGGAGCATAGAATACAGAGACAGTGTCTCTGTATTCTATGCTCCTATAGTTTACTGAGACACTACACTGTCTCTCTGTATTCTATGATCCTATAGTTTACTGAGACACTACACTGTCTCTCTGTACAGAGACACTGTCTCTGTATTCTATGATCCTATAGTTTACTGAGACACTACACTGTCTCTCTGTACAGAGAGACAGTGTAGTGTCTCAGTAAACTATAGGATCATAGAATACAGAGACAGTGTAGTACATCAAATCTATTTAGCCATAAACACTCTTATCCAGAGGGACTTCCAATAAGCACAATTAGTTAGCTAATAAAATGCATATGTTCTGTCAGGCATCTCATAGTAAGATTGTTTATGCCTAAATGGATTTGATGTACTTATATTGACCAAGTGTATTTTATCTTAGGCTCCGACACGGAGGATGAGCTGGAGGATGAGGCTGGTGCTGCGTCTGTGTATCATCAGCGTGGTAAGTAAAGACATTACAACAGGAATAAAAATGATTCATTCTAAGGTGTGGACGAAATCAGATTATGTTATCATGATTGCTTATGTTACCTTGTTGTCAGTACATTATGTTGTTTATCTTATTCTATTCATTTTTCTGCTCTATGATACATTTTAGTTTACATGATGTAGAGCCAAGATGTCTCTCCTAGGCCTGATGGCTATTGTTTATAGTACAGCTTGTCCTTGTAACATGACAGTATAGCCATGTTCTGATTACTTGTGCTCTTGGCAGAAGGGTTGTACAATCCTCCATCGTCCACAGCCTGGGGGTGAAATTAGTTGATTTCATTTTTTGTAAATCATATTTACATTTCATATTTTACTGTGATTACAGACACACAGTCGAGGGGGGAGGAGGAGGAGGAGGAGGAGGAAGACGAGGAGGACGCACCTGTAATGCCACCTGTCAGCCGTAAACGAGGTAAGAACTTTGTCTGTTGTCACACTGAGCGCTCTTTTACCACACAAATGACAAATATGTATTTTACGCAGGGGTCATCAATATGTCCGTACACGGACACATGTGTCCGTGGCAAGACTTTGCCTTGTCTGTGCCAAATGGTTTTTGTTTTTACACACCATTTATAGTGTTCTTATTTTGATCATAAACCCAATTACTGAAAGTCAGTCTCCAGGTTTTCTTCAGAATATGTATGACACTGATTTACTATGACACCATGTATTGAACAATTTATTTTCAAGGACCCCCATAACTCGAGTTACGGGTCCATTTGGTTCCATTTGTACACACTCAGAGTTACAGACCTGTAATGGTCATTTAGGGCTAGCTCTTTGTGTTTGTCTATATTCTATGTCCATGGCAAAAATAGAATTTTGTCAAATGTCCACCACAAGCCAGCATGGCGATGACACCTGATGCTAACGTATGCATTTCTAATTTCCAGATGGTGGCAGGCCTCGTAGCGGCGCAGCACCTGAGCTTGTGTGGTCTGAGTCAGCAGACTCTTGGCATCCGAAGGACATCCCTTTCAGTGCTGGGACTCCAGGTCCTCGGAGCAGGGCCGCTGACCTGCAGTCTGAAGAACCTGTGGACTTCCTGGAGCTGCTCATCACAGATGAGCTGCTTGCGCACATCGTGAAGCAGACAAATCTGTATGCAAAACGCAGTGTACCAAGCACCCTGCCATTTTCCAGAGGGCATGCATGGAAGAAAGACCTGACAGTTGTGCAGCTGAAAGAATTCCTGGGGCTTTTGTTCCTCACAGCACTGATAGGGAAGCCAAAGATTGCTGACTATTGGCTCACTGATGAGATCCGAACCACTCCCTTCTTCCACAAATCAATTTCCAGGAACCGGTTCCAGCTCATCCTGAGTAACCTCCATTTTGACGACAATGAGACGATGCACACTGAGGACCCGCTGTGCAAAGTCCGCACAGTCTTGAACACCTTGCTGGCTAACTTCCAAGAGATGTTCCTGCCAGGCAAGAACATTAGCATAGACGAGGGAATGCTGTGTTGGCGAGGGCGGCTTTCTTGGAGGGTTTACAACCCAGCTAAGCCCATCAAATACGGCATTAAATCTTACATCATGTGTGATTCGGCCACTGGGTACATGTACAACATGAAGCCGTTCTGTGGGGAGAAGGTGCCCCTGCAAGCCACCATCACTTTCCTCCTTGGTGACCTAAAAGGTTATGGTTTCCATCTGTTCATGGACAATTACTACAATTCAGTGAAGCTGTGTCAACACCTCCTTGGTCTTCAGACCCATGTGTGCGGGACCCTACGCACGAACCGAGGGGAGCCACCAGCCATCAGGAATGCCAAGCTTCCCATTGGGTCAACCCTGATGCGTCACACGGACGACGTCATGGTGGTGGCATGGCATGACAAACGGATCGTGAAGATGATCACCACACTCCACCCACATGAGACGACCAGTGCTTTCCAGTGGAGGAGGGAGAAGAAGAAGAAGGGTCAACAAAGGGCCCCCAGCCAGCACGTTGAAATACAAAAGCCGAACTGCATCGTCGAGTACAACAAGTACATGAATGGGGTCGACAAGTTGGACCAAAATATCGCTTACTATCTATTTGTCAGGAAGACATGCAAGTGGCCAAAAAAGTTTGTAAATTATCTGTTTCAGATTAGCTTGTTCAATGCCTTTGTCCTGTTCAAGGCAAAACATCCTATGGGCACTGCCAGCTGTACAAACTTGAAGTCCTTCATCTACCTCGTCATCAAATCCTGGACCTCCCTCAAATACCTTGGGGAGGAGGGCCCCGAGGAGGAGGAGGAGGAGGAGGGGGCGGCACCTGCACCACCACCACCTGAGGAGGAGGAGGAGGAGGAGGAGGGTGCGGCACCTGCACCACCTGTACACGACCCACGGTGGAGGGCACCAAAAGAAGACCCCATGAGCAGGCTGAACAGGATCGTGACCGACCATGAACTGGTCAAATACCCTCCAAAAAAAACACCTCAGAGGGCATGCAGGATTTGCATCCGGAAAGGAGTCAAAACAACAAGAGACACAAGGTATATGTGTAAAGGCTGTAAAGTCCCCTTGCATGTTGAATGTACAACACTGTACCACTCGAAAAAGAACCTCACTAAATGGTAGAATCACAGAATGCCCCTTTTTTTTGTTGCCTAATGCATATTTTTGCTTATTATTTTGTATTGATTGGCCTAATGCCTACTTTTAGCCTAATGTATAATTTGTTCTACTAATCATAAGAAGCTTATTATTTTGAGCCTAATGCCTAATTGTTTTACTTTTTTTACTTTGCTGACTAAACTATCTGCTGTATATAGTGTGAAGTGTGCTGTATTATACTGTGAAGTACAACCTTGACCCTCTTATTTTTGTAATACTTTGCACTATTACTTTCCACTAAACTATCTGCTGTATATAGCTTGGAGTGAAACTTGTTTTCAATAATTATATTGTTATTACATATGATGCTGCTGCTGTCTGGTTGGAATCCAACCTGGACACAAGAAAGAACAATAAAGTACAACCTTGAACCTTTGACATTTGATTTATTGTTATTGTAGTATTTGAAATTGAAATTAGCTGAACTAGATGCACTTGAAATACATTGGAGTGAAAACGAACCTCTTATGTTTTCTGTAATTATTCTATTACTATGCTGCTGCTGTCTTGTCTGAAACCAAGGTTGATGTATTATTTATTATTTGAGAACTTTGAAATTGAGTTTGAAATAAACTAAACTGTGGTACAACCTTGAACCTCTATTTTTGTAATACTTTGCACTATTACTTTACACTAAACTATCTGCTGTATATAGTGTGCTGCTTGGAGTGAAACTTGTTTTCAATCATTATATTATTACATATGCTGCTGCTGCTGTCTGGTTGGAATCCAACCTGTACACAAGAAAGAACAAAGTACAACCTTGAACCTTTGAAATTTGATTTATTGTAGTATTTATTGTGATTTGAAATTGAAATTAGCTGAACTAGATGCACTTGAAATACATTGGAGTGAAAACGAACCTCTTATGTTTTCTGTAATTATTCTATTATTACTATGCTGCTGTCTTGTCTGAAACCAAGGTTGATGTATTATTTATTATTTGAGAACTTTGAAATAAGCTAAACTAAGATGCACTTCAAAGAGATTGGAGTGACAACGAGCCTTTATGTTTCCATATCATTATTCTATTGTTATTACCCATAGGAGTGAAAACGAACCACAAGTATTTTCAAAAGCGTTTTTTTTTTCTTTTCTCTAAAGCAACTACTATTGAGATGACTACTGTCACTGAAGGCAAAAATAAATGTCAAATTATTTTTCAAAAAAAAACTGAAGAGGAAAAAAAAAAGATTTACTAAAATGGCCATAACTCTGATTCTAGAGAAAAGGTGCTGTTTTTGGTGAAATCAAGCTGTATTCAACAGCCAATATCTCAAAAACAGAACATGCTATCAACTCACTTTTTTTCCCTGGTTAAAGTAGAGATTCCAATCTTTCTTTTGAGATCTTTGGTGTTTACATAGCAATAGCACAGAACATTCTGTGGTCCTTGAAAGATGAGTCAGAAAGCTCAAAAATGCTGGCACTGACTGTACATTATTTTAGAAAGCCTCTGGCACCCAATGTGTTAATAAGCAACCTTTGTATGTTCAGAATCAGAAACCATGGATGGACAGCGGAGTACGTGCACATCTGCATGAACGGGATGCTGGTTTCAAATCTGGCGACGTGGACACGCGCAACACGACGCGCGCGGCCCTAAACAGCGCCATCAGGAAGGCGAAAAAGGCCTACACAAAAAAGATGCAAGTGGCGAACTCAGCCAACTCAGCAATGGCGACATCAGGAGCACATGGCAGGCGGTACACACCTTGACAGACTGCAAAACAAGAACCAGAAGCGAGGTGAACCCGCCTGCCTCCCTCCCCAACGAACTGAACACTTTATACGGCCGGTTTGAGAGCAGCCCCAACCGCGGCAGCCAAGCGGGGCCATCAGCAGCACCAGCAGAGGAGAACCCTCTAACCATCTCGGAGAGAGAAGTGCGTACAGCCTTCACACGGGTCAACATCCACAAGGCAGCCGGACCTGATGGGATTCCAGGCCGGGTCCTTAAGGCATGTGCAGACCAGCTGGCGGGTGTCTTCGCTGACATCTTTCTCCCAGGCTGTGGTCCCTGCAGGGTTCAAAATGTCAACCATTGTGCCCATTCCCAAAAAGGCCAAAGTGACATGCCTGAGCGACTGGAGACCTGTCGCTCTCACCCTTATCGTCAGCAAGTGCTTCGAGAAACTGGTGAGGGAATACATCAGCTCCACGCTACCTGCCTCGCTGGATCCGTGGCAGTATGCATACCGCAAAAACAGATCCACCGACGACGCTATTGCCATGGCTCTCCACACCGTCCTCTCGCACATGGACAACAAGCTGCTGAAGGACAAATATGTACGTATGCTGTTCGTGGACTACAGCTCAGCATTCAACACCATTGTCCCAGCAATACTTGACAAAAAACTCAGAGACCTAGGGCTACACCCAAGCATGTGCGACTGGATACAGGACTTCTTGTCCAACCGACATCAGGTGGTGAGAATGGGCAGCATCACTTCCGACCCCCTGACCCTCAACACCGGCGCACCCCAGGGATGCGTGCTGAGCCCTCTCCTCTACTCCCTGTACACGTATGACTGCATAGCCACACATGTCTCCAACACCATCATAAAGTATGCGGACGACACGACAGTGATAGGCCGAATCGTCAACAACGACGAGTCTGACTACAGAGAGGAGATCAACTCACTGGCACTCTGGTTCCGGGAGAACAACCTCTCTCTTAACGTCGACAAGACAAAAGAACTGATCGTGGACTTCAGGAGGCCACGGAGAGACCATGCGCCCATCCTCATCGACGGTGCTGCAGTGGAAAGGGTCAGCGAGTTCAAGTTCCTCGGAGTACACATCGAGGAGGACCTCAAATGGGAGACGCACACCAAACACGTGAGGAAAAAGGCTCAGCAGCGACTGTACTGGCTCCGCCGCCTGAAGAAGCTCGGAGTAGGACATCGCATCCTCAGGCTGTATTACAACAGTTCTGTTGAAGGCATCCTAATAGCCTGTGTCACGGCCTGGTACGGGAACTGCACTGCCCGAGAAAAGATCAGCCTACAGCGAGTAGTGCGATCGGCAGAGCGGATAATGGGAGACGAGCTCCCAGCGCTCCAGGAACTGTACAAAAAGCGGTGCGTGGTCAAAGCCAAGCGCATCATCAAGGACAAGCACCACCCAAGTCACAGACTGTTCAAACCCCTACAACGACCGCGACCGGGCAAGGGGCTCTACCGCAGTATCAAGAGTTCCACCACCAGGTTCTGGTGTAGTTTTAATCCGGCTGCTGTCAGAATGCTGAATGAGGCATAAGCCTTGTTCAGCAGCCTAACAACAGGCGGTGTAGACTTTTTCTGGCTCTTCCTGAACACACCTGTGGATTATACCAGGGACAATGACTTGGACTTAGCTCCCCCTCGGACACACCTGTGGACTACACCAGGTACAAATGACTTTTTGTTGCACTCCCTCATGGAGCTACTTGCGGATTATACTAGGGTCAGTCCACCCTAGGTGGACACGCACTGACCTTTTGCACCTTAATCCCATGTATAACGCACTGACTTTTTTTTTGGTCTTTTTTTATTGTGCTCTTTTTTTTTCTCTAAGCACCTTAACGTCCATGTATATCATGCACAGTATAAGTATAACATGCACAGTATACATACATTGCTGCTATGCTCAGGCACCTTAGTTTTTTATTATCTCAGGTACTTTGTAAATATGTAGATAACTTGTCTGGCCTTCTGTTGCTCTCTCTTGTTTTGATCTCCTTCCCACTTGCCCCCCACCCCTCTTCTTCCCCCCCCCCACCCCCTCTTCTTTCTATGGAAATTAACGTTGCGATGGGAACGATGTACAAAAACGAATTTCACCCACTTTTTTACCTTGTAAACCTGCGATGTGACAATAAAAACTGATTCTGATTCTTACACATATAATGTATTTGAAAGATAGAACAATGGAGTGCAGCACATTCCTATTGATATAGATAGGAGTATTTGAAACAATCTTAAAATGAATGCATAAAAACTCTGTACGTGCATTCGTGGGCTGGGCGTATCAGCATAGTATAGGCATATATGGAGATCCGGTTGTCCAGAACCGCTGATCCAAACGGTATGCCTCTCTCTGAAGACGGGGAGGGCGCCGCAACTGTGGCAATCTTCCTGCATTGTCCCGGTGCCTAAGAAAAGTCGCACCTTGTGACTACAGGCCAGTGGCTCTGACATCAAAGAGCATGAAGACCTTTGAGCGTCTGGTACTGAATCAACTGAGACCGATGGTGAGTGAATACCTCAACCTTCAGCTTGCATACCAGGCGGACATTTGATGATGCCATCATCTACATGCTAAACAGGGCATTCACACACCTTGACACCCTGGGCAACACAGTCAGAATCATGTGTTTTTACTTCAACACTATCCAGCCACAACTGCTTGCTGAGAAGCTTGCGTTGATGATGTGGACCACGGCTTGGTGGCATGGATCACAGACTACCTCTCGGGCAGACCGCAGTATGTGAGACTGCAGGGTTGTCAGTCGGAGGTGCTGGTGAACAACACGGCTGTCCCCAGGGCACAGTGCTGTAACCTTTCCTGTTCACCCTATACACATCTGACTTCGGATCAACTCCAAGACATGGCCCCTACAGAAGTTCTCAGATGACACTGCGGTGGTCAGCTTTATCTCAGGTGACAACACTGTTGAGCACGATAGCATGGCGAAGGACTTTGTGGACTGGAGCGAGGGGGGCTCCTCCTTCGTCTCACCAGGTCCAGGACCTGAGCACTGTACCAGATCCGCTGCACCAGATCCGCTGCAACACCCCGATCCAAACATTTCCTTCTGGCGTGATGGTTCCTTGGGCCGGTTTGCTTGAATGGCCCTCCTAAAGGCCTCACCGTGGGTTTGTTGGGCTTCTTCCTCACGGAAGACACAGGCTGGGGGCGCTAACCCATACTGATCCCGGTCATATAACTTGGAATAAAAGATGTACCAAGGACTCTGACCTCTAATTACACTTAGATAGTTATTGTACTGATTGCACTGTGGACACTTTGTCACTTTTCTTTGCATTGCAGTGATTGTACTGGTTGCACAGTTTGACAGGACACTGTAACCTGGTGTTATTGTTATTTTTCTGCATAGTGCAGGATAGTTTGTACAGATGTATACTTTTGTTCTTTAGTGATGGTGCATCTTATTGTTATGTCTTACATTTGTATTGCTGTATACATTCCTTACTCTGTATCTGTAACTTTGTAACTCTGACTGCTGTGCTGCCTCTGGGTGACTGAAATTCCCCTGTGCGATCAATAAAGGTATCTATCTATCCATTGTGCTTATGTTGTCATCTGGACCCCTCATTGTTGGTGAGGCATCGACATCCACATAATCCGGTGCTACTGTGAGATCCAGTGTTGCCTCCCAAGCTGCCCATGCACTATTTTCCCATGGCCAAGGAAGGCTGATGTAGTATCACATCCTGCTAGCGCATGGAAGAGAGGAAAAGCCGGAGTTTGTTACACCTCATCATGTGGATATGAGGAACATTGAGGTTCTACACAACAGACCTTGTTGTGCGGTGCGTGGAGCCCCCCCGCCCCCCCCGCACCGCATTACCATTTTTATTTGTATACTCTAGCCTACTGGCTTATTATCTGTATCAATAGGGATGTGCTCCACTCCATTTTTCTATTGTTTCAATAAAATTGTATGTGTAAGATACATAGGTTGCTTTTTTTAGGTTGTTGATAGTGGTCATATTGGTAATAAGCTAATTAGAGTGCTCTAGATAGATTTAATCATTAATCGGAGCATTCCAATGTGTTTCTAATGCTTAAAGAAAACATAAAATTGACACCAAGTTTGCCAAAAGTGTCAAAGGTTAAGTTATAACTCGTTTTCACATAGCCACCATCTTGGAAATATGCATATTAGGGTTTCAGACACACCCAATTGTAATGATAAGCATTCCAATGTGCTTGCAATGGTCAAAAAACATGAAGTAGACACCAAGTTTGTATTTGTAGCTCATCTGGTTCAAAAGTTACAGACAAAACCGTTTTACATGGCGGCCATTTTGGATTTGGCCGCTATGGCGACCCCAAAGGTCGCCCGCTCGGGCGCCTTAGTTAAATCATTAGAGCATGCCCTGGGCTACATCTGGGCCAAATTTGGTACATTTAAGACTGATTAGCGCGAAAATATCCCTCAGGCCCGGGACTATTGCTGAAATATTGTCCATATACTGTAGGTGATTATGCTAATAAAAGCTAATTACGCTAATTCTGAAAATTGCTCAACATATGCAAGTTAGCATCCGGCAGTTTCCACATGCTGGGGACCCATACTCAACATTTCTAACATAAAACGTTGGTGTACTCAACATGTCCGGGTTCACATTCTGGCAAGCGGGTGGTAAACTCTGAACAAAACAGCAAAGTATGGTAATGGCTTTGTGTATAGATATTGTTTTTTACAAAAGCTACATTCTAATAGCAAACAAAACATGAAAAGGGTAGCACGCACATCCGTGGCCCAGGTGCCAGACAAACAAAGTGTCATGAAAAGAGTCTGCACACTCTGTATGCAGACTCTATTATTTTTTTCACAAAACAAAACTTACCATGAACTCTTTGTAGTTGGTGGCTTTATTGCAGCATATCCAAAACCAGGTAACGATATCCTTTGTCCATTTCATGATCTCCGTTTGGTTCTTGACCTTTCCAGCCTGTGTAAAAAAACAAATATCAATGTAATGGAAAAATAATACGACACCGTTATTCAGTCCTGGAAATCAAGACAGAAAGTGCGATTCTAACTCATGTTGCATTATTTAAAAAATGTAATGATGAAGATGGAAATTGAATAAGAACGAGAAAGATTTTACAAAGGAATAATGACCAATAGAATGCCTGTAGAAACATACCACAAATAGCCTCTTAGACAAGCTTTTGGCAGCATGCCACATGTCCAGCGTATGCTTCACTCCAGACTCTTTGAATTGACCACGTTCTGGATCTAAAAGAAAATTAAAGACATTTACGGAATTATTTTGTTTCATTGGTGAAAATCCTTTGATAATCTAAAATATTATTAGTTAGTTTTACTTACGCATTAGGGCAGCGATCTGCACATGGCCGTCAGTGCAGATCTCTTTGAGGGAAACGTGTGGCAAAAGAGCATCCATAGTTCTGATGAAGGCCTCTTTCTCCATCATCACTGAGCTCCGTTTAGTCTCACGCTTGTCAAGAATGTTCAGAATGTCACGGGAATCATTCTCGATTGCTGTGTAAGTGCAGTACTGTGCACAATGACCTGCAACAACATAAAAACATTAGACTAATGTTTTTTTTTATTGTTTTATGCGATAATTAGTAGAGTAAACAAGGCGATGGCTCCATACCTGGTGAGTCCATCCTGCCATCACCCAGTGCCACCACGTCTTTTCCACGGAGACGGGCAAGTACAGTTTGCCTGTGCTCCTCCCAGAAAGACCGTATTGTGTCAACACAGTACCACTCCTGGATGCGGTAGAATGTTGATTCGTCAACAGTCTGCATGTTCATGTACTTGAACAGGTGTGCGATCTTCAGGTAATTGTTGCCAGACAGTAAGATATTTGTGGCCAACATGAAATCGCCACCCTGCATACCATATTTAAATTGAGGTTGTGAGTTCCACTTCCACAGTAGGTGTCCATTGGAGCATCTCTACAGTGAACAGAGGGGAATGGAAAGTGAATAGATTAGAATAATAGAAGTTAGACAAATATATTTTTCAACATAAACGTGGCATAAACATTCACATGATATATGTGATGTGGAAAAGAAAAACAACATAGCCTTACCCATTCTAACACGTATGCTGTACCCCTCTTCTTGATTTCATATTTAATTGGTCCTGAAGCATTGCAGGACTCCTTCATCTCTGCATCGACCCAATTGCAACGGGTGATGGGAAACGTCAGGTACTTTACAAGCTGGTGCAAGCTAGCCTCAAATACAATTGCTGCACTCTTGCCAACAATGTCATCTTCACACTCGACTTGGAGATGTTGAGGGACGTCTTCAACATCAGGTTCAACAAGGTCTGGGATGTCATGCACAGTAGTCTCTGTCGCAATGACAGGGAGACTTTCTATGTCAACTCCAGCTCCAGAATTCAATGCACCGCCCGCCCTGTGTATAAAAAATGTATGGTATAAGGAGTATGTAGAATTTTCCTTTTGTCAGAAGCATGTTGACTTTACGTGTTTTTAGCTTGTAGATCGGCTAATAATTATTCTGAAAAATAAATATTTACCTAAGGCAAAAGCTGGGGACATAATCTTCGTCTGAGCTATCACCATCACCCCAATCTTGATCAGCGCCAGGCTCTTCATCTGAGCTATCGTCATCATCCCTATTCTGATCAGCACCGCTAGGCTCCAGGTCTGGGTTGTCCACAATTCTGTTAAACCAGAAATAGCATCAATTTTAGTTCATCGGGTTGGCAAATGAAATGACACCACACAGTGTAGGTTCAATACTTACATTGTGTTCTCGAGGCGGTTCACTTGTTCCTCATCCATCTCCTCACTGTCCGTCTCCCTAAATAACAATAATCAATACCAATTCTGAACAATTAAAAACAAACACACACACACAAACACACACACACACACACACACACAGACACACACATATATATATATATATATATATATATATATATATATATATATATATATATATATATATATATATATATATATATATATATATATATTTATATATACATACAAACACACACATACATACATATACAACTACAAGTCGTATCACAATATAAAGATATTAGTATTATGACAACTCTTACCTCGGTATTGGGGCATCAAGATCCATCTCTTCTTCGTGGCCACTTGGATCAGCAAGGACATTAACCTCCCTGTAGGCATGTCACACAAGAGATGTTATATCACCAATGTTGCAAAGATATCTAGTTCAGATTCAATTTAAACATTTTCATGAGGGGATCAGTTTTACACAATTAACCACATGAACCCCAGCATCGACATATAGTTATATATTATTTAGTTTTGCTTCATATTTTAAAATGGTTATTTGTTGTTATTTGTTGGGACAAACAATGACAACATTTGTTGTCATTGTTATTTGTTAATTTAGCAAATCAAACCAAATTATTATGAACACAAACGCAGTTATCATCATCAACAAAATATTAATACATTTGACCACTGACCAGCTCTATGGGCTGGAAGTTATTTTTTTGGTGTTTGATCGCTCTGGGTTTGATTGCTAAAGCCTGAATGGGACGGCAAGACACGCCCCCTCATTAACATACCGTCAATGAAATACGGCAAGAAATAATTAATTACTTAAATGTTTAAATAATTAAATAATTAAATGTTGAAATAATTAAATAATTAAATGTTGAAATAAATAATTAAATGTTGAAATAAATAATTAAATTAATAAATACGTAAATTAATAAGGACATAAATACATAAATAAATAATTAAATGTTTAAATAAATACGTAAAAAATAAGGAAATAAATACATAAATAAATACATATATGTATAAATGAATACATAAATACATAAATAATTAAAAACATAAATAAAAACATAAACATAAAAATGAATGAATGAAAATGAATACATAAATAAATATATAAATAAATAAATACATAAATGGTCACATAAATGAATACATTTCAATATTTCATTGTATATTTCTTTGCACAATTATTTATTTATTTTAGTATTTCTTGCTTTATAAATTCATTTATTTATTTATGTATGTATTTATACCTAGATACGGCAGGTTTGGCACTCCATACCAAAGAACATGGATCGTTTTGGTTATAAGCCCACTTGTTTCTATGATGAAAGAGCAAGTTAAAATGTGAATATCTTTCCGTGGTTTTGTCTGCTCCGAGGACGCTATTGTTAAATGAGTTCCGGTTTGTTTTCAGTGGGAAGCGAGCGCACAGACAGTAAATCCCGCCCACCATAAAGTTCATGGAACTTGGGACGTAATCGTGGGCTCTGGTCTATAACTATAGAGATGACACAACAGTATGAAGATTCTTCTGTAAAGGAGAACATCCATTCAGCTGTCATCATATTTTAAACACCACAAAGCACAGAGTCAAGGGTGTGAGAGTCAAGTGGTGTGGTGCAGAGGATTCTGAAGGAACACCTGTAATATACATTAGATTTCAGTAGACTCTAGGTATGTTATCACAATGTGTACCTGCGTCTCTGTCTGTTGTCCTGTCAAGGTTCAAAGATTCAGGATGTCACATACACATACAATACAGCTGCTCGAGAGAGACCTACTAAAACATCCTAAAATATGTATTCAATTCCTTATTACCTTCAGTATTTATGGATCTTAGTTGGACCTCAGAATGGTAGAAGGCATTTAACAGGGATGTTATGAATTTACTGAGCAACGCTCTCACCTAATTCCCCATTCTTAATGACAAATATATGCCACACTTGTACTTTCTGTTTGACTATGTTCACATTGAGCCCATATTCAGTTACTCATTTTTAGATCTGACCAGCAGCTAAACATGAGGAAGTGAATGTCAGACATAAGTGTTTTAAAGTGAAATGCCCTTTTAAGTTTAGTTTAGATAGTTTCACTATACATCATTCTAATTGTGTTTACTTTAATTTGGCATAATAGGGTGCTATGCATTAAGAATTGTTTGGTTGTTGAATTTACAGTAAATGCAACTAATGCAACTTTACCTCATTATAAATGGTAAATGTACGACATACTTGTAGAATTCTGGTCTTTTGAAAGGCAAAATATTACATTACTCTGAGTTTACTTTTGTGCAATAAAACTAATTAGAATTTTACATTGAATGTATGACATGTAGGCCTATAGATACAAATACAGTTACTGTGACAAATAGATATTTCACTTTCAAACATGTTTGCCACGCCCCCGAATGTCCATATATAGGCATTATGGATATCCAGTTGTCCAGAACTGCCGATCTAACGCATATATGGGCATGACAATATATGGGTATATACTGATGACATCAGGGATCTCCAATCTCCATATATGGGTATATAAGGTACATGGACTGACACATACAGAGATCTCCATGTATGGGCATAAAAGGGACATACTTTTTTACATTTTTTTTTCTATTTCATATTTGATTTTACATTTATATTTGAGGGGCCAAATAAATTTCAAATGACATTTAAGGCCCAATATTTCTACTAATGCTACAAATTGCTACCAAATTCATCCAGTAATTTTGCGGATAAACAAGAAATTGAAGTTTAGGTCTGATAATGATCTACCCAGCATGTTCAAATCATACAAATACTTCAAACCATTTTCCAAAGCACACATTTACTGTATGTATTTTTTTTAACATTTGGGAAGAAACTGTGAATTTAAAGGAGAATTCCGGACAAATTAAGTGTTATCTTTGATGTCTCGTTACTCACCTACCGATGTGAAAAGTAGCGTTCTTTTTTTTCATATATTCCCCTGTCGTCATTTTTTAAACCCCCTCCGTTGTCATAATGGGAGCGCGTGGCTAAGGGAAATTCGTCTATTATAACCGACGCAAAGTTGTTTTTTTCACTACTAGTATTCATAGTAGAGTCTCATGATAGTCAAACATGCGTTGAAACTATCTGCGAGGCTGCCGTCAATGGCGAACGATTTAACACTGGTTGCTTGTTTCCAGATTCTGGCAACACGAGTTGCCAGGTTCTGGAAGAAACAAGCAACCAGTGTTAAATCGTTCGCCATTGACGGCAGCCTCGCAGATAGTTTCAACGCATGTTTGACTATCATGAGACTCTACTATGAATACTAGTAGTGAAAAAAACAACTTTGCGTCGGTTATAATAGACGAATTTCCCTTAGCCACGCGCTCCCATTATGACAACGGAGGGGGTTTAAAAAATGACGACAGGGGAATATATGAAAAAAAAGAACGCTACTTTTCACATCGGTAGGTGAGTAACGAGACATCAAAGATAACACTTAATTTGTCCGGAATTCTCCTTTAACATTGAGGTGCCCTCATGGTTTAGGACCTGTATCCGTTTTGATTTGATAATGTAGACTTCGAACATAAAAGTTAACTAAAACTGTAACAATTGGCCTTTTACTTTGAAAGGATAACCATTAACTAAAGGAAAAACAACAGGATCAGCAGGTTTTTAACTGAATTACTTTATATAAATAAGCCACAAAATCAATCATTGACAAAATAGACTTCTGTCCCTATCTCTTTCCCTAACAAACAAAAGAAATAAACAAACAGATCAAAACAATATTTCTTTCACAAGCCCCTTCCCACCCAAACAATTCCCGCGATGTGAAACTGGAGGACCACGTCTACGAAAACCTCGAGGACGAGGCCATGGAGGAAGGAGACGAGGACGAGATCTCACTTGACTCCCCGGCGGAGGACGACGACGACGTCATTCCCCCCTCCTACGAAAGGCCTCCCTGCCACCCACACAAAGGCCGTCTACCATGAGGCAAAACTCCTCGGTGGAGCCTGGCCTGGAGCTCGACGACGAGCGCCTGGCCTGGAGCTCGTCCGAACATTTCTGTTCGGACAAAACGCCCAACTCCACTTGAGCTGGATTTGGGTAAAGTGGTGATAATATAATGACACATGCAAGTATCTGACAATATATAAGGTCACTATACCAACTTTGATGAGGCAGTATTGCTTTGTTTTAAAAATATAAGGTTTTCTTCATTTCCTGAAAAACTTATATTTAGTTTTTTCATTTCCTGAAAACTGAGCGTTTTGGAGTTAGCTGGTTGCTGCTGGACAGCAGAGATATATATATATATATATATATATGTATGTTTTAAAGCGAACATTTTTGACTCAGATCTGTGCTTCTGGGGGTCCCTGGAACAAGATATTTTGAGATGGGGTCGACGGCCAAATACATATCATTTCAAATACTGATCTGTCCAGCGGTTTGCGCGATTAGGTTCCCCCCAAACACACTGTAGCGGACTATACCTTCAGTTATTATTTTCGGGGTGCCAGCCGGCCTTTCATCCGACAATTTTTATATTAATTAGCAATCCTCCACATATAATAACAGCGTTGCTTCCATGTGGATCTTCATCTGGCTAGTCTATGACGTCAGTCATCTATGACATATCGTCGCTGTCGGGCAGAAATCTCCAACCAATATGCCCATATATAGGCATATATTTATGACGTGAGGGATCTCCAAATATGGGCATAAAATGCCAGCGTTGCTTCCATGTGGATTTTCATCTGGCTAGTCTGTGACGTCAGTCATCTATGACATATCGTCGTTGTCATATATGGAGCTAACCGAAACATCCAAGACCCTATCTTTAGGCATGACTGACATTGGGGGCTCCATATATGGATATGACTGACATCACCCTAATGACACTAGCACCACAGCCAAGGGTATTTAAGGCAACACAATACATAAGTTATTTCTGATCCAACGGTGATACCCGAGACGTCAACCACTTCTTCAGAGAGAAGCAGTATACAGATCCCAGGTATTCTTTCCACGGATTAGTTCTCCAGTGATTCTCCCTCCCCTAGACTGCCAAGGCGCATCTGGATTTACTTCCTGCTTGGATACCATCAGAGCGAGTCTTGAATCAGGTTTGTTTACTAAATGTGTTCTTGTGTTTTATGTTTGTTTTATTCCATGTACTGTAGCCTCGGTCTCCAGGCTTTTATTTTTTAGTTTTGCTAAAAAATAAGAGCCTGGACCAGCCTGTTGACGTTCCTGGAATAGGAAGTGTTTAATTTCCCCAACCAACCAGAGTGCAGTGGGCGTCGCTCCAAATGTTGTGACATCAGGGCTCTCAATGCTGCACTGACGGACAGATCGGTGAACCAATGGGATCTCAAGGATTTTTTCTCCAGAGATTTTGAACCCGCCCCTCTAAACCAGATGTCAGACACGCTAGGGCAGCCTATATTCCATGAAGGTCATATGTTTCGTCCTGGCACTGCTGTGATCAAAGTGTCCCTGTTATTTCAGATCTCTGCGGGCCTCTGTGCCACGATGGCTGACATAAGCTTCCAGAAATGGTGGCGCCGTCCTTACATCATTCTGATCATTGCCCTCTACGGTAAGACAAATTTCATAATGTTTTTTTTTTAAATGTATTATAGCTTCAAATCTTATATTCCAGTTCCAATTTTGTCTGCATCACTTCCCATTTCACATGTTTATCCTGTATGACTTTTCTCTCCTGTTGAGACTGGGAGACCCCTTTTACTGTACAGCAATGATTAGGCTACTATCAGCATATAGAGATATATAACACTTACACCCTTAGGCTAATTATTTTTTTGATGCCATGTTTTGTATAGCCTAGCCTATACGTAGGTCTTCAGTGGTTAATTATATCTCTGATCCCTGTTCCAGTGTGTGCGGCGATGGCAAGTGTACCTACCCATCAGAAACCTGACTCATGCATTCTTCGAGGACCTCCAGCTAAACTTCCGTCTGCGGTCAGCATTCAAGAAGTCCGTGGGCAATCGAGACATCATATCTGCAGTGGTACTGTCGTGGACGAACACCATGTTTACCTTCCTGCACAATGCCTAAAGTAAGTTCATTCATATTATTACACCAGGGGCGATTCTCCTGAGAGATCGGGGGCTTAGGGTCCTCCTCCCTGTGTTTGTGTCGTTAGCCTGTCATTCTGTGCACATGCAAGATTTTTGTGAGCGACACAGAGAGAGAGAGGGATATAGGGAGAGGGAAGGGAGAGAGAGAGGCATCTTCGAGAACTGTAACAGTCAACAATACAAAACCAAAGAAAGACAAGGAATATAGGATCACTAAATGGGATATTTCTCTCCTCCAGTGACATCGACCCAATGACCTTGAGAGTCCAGTTTGGACGGACCAACTTGGATGATGCAGGAGGTGTGAGGAGGCGCGTTATTGATTTCAGGACCAACCAACAGTGCTCTCCAATGTAAGGATGTGCATGACTGACCAAAATCAACGTAGATTATTCTAGTGTTATTAATAACTAATATTGGATTATTCTGATATTCCTATAGCGGGTGGTGGGGTAACGACCAAGCTCTGCTGAAAATGGACTCACCGGTCGACTTCACTGAGGACATCCAGCCTGCTTGCCTGGCAGACGACGGCAGTGTTTTTCGGACTGGTACGAAAGCCATGGTGTACGGCTGGGGCCTTGTCGGAGAAGGTAAGCACGGGACCCCAAAATGGCACCCTGGGGAGCAAATGATCAAATGTGGCTAAATGGACTTGTAACCCTTACGATCAATCATTTTCTTGGGCTCCCCCTGGAGCCACCTCAAGTACCCCTGGAGGTCCCCGGACCCCACTTTGAGAACCACTGAATATCACTGAATAATGTTTTGACAGACTGCTGATTATCAATAATGGTTCATTAATAGTTCATTAATAACAGACTGCTGAGTATTAATATTAGTTTTTGCCATAATAACATTGCAGTCAGAACCTTACACACTGATAATGATTCTGTTGTTTGTTTGTTTGTTTGTATCTATAGAACCACTACCATTCCCCAGAGCTCAACGAGTCGACGTTACGGTAACTGACCATAACCGTTGTAAGCGGATCTTGGGTGGAACGGTAGATGACAACATGATCTGTGCAGAAAACGTGAAAGGAGGCGAGGACGCATGCATAGTAAGAATGCCATTCAAATCCCATTCAAATATTAATGTAGCACTTCACCCACTTTCAACCTCATCTGAGCCGTAGACAGTTCAGGAACCTGTCTGCCAATGACATCATCGATTCCAAGATAACAGAAAACTACTACAGCCTTTCTCTCTTCCTGGAAATAAATTAGATGTAGAAAAATGTAGAAAAATAAAATAAATTGTAAAGACTTTGCATTGTAAAAAGTTAACAGTGTGCTTTAACAGTAACTGAGCGCTGGAGAGTGAACAATGCTTACTTGTGTCTTATCAGGGCGACACTGGTGGTGCCCTCATGATGAAAAAAGGCGATGGTTGGCTCATGGCAGGTTTCATCGTCAGACGCCCTGAGGTTTGTGGCGTTCCAGACACGCCCACCGTTTACTGGACATCCAGCAGGAAGTTCATCACCTCTGCCATTAAAGGTGTGTTCATGTTTTAATGTCCTGGCACACAGTCATTGAAGCAATGCCGTGTGTGTGTGTGTGTGTGTGTGTGTGTGTGTGTGTGTGTGTGTGTGTGTGTGTGTGTGTGTGTGTGTGTGTGTGTGTGTGTGTGTGTGCGTGCGTGCGTGCGTGCGTGCGTGTGTGCGTGTCTCATTAAATGTAAGCTATTTAATTGTATATATTTAGAGCTGTCCTGGTGTGTTTTATCATGTGTAGAGATGGAAGTGGAAGCTGATGAAGTAGAGTGTGGGATTCGAGACAACCATGCAGTTGGACGTATTCACGGCGGTCAAGAGGCTGCTCCACATTCTTGGCCCTGGATGGTGGCTATCTATGTAAATATACATTATACATATAAATATACATATACATTATGCAACAGGTCAGCAGTGGCTCAGGAGGTACAGCGATCGTCTTGGAATCAGAAGGTTCCCGGTTCGATCACCGGCTTCTCTGGTGAGTGTTGGAGTGTCCTTGAGCAAGACACTGAACCCCTAACAGTTAAGGTTTCAGTGTCTTGCTCAAGGACACTTGGAAGTGTCTCTCTCACACACACACACACACAGTTTGGGAAAACAGCAGATCTACAAGCTCACCACGCGACACGATGCAACGCGTTGAGAGCTTGTAGATCTGCTATTTTCAGATTGTATAGAAAGTGTTGGAACTGATTTTCATAGTATAGTAACACATTTGGCTAGGGACCCCCTGGAACCCCCTTAGGGATCACTGGGGGTCCCCGGACCCCTCTTTGAGAACCACTGAGCTAATAAAACAAGGTCATATCTTGGAGAAGAGCTTCATTTATGCTTCATTGTACGACGGTGTCAATCCAAACTACAAGCTTACAATATGTCTGCCTTTGATTCACACTTTACCTTTTATCTTTCAGAGTGGTCTCGATGGAAGCTTTAAGTCCGGTGGTGCACTGATTAGTCAGCGTATTGTTGTGACTGACCGCGCGGTCTGGTAATACAAAAATACATAACCATGACATATAAAATGTAACAACCAACCAGTAACTCTGCTACTAATATAATGGAATTAAAATGAAATAATCATTTGTTTATGTTGTCTTCTCCAGGGACGGAGACTGGGTGTTGCTGGGAGCTCACGACCTTTCCTCTACCACCGAAGACACTCAGCTGATCAGGATTGAAGAGGTACAGTATGAACATCAAACATGTGTCATAACATATTACATAACTAACTATGTTCACACTGACACACCAAATCTGATGTTTGGCCTCTCTGGATGGAATCAGACGGTTTGATCAAGTCTGAGCCTGCAGTCTGAACAAAGTCTTTAAATACACATTATAGATACAGTCAAGATCATTATAGATTATAATGTTTATATTAGAATTATGCACACAGGGGTTCAGCTGGTAGGTCAAACATAAAGACTCAGTCCTTACTGCTGTCGGTCCGGGTTCCAGTCTGACTCCAGGTTGTCTGATGCATGCCCATCCTTTGAAAATAGATCTACAATCTAAGCTTTAAAAAAAAAATGTTTGGAAACAGGGCTTACGTGGTTAATCTAACCATGTCTGTCATTTCTCTGATAGGTCTTCGAATCCGGCATCTGGCCAAAGTTTTACATGACGTTGGCCAAACTTCAATGGCCTGCGAAGTTTAACAAGAATGTTAAACCTGTGTGTCTTCCTGAGGCTGAAGACTTCCCCCCTGCTGGCACGACGTGCATGTTCACTGGATGGGGAAAACGATATGGTGAGGAAACAACATAAACACACATTCATACAGGTTAACAAGGAATTTGATTGGTCACATTATCAGCATGTACTGATAATGGGACGGGACTTAAAGGGATACTTCACTTTCGGGCCGGGGACACATTTAAAAAAAATATTAAAAATAAATGAAAAAAGTTATGGAAAATTCATGGCCCCCTCACGACACGCAGTGTCCTACTAATGTGTGAGGGGGCCATGAATTTTCCATAACTTTTTTCATTTATTTTTAATATTTTTTTTAAATGTGTCCCCGGCCCGAAAGTGAAGTATCCCTTTAAGTTGTATATGTAAAAGGAAGCTCTCTTTCATTGACCAATCACAGCAGTTTTCATGTCCCGGGAGCGTTGTCAAAAGATCTGCACAGCATTAACGTAACTTCCTTGAGGGCTTTAGGGCGGCACTTCCAGTACTTCTGCTTAGCGACTTCACTGGCAATTCATAATCTCGAAATTATAATCAGAGTGAAAATAGATGATCTACAAGGTCACATCACAGCACAGTTTGTTGTGAGCTTGTAGATCGCTATTTTCACTATTTTTGAAAATTATGTGAACAATAAATACATATTTCTTTTGCCTATAATGACATGCCAAAAATAGGGACAAATGGTTAAAATATGTATTTTGTAATGGAATTGAATTTTCCTTTGTATTTAGAAATGACTGTGTACAAAGTCCTCAACTTTGAATCCTGTGTGTTTTTTCCCCAGACCACTTGCTCCAGGAGACTTCTGCCACTATCATCACCAATGATGAGTGCAAACGTGAATGGGGTGAAATCGCCCACGGATGGATCACCAGCACTACGTTCTGTACTGCAAAATTGGATGTCAACTGGGTGAGTGACACAGAGATGAAAACATCACATGATATTTACACATAAAAACACACAATGAAAAACACAACTGCTTTTTGTTTCAGAGGGACGAGGGAGGACCCGTGATGTGTGAGAACGACGACACCACCTGGACCCTGTATGGTACAAACTGCTACAGGGCATATTATAAGATGCTTGCTTTGAACCACAACGTCACCGCGCTGGCACCCTGGGTGAAAGAGATCATGGCTGCAAACCCAGTCATTCCTCATCAAGTCTGCTTTAAGAGATTTGATGGTTAATATTTCAGTTTGCAGGACAGGTGCACCTCTGAGAAACATCTCACACACGGGGATGAATTAACCTCTTCAACCCTGGTGCACCTGCTTTCATTTAACCCCACTGGGTGGTTTTGATTTGATAATCTTTATTTTTGAACTTGCAGGTAAAATAAAACAAAAACGAATAACAATGAAAGCCACAATATAACATAAAAAAGAGGTAAACAAAAAAATAATACTTAAAAAAAAGCTTTAAAAAATCAATCTTGGAAGTGTTTGAAAGCATTTTTTGTATAATTTAGAACACAAACCCTCTCTTATTGGGGGGGGGGGTCCCTGGCACAAAACATTTTTAGATGGGGGGTCCGCAGCCAAATACATATCATTTTGGGGGGACCTTGTCACAAAACAGTTTGAGAACTACTGATTTAGAAGACATTTGTAGAATGGGCCTCAGGACTTAATGGGTTAAACCCTGGTCTACCTGTTGTCTACCTGTTTTCATTTAATTAACCGCTTAAACCCAACTTTTTTTTCAACTGTGGGGGAGGGCGGGGGGGGGGGGGACATACCTTAGGAAGGGTGGGAAGGGGAAGGGGGGAAAAAAAGAAAAAAGGCACCAAACAAATGTATATTAAAATAAGGAATAAAGGAATTAAAAAAAGGGGGGGGGGGGATTTTTTTTTTTTCGAATGTCATTTACAATGTACATGGTCTTTTTTTCTATTTTTTGTTTACTTAAAAAAAAACATATATATTTTGTTTTCTCTCTCTGCTCATGTTGTACACTGTCTGCAATGCAAACATGGTGCTCAATAAACACAAGAAAAAAAGAAAAAAGGAAAGGTAACTGGAACAATGGGCCCCTGAGAACACTGGGCACCATTTTATTTTTAATATTTGTTTACAAATGTGGGGCAAAATACATATCATATTTTGTTTTAATTATATTTAAGGCCTACAAATGCTAGAAAACCTGTGATAGCCACTAGCCAGTCATAAACAAGAAGTTGAAGGGTACATCTAGGTCTGATAATGATGTACCGTGTATGTTTAAATTATTTATGACCATTTTTCAAAGAATACATTTATTCTTTATTGTATACATTTAAGGAAAAAAATTAACGTTGACCAGTGTACCAGTATCTGTCCTGAGTTTGAAATGAATGTCAATAAATCTCTCTCTCTTTATGTACTTTGTACTTTTGTCTTTTACTGTTAATTTTACTGTTAATGTACTTGATGTGGGATGAAGATTTGACATAAAAATAAAAAGCTAAGAAAAAAAAAGCAACTTTTTAAGTACCTCTTAATTAAGGGTTGTTATGCTATCTATGGAAACGATTCCTGTCAGAGAGTCCTTTATACCAGAGGGTTATTTACTAGATGAAATGAGTCCAGCATACAGGAGTTACAGGGGGTGATAATAGGTGATACCTTATATGTGTGGTCTGAAATAAATAACACAAATAAAAGGTCTCTGAGTTTAACATAAATCAAACACCTATGTGGCAGTTTAGTTATATATGTTGTGTCACATGGGCACAGATAAAAGAACACATTGTCAACATAGAGAATAAACATGTCAAAGCGCTACACATTTACCGACGCTAACATAACAGGCAAGGCCAAAACAACGGCTGTCTGCAAATTCTGGCAAAACAGCTCCTCTCGCTGCAGCCGCACCGTGGGGATTTAACATGGACATCACACACCCAACGTTTGCTTTCTAAGCTCTAGCCTTTGATTACATAACATTACATTAGTCATTTAGCAGACGCTTTTATCCAAAGCGACTTACAATAAGTGCATTCAACATAGGTAGGGAACGAAACTACTAATCACCAGAAGTCTTAAGTGCATTCTCTTCTAAAACAAGCAACCAAGAGCATACCTAGCGCTAAGGTAAAAGTGCAATATATCAGCTACCTACTTTCTTAAACAGATGAGACAAATGGCAAAATCAAATGAGCAAGAGCTAAAACAAATAAGTGTATCGACTAAACAAGATCCAATAAAACAATACAACAATAAAACAAGAGTTCGTACAACTAGTTAACAACAAGTAGGCAAGGCGAAGAGGAAGGGTAGTGTTTCCTGAAGAGGTGGGTTTTCAGCCTGCGGCGAAAGATGGGCAGTGACTCTGCTGTCCTGACATCAGTGGGGAGTTCATTCCACCACTGTGGGGCCAGAACAGAAAAAAGTTGTGACCGTGTAGATCGGCCAGAAGGACCCCTTGAGTGACGAGGCAGTCAGTCGCCCCGAGTTGGCAGACCGAAGTGGTCGGGCAGGGGTGTAAGCATCGACCATAGCCCGGAGGTAAGAAGGAGCTGTTCCTTTCACTGCCCTATAGGCTAGCACCAGGGTTTTAAACTGGAGCGAGCCGCTACGGGGAGCCAGTGTAGAGAACGGTCCTACTGGACCTACTGGTAGGCTGATGGGCTGGTAGGCTGTTATCAGCCATTCTATGGGTGATTCAATGTTACCGCATATGCGGTCAACCAGGAGGCTCTGGTAGACTGTTATCGGCCTCTTAACGCAAGTCCCGGAATAGACGCGCTGTGATGGGCCGGAAAAGACGCGCTGTGATTGGCCAGTAGTCACTTTGATTGGCAGTTGGGACAAACTTTTCCCCAAATATGATATACGATTCTGTGCCTATGGGGACATAACTCGGACGGCGCTGAGTCGGCAGAAGCGAACTTCGCAAAGTTCGGCACGGCAACTCGCTCGCCTTAGCTCGCTCGGTGGTGCCTCGATCTCGTGGCTCAAGAAATCTCTACAAAAATGTTTGACTCTTTGTAAATGTATTAAAAAATATATAAGTTAAATTTAAATTTTCATTTGTGTCAATTCAAAAACATTGTTTTGTTTGATGGCCCTCCTGCCCTGGCATTTGGCTTTTGTGCCCTCAAAAAAACATACAACACCAAAAGCCAACTGGCCTTGCACAATGTGTTAATACATAGATAGACTATACTGTTGGGCACCGGCCTACTCGGGAACGATGCAAGTTGAGAATGCATTCCACACCCGGTCATTCAATACCCATTGTACCTGATGTACGACAGAAGGCTTTGTATGACAGAAACAGCTGAAACTGCCAGCAGTCAACATCTCAGGACCATGCCCAAATATGGAGTCAAACGTCGTAGATACAGTACATCATAAATGACTGACGTCATAGAACGACCACATGAAGTCTGAGATCAACATGTCTGAGTCACCGACTGCCGACAAGCCACATAAGGACACGCACGCACGGGTACACACATGCACACACATGCACACACACACTTCCTAAATCTTGAAAGTGAAAGGTACCTGCATTAACACTCTAATCTCCATTCAATCACTGGAGGCAATTTACCTGAATGTCACCAGCAATGTGTTCCTCAAGGATCGACCGATATGGGTTTTTCATGTCCGATACAGATACCGAATAGTTAGTGATCAAAGAGGCTGATAGCCGATATTAACACATTGATTGCCTAGATCGAGTCAACTCGTTTTTAGAATCCATCGCTTGATTGCCTAGATCGAGTTAACTCGTTTTTACATTTTTGGGGGAAAATTCCACAAGGGGCGACCTAACACAGCTTTGGAATGATCGATCGTCTCTCAGAGAAGAACAATGTGGATGTGACGTCATTCCAAAAAACGTCACTTCCATCCGCCCCAATGATGGGATTTTCAGAAAAACGGCTGTAACTCAGTTTCTTTTTTTTCCATTGAAAACCACCCGTTTTCAGCGGACCAAAGCTCCAAAATGGCGGATCGCGGTTGGAAACTTGTTGTTCCCATGGATACACAGATCCTTCCGTCTACTCACAGGAAACTTTTTCCGTGTGTTTTTTTTACACAATGTCGGTTCCACGGCGTTTCAAATATCATCGGATTGAGGTAATTATACGCTGGCACGGGGATAGAAAACTATGTTTAATATCTTGGCAGTCAATGTGTTAAGAACCGATTAAAAAAATCATTAATTAAAAAACAAAAATCAATATTTATTAACTCGAAAAACTTTTTATACTGTAAATATAGCTCCTACATTTAACAGCATTTCTTATAAACTGAACAGAAATTTTAAATGATAAACAATAGAGGTCCTGAAATGTTTTGTTCTATCAAATGCAGCATTATAATTAGCTCCCACTTGTAGCAGCATTTCTTATGAACTGAATTATAAATAAAACATTACAAAACAGTTCCCCAAAGGTTATTTTCCCTGTAAAAATAATAATAATAATAATAATAATAATGAAAATAAATAATAATAAACTAATCAAATTAACCAGTACAACTTAAATGAAGTTGCAAGCTTGTCTCTCGAATTCAGCAGCAGGGTGTCACGCTCACACCTGTGACCTGTAGAATTATGACCATAGGTGTCCCTCTCTCAGGAGTTTCATATGAGACATATCCTATGGTAACACATTTCTACGGGTTTCAATATAACACCCATGGGAAAATCACCTTTTTTCCGATTTTGATTAATTTCGATATCAATAGAAATCATGAATATCGGCCGACGATAATCGGCCGTTCGATTATCGGTCAACCCCTATTCCTCGCCCAGTGTAAACACACACATGCACGCACACACGCGCGCACGCATGCACGCAGGTATGCACACACACACACATACACACACACACACACACACATGCATCTTACAAGTGCATAACTCGCTCAATATATTGAGCGAGTTATTGTACCCCAGAATGCATAAGTGGATAAATTGTGCGGGGCGCCCTATAGCCAAGTGGTTATAGGGCCGCGGACCATAGAGGCTCTGATGACGACAAGACTGCAAGTCCCTGGTTCGATTCCCGGGCCGGGCGGATCGTTTGCTGCTCGTCACTCCCCGACTCGCTCTCTCTCTCTCTCCCTGTTTCGTGTCTCTCTCAAGAACACTATCAATACAGACAGAAAACACTGAAAGCTAAAGGATAGAGGAAAAAAAAGTGTGATGGCGTACGTTGGTGCCCTTTGTTTGTTTTTTTTAAACGTATGTTGCGATAATATCAGTGGTTCCCAAGAATTATATGCATTTTGGTGGTGGACCCCCATCACAAAATAGTTTGTTCCAGGGACCCCCATAAGTTGTAACAGAGTTAAAAATGTTCGCTTTAAAAAATTATATATTCAAAGATTAGCAAAAAAAAATATGATTAAAAAAATAAAAAATAGCAGATCTACAAGCTCATAGCGCGGCACTCGGTGCCGCGCTATGAGCTTGTAGATCTGCTATTTTTTAATAGCCAAAGACATCTTAAAATGACACAGATGCGTTCCATTCCCGGTCTTAAAGGAGGAGTTCACCCAAAAAATTACTTATTTTCTATCAATTGCACACCCTATGACGCCTTGAATCCATGGATTCTTTTTTGTTTTTGTGGCATTCCTAAGCTAATAATTTGATTCCTGTCTCCTACCGGCTATTGTATCCGGTAGGAGACACAAAGTAGATTATTTGTGTCTCCTACCGGAAATACACACGGTCATCAAATGATTGTCTTAGGAATGCCACAAAAACAAAAATAAATCCATGAAATCAAGGCTTCATGGGGTGTGTAATTGATAGAAAATAAGTAATTTTTTGGGTGAACTCCTCCTTTAATGGGTTAATTAGTGGGGACAGTCATGTCTCTGGGGGTTTGTCAATTTACAACAAAGATAGACGGCATTAAACATACAGGCTCAACGTCTCTCACTTACACACACGCACGTACTTAAATATGAACACTTACTACAAGGAGCTCTCTCATCACACACACATGTTGATACTTTATTTGAATCCACAAATTAATATTAACCTACAGGGAAACAAATATAACGGCAGTTCATGGAAGGCGAAGGGCCCTATCCCATGTTGTTGAAGCGCAAGGGGGCGCGGGGGGTGGGGGGGTGGGGAGAGAGTCAGCGCACTGAAGTCAAGGCACAGACGGCTGTGTTGTTGACGGACAACGGACGCAGTGGACGCTTATGAGAAACAACAAATAAAAATAAAACCTGGCGAAACAGTTGCGTGCATTAGCGCAAGATGACTACTACTACTACTACTTTTGTATATGAAACTTTAAATGTCTCTAAATATTATAAACTTTCAGGACAGCCTAAGTACAAATATCATTTATGAAAAGGCTACTATAGGCCACAGTATTGGCGTCAAAATATACTTAAAGTACCAAAAGCAAAAGCACTAAAATGTTTGAAAATAGCCGATCTACAAGCTCACAACGTGTCGCGATGCGACACGTTGTGAGCTTGTAGATCGGCTATTTTCAAATAGCCTAGGTATAAAATAGGGCTGAAGTATTTATGTATGTTCTATAATATAATAATATGATCATTAATATATGCAAAGCAACTAGCCAGTGTTGCCATATACACTTATTATTTATAAGTGAGTTTGGGCTCGTTTTTTCTGCACAGTTTGCTTGTAAATATTGGTAGTTGCGTTTTTTTGGGCCTTGTTTCTGTAGTTGCTTATTTGGGCTAATTATTATTTAAGCCAGTGGTTCTTAAATGTTTTCAAGTCATGAACCCCCAAATTCATGTGTACAGTATTTGTCCCCTAACCCCCATCTGAAAACGTTTTGTGCCAGATTTGTGTGGAATGTTTCAAAATTCCACAATTTATTTAACTTTTTCTTTTTTAAATAGCCGATGTACAGTATATACTGTAGGTTTAAAGTGCTCATATGGCCTATAATAGTCACTTTTTTTGGGCTTGTTTTCATAGACCTGATTGCTTATTTCTCTCACATTATCTGGCAACTCTTTGTTCGCACGTGTTCGCCGTTTACATGGAGACACGAAGCGGAGCGTTTTCAAAGATTTCCACTCTGGAAGGAGGTTTCACTCTGTTACGTTTTAAACGGACTAAACGGACGGCACATCTGATATTTTATTTTGCCGAGATCATTGTCGTCTAAAGGGGGCCTAAATCCACTTCCTCCCGGATGCTTCTGGGTTTAATCCTACCAACAACAGCACTACATGTTTAAGGTAGACGTGGTCGAGAGATTATTCTGGCACAAAAATAAACTTCAATTATACTTAAAGGTTCTATGACATTCATTTTCACTTTTTTATGTTTTATGTTTTTTGGGGGGTTTTATGACCTCAATTACACCCCAAAAAAACTGAACTTTGAACATTCAGTGGATTTTCTGTAGTCTGTTTTTTATAATTAGGCTGAAAAGTAATCTGGGATTGGCCCATTGACTTTGATGTCATAGTCACTTAATCCCACCCCTTCTCCTCCCCGCCCCTCCCCATCCTTTCCTTTGGGGGGGGGGGGGGGGGGGGGCGGAGCAGAGGCGATGATTGACAGGCAAAATTCCTCAACAGCGACACCCGCAGGCAAAGATTACTTTTGACATTGCAGTTGAAAAGGCTTTAGAAATGTGAGAGAAAAACACCTGCAATGGCTCACTGTTGGTTAAAACTTTTTATACACGTTTGAAGGACCATGACAAAGACTTTTAATGTGTTGTAAAACTGAATGTCATGAACCCTTTAAAGCACATGGACTACTTTGGGTCTATAGATAATTAGTTACACATCTGAGTAGACTAAAAATGACATACAGACAGAGTGCTCTGGGGACACTTCTGTTCAGCATTTTACATGCTCCCCACTGGCTCAGAGATTATGGAAAACAACCAAACTATGTTACAATAATTATGCAGACACACATATTTACATAACCATATCACCTAGGGGTCTATGCTCCAATACAAGCACTGAGTGAATGCATTGATGCATTGAACCAATCACAGATTGGACGCGCCAGAATTTTTTCTTCAATTAAACGAAGACAAACTGAAGCAATATTGCTTCTGGAGCGAAAGGAAGAACGATGAAAAGTCAATGCTTAAACCCTCAATACGTGGCTCTGTACTTGGTCTGCTCTTTTTGTCCCTCTACACTATGTGGTTAAATAGACATTCTATAACCTCACAACGTTGTAGATCTGCTATTTTGCCCCCCCCCCCAGCTAGTGGTAAAAGTAAAACAAAAGTTCTTATCCCACAAAGATTTGACAGCCCCCCCCTATAGTAACTCTGAGGACCCCCTGTTGAAGACCCATGCCCTAGGGCAGTGGTTCCCAAATTGGGGGTGGGTCTCCGGAGGATTAGCTTAATGTGCAACATCGTTTGCTCACTCAACAGTAAACAAGACAACATACAGTATGTGTGTATACAGGGTATCTGCACATTTTCTAAAGTTACAATCGAATTACTTTTAAGACCTTTTTAATACCAAATTGGCCAAATAGTCAAATATTACGTAATAAGGGGCAGACATTGTGAAAACAGCCAATACAAGCTCACAACGCCTCGCAGTGTGGGGCGTTGTGAGCTTGTAGATCGGCTATTTTCACAATATTTATCTGTGGAACCGGGTCGAACTTTTTAAAAACAAATTGTCAAATATTACATAAGAAAGAGCAAACATTGTGAAAATAGCCGATCTACAAGCTTGCAGTTCAGCTATTTTCACAATATTTATCTGTGGAACCGAGTCAAACTAAATGTAATCTCTCAAGAACAGATCTGTCGCAAAACATGTATGTATGCAAAACATACATACATACACAATGGTGTATGTATGTTATGCACATTGGCTACAAGTGGGCGTGCCTTCAGATCACACCAATCAAATGTAGTGGGCGGGATTTACATGTGTGCGGCTCGCTTCCCACTGGAAACAAACCGAAACTCAATTAACAATAGCGTCCTCGGAGCGGACAAAACCACGGAAAGTTAGTAACATTTTAACTTGCTCTTTCATCATAGAAACAAGTGGGCTTATAACCAAAACGATCCATGTTCTTTGGGAGAAATGGTGTTAGTGTTCCGTGGAGAAATATTGTTAGTGGGAATGAAAACATAGTCGCACCACCGGAAGTGGAGGGCTGAGGGCAGACCAAAAACCCCGGTTTCCCGTGAGCATGGGTCCTACAGCTCCGCCCAGAGTCAAATGGAAAAGTGAAAAACAGCAGAGGGCGCTGTTTTTCCTTTTTATTTGACGATGGGTTCCCAGATTGAACTAAATGTAAGGAGGCCCAAAAGTTGAGGCCTGAAACGTTTGGGAACCCTTGCACTCTAGGGTATCTACAGTAGCGTTATAATCAAACTGCATGCTATTTGGTTGGTGTTGGTGATTGACCACAAAAAGAGTGGCAAAAAAAGGTGGGGTTGGCGAAAGGGCCTACTCTGTGTGGAGTTTGCATGTTCTCCCCGTGTCTCCTAGGGTAGTTAATACCCTCACAAAAGACATGTAGTAATCCTGGTCGCTATACCGCCTCCCCCATGACAGCCGGGGCGCCTGATGGAGGGGAAGGGAACTGGTCGGAATAACGTGTTCCTTCCACGCGCTACGTACGTCCTACCGGGGAAACTCCCCCCCCTGTCAGGTGACAAGAAGGTCAGTCGGCTCTCATGCATTTGAAGGAGGCATGAGCTCGGCCCTGGGCTCCCTAGGCTGGCGGGGGGAGTGTAGCGCCCAGGATCACTTCGAAAAATTGGCACCGGGTGAAAAAGGGTGACAAAATCGTGGGATCATTTTTTTATTGTTTTAATCGTTCCAGCGATCCATGTAAGTCTATAAGATGTAACCACTTTATCGCTATTTTTTTGGGACATTTCTTTCGAAAAGTGTTGAAGCCTTTTCACCCATAACGACATTATACCCCAAAATAGGGCCGCCAGCAGGTTGAAAATGGTTCATGCTATAAAGGGACAGGAGATGACGATCCAGGGTTATTAAGATTGGCGTACAGCAGAGCTGGTGATACATAAACTCTGGCATTTTCTCATTAATCCATTCAATCCGGGAATGCATCGCTGTCATCATTTTACATTTATTTTAGCTATTAAAAAAATAGCAGATATACAAGCTCATAGCGCGGCACCGAGTGCCGCGCTATGAGCTTGTAGATCTGCAAAAAAAAAAATATCGTGAACATTTTTGCAAATCTTTGAATAATATATAATTTTTAAGCGAACATTTTTCAAATATGTTGTTCCAGGGACCCCCCAGAAGCAAAGATTTGAGTTACAAATGTTTGCTTTAAAAATATATATATATAATCAAAGATTTGCACACATGTTCACTGTTTTTCTACAAAAGCAGATCGAGAGATGTTTTTTCAGCCAAAGAAATCTTAAAATGACAGCAAAGCGTCCCCGGATTGAAGGGCTTAAATCTCCACTTTTAATGTTTCCCGGTGGGGATCCCAGCTGAGCCAAACGTCTCCAGCTATGATGGCTCTCCAATCGCCTGCGTGACACACGGGGGATGTTTTCATTTTGTCAGAGATGACACACACACACACACACACACACACACACACACACACACACACACACACACACACACACACACACACACACACACACACACACACACACACACACACACACACACACACACACACACACACACACACACACACACAGGTTTACATTACTATACTTGTGAGGACATCAACATTTTTAACCATAAGCCCAAACCTGAATCTTTTTCTAACTATAAACCCATGTCTAAAAATCTATTTTAAACCATAAACAACCATTATTCTTGCGAGGACCACGCAGGAAAATGGTCCTCACACAGCGTCTATTTCTCAAATTCTACTATAATTGTGGGGACCGCATGATGTCTCCACAAGTATAGGAATACAAACACACGCACACACACACGCGCACACGCACGCAGCGAACATAATATAATTTGACTTGTCTCAAGGCTAAGCAATTATAATATAGGCTCTCAATAGAGCTCACCTGTGTGTGTGTGTGTGTGTGTGTGTGTGTGTGTGTGTGTGTGTGTGTGTGTGTGTGTGTGTGTGTGTGTGTTGACAGAGCTCCTTGTAGACTGCAGTAAGTGTTTATAATTAAGTGCTATCACCTGGGGAGGAGGTGTGATGAGCACCACACTTTGTTAATGTCTTTCAATGTGTGTGTGTGTGTGTGTGTGTGCGTGCGTGCGTGCGTGCGTGCGTGCGTGCGTGTGTGTGTGTATGCGCACAGATATGCATGTGTTTACACACTCATATAAACACAGCACATCAGTGCGTGCGTGCGTGCATGACTGCGTGCGCACGACTTTAGGATACAGTTAAAAAATGGCAAAAAATATCGTTCATGAAACTGCTGATCTAAACTGTTGATGTCCTCAGAAGATTAGTAATACAAACTTGTGTGTGCGTGTGCGCGTGCGTGCGTGCGTGCGTGCGTGCGTGCGTGCGTGCGTGCGTGCGTGCGTGCGTGCGTGCATGTATGTGTGAGTGAGAGAGAGATGTTGAGCCTTTGTTTAATGCCGTCTATCCATGTTGTAAATTGACAAACTCCCAGAGACCCTCCCGGCCTCTCTGGACCACTGTCACCACTAATTAAAACTACTCTGTATTGGAGAATGGATTACTGCAAAGGGCATCAACACACACACACACACACATTTTCACTTGTGGTATTCAAATACACCGAGATACAAATATACACTTAATTGAGCATGTCATGCGCACGTTAAGTCTCTGTGTGCACGCGTCTGTGTGTGTGTGTGTGTGTGTGTGTTTGCCCTGGGCGAGGAAAATATTGCTGCTGACATTCAGCTAAATTGCTGCCGGCGATTGAATGGAGATTAGAGCGTTAATGCAGGTACCTTTCACTCCCTGAAATATAGGATTTAGCAAGCACCAGATAGTGGTTTCTAAGTGTATCGTGTGTGTGTGTGTGTGTGTGTGTGTGTGTGTGTGTGTGTGTGTGTGTGTGTGTGTGTGTGTGTCAATCATAGACTGTAAAAAAAAAAAAACAGGACTCCCTCGGTCTTTGGTGTTTCGCCCAGGTGGTCGTGGTTATATGCCTAAACCCTAACCTCACAAAAGTATGCCTAAACCTAGCCTTAACCCTGAACCTAACCTTAACCTTAACTCTAACCTTACAGAAACTATGCCTAAACCTAGCCTTAACCCTAACCTAAGGATAAGGATAATTCCTTTTAACAGGTCGTTCATGAAAGTCCTTGCGGTCTTGTTTCCAATGAGAACCTGTGAGCAATTAGGGGTTAAGAGTCTTGCTCAGGGACAAATTTCATTTCATCGACACATATGCTGACCTGGCCTAGAATCGAACCTGGGGCAACCAGGGCCTCTGGCTCCCTAGGCAGGCTCACTAACCATTCAGCTATGGCCACCTCACAAACACTAACCCTAACTCTAACATCACAAACACTATGCCTAAACCTAACCTTAACCCTAAACCTAACCTTAACCCTTACCCTAAGCTCACAAACACTAACCCCAAACCTAAGCTCACAAACACTATGCCTAAAGCTAACCTCAAAACTACAACCAGCCTCATTACCCCCAGTCTCAGCAGCAGCAGTCTTTCATAACAGATACGTGCGCCAGATAATCCCCACATACAGTCCGACTTCACTGTAGTAGCCTTTTCATACATGATATTTGTAGCCTACTTAGGCTGTCGTGAAAGTTTATAATATTTAGAGAAATTCTAAACACAAAAGTTTCCTTTATCCTCATCTTAGGCTAATGCACGCAACTGTTTTCGCCAGGTTTCTCAAAAGCACGCGTCCGTTGTCCTTCAACAACACAGCCGTCTGCTCCTTGACTTCTGTGCAAAGTCAAGCCCCCCCAAAACACTAGACCATACCCGTGGGGGGATAAGCGCACATGATCTGGCAACCCGGGAGCCAGTAAACACAAAAACGCTAAGAAACAGCTGAGATTTTGTGTAATCGGAGAACGGGCTTCGCTGTTAGGTGCACATGGTAATGGTCAATGGCTGTGTACAAATTCAGATCAACTGCTCCAGCCACTGAGGAGAAACGGGCAGAACCAATTTTGGCCTCACCACTACACCATGCACTACAGAGGTTTGTCAAATTATAGGAGGATAGTGGGACCATAATTTACAAGAACACATATCATGCTGCAGGAAGAAGACTTGAAACTGGTGATTGAAAACATAGTCTTTATGAAAAGGTTTACCAAGGTAATGAAACCAAGTGCAAAGTCGCACCAAGTCACCATCGACTCCAGAAAATGATTATGAGAAATCAGCGCCACCTTCTAGGCCACTAATGAGAACTGCAGCGTTTCAATGACTTCCGTAAGATCGAGAGAGAGAGTGAGAGAGAGAGAGAGAGAGAGAGAGAGAGAGAGAGAACACGAGAGAGAGAGAACACGAGAGTGTAAAACTGTGTGCTTCACACGACTTCCCTTTTTTTTTGGCACAGGGGGGCAGGGGGGGGCTGACCTGTCCACCACCGCAAAAGTCTAGGGGGCGGGGGTAACGAATGGGAGGAGGCGCTATGTCCTCCCGGTGGGGGTTCCCCACTGCCAGGTGAGCCAATAGGATACAACAGCAGTGAAACAACAGAAATGCGTGGGAGGATTAATTGTCAAAATGACTAAATTGGGAGCAAAAAGGGGGTAGAAAGTGATTGTTAATCCAGACAGATTATAATAAAAAAGAAATAACCCTAGAAAGGTGCAGATGTCGGCCAGGCTGGATTGCCTACACTTGAGCCTGTGTCAGTCATCATGGGTTGCAGCCGTGGGTTTAATAGAGTTTGTATGACAGATGCACTCTATAGGGCATAGAAGTGGCGGCCATTTTCTGGTTCCACTTCAAAATAGTCAATGCATTTTTCCCATTGACATTTCCAAAAATATTTATATCAATTCATTTAAGCCTAGAATCAAGCCATCCAGGGTCCTGGTGAATCATTACCATTAAACATTTTAAGCAAGTCTTTCCGTGGTTTTGTCTGCTCCGAGGACGCTATTGTTAAATGAGTTTCGGTTTGTTTTCAGTGGGAAGCGAGAGCAGACAGTAAATCGCGCCCACTACATTTGATTGGGTAAAGCACGGCCTGCTTCCTGATCTGAAGGCACGCCCACTTGTAGGCCAGTGTGTACAGGTTATGACGAACTCCCCCGACAGATTCAAGCGGAGAGCAGAATCTCTTCTTGAGAGATTATGATTCACCAGGACCCTGGATGGCTTAACTCATTTCCTGCCAGAATTATTTCAGATTTTTTGCTGTAGACTGCCAGAGATTTTTCATTGAAAAAAAAAGTTCTCAGGAGCCGAGATACAGATTTTTTAAGTTTTAAGTTAACAATGAAGTGGATAGGAGTTTAAATCTTTGATATATCATATCTCCTTGGTCTTTGGGTCTAAAAATAAGAAAAAAACGAACGCAGATCTGCGTCTTTGGCAGCCAGGCGAGAAATTAAATAGAACGCAGATATGCGTCTTTGGCAGCCAATGTGTTAATTCTAGGCTTAAAATAATTGATATAAATATTTTTGGAAATGTCAATGGGAAAAATGCATTGACTATTTTGAAGTGGAACCAGAAAATGGCCGCCACTGCTATGCCCTATAGAGGCCCCGCAACATGTGATTCCATTGTGGGAGATGAATGGATGTTGCACTGCACTACAATCAACCATGTCATCGCCATCATCAATCTGTACAGGCCTGCACGGGGCTGTGGCCCTACATTTACCTATAATCATTTTTGTTCCCCTCTTCTAAAGCAGGAAAATCCAATACATTAAAAATACAGTTTACAGGACCACATAACCACGATTAGCAAAGTTGATGTGCAAAACATCAGAGTCAGGGAGTAAACAGCACCTGCTGTTGACTGGTGTTGGTTGACCCGTGAGGTCAAATTAACACTGAAACTAGCAAAACGGATATGCGTCGAATGAATATTTTATTATCAGTGCCCTTGCAGAAATGACATTTATTTCCTCGCAATTTTATTTTCCAGCATTTTAATTGACGGGTGATTCCCGTAGGCTGAAGATGCCAAGAGAATACCTCAATCGTAAAAGAACATTTTGTGCGTTAAAATGGCTCTGACTCTGCCTCACCTCTTGATATTACATTTGGTGTACACTGCAAAATCCTCAGGGTAAGAATTTACCATTTTACGGTTTACGCTGTGCTGGAGTGTATATAACACTATTTTGCATAGTGTGTAGGTGGAATAACATTCTCTTTTCATTAGAGGGTGTCAGTGTTGTGACTGAGGCACAAAGTGTGTAGAGTGAACGCCATATTGTAGGTAACTTAAGGTAAGGTATCCGCCTACACCTGACGTCATCATAGGTAACTTAAGGTAAGGTAAAGCCTGCCTCTGACCAGCGTTCCATATAAAATATAGAAAACTTTGTTTTCATAAAGAAGCTGCGTGGAGCTTCAATATGACATTGGCTCCAGTGTAGGCGATTACAAGGGGGAGGGGATTCGAATTTCCCTAAACCAATCACAAGAGATCCACGGATCCGCCTACACCTGACGTCATCGCACGGCTTGATTTAGCAGACATCCGCTGATTGGCTTGTCGTTAGACCCACCCCCACCTCCGACTCTCATTGGACAATGCATTTTTGTACCGAATAAATCATGGGTTCACATTTACCACACCAGACCAAGAGAGGCAGTTCAGTCAGAGAGTGGGCGGGGTCTATGGTCTGGAACCAGGCTAGACCTAAAGCTCACAATGTCATGATGTGACACATTGTGAAGTTGCTGGTATTTTGACACCATGTCAACTACATGTTGGCAAAAGGAAACCCTTTTTAGTCACTAGCAACCCCCCCCCCCCCCCTCAATGCTATGATTTTCTCACACATCACATACTGCTTCACAACCTGGTCACAGACAAATCTAACAACTCTCAAACCCATAGAATCACTTTACAAACAGACACAAAAAACCATTACCACCATTGCCATAAAGTATAATTTATTTAATTCTGGTAGCTTTAAACATTTTGCAGATGCTCGTCTCATTTTTAAGGTTTTAAATGGGCTGGTGACAGAACAACAAGGGCAACTACCAGAGGGGACTGTGAGGTACCATTCAGATGTAGGGTGTTTGGTGAAACAGTCTTCTCTGTTAGAGCCTCCCCATCACTGGAAAAGTCACCCTATACCGAAGTAAGAGAGACCACCAACTATCTAACCTTCAAACTCAACCTTAAGAGATGGCTTAAAGCTAACCAAAATGTTTGTAATCATGGGTAATTATCAGCTCCATTAACCACTGGTGTGTCTTCTCATATTTTACTGTATTTGTTTTGTCTTCTGTGCTGTGCCATGTCTACTTGTCTTGTATTGTTGATGATGACGTCCGTTTTTGTATGGATAACTATACTACCATTTTTTAACAGCCTGCTCAGGGACTACAGATGAAAATTAGACAACAGGGGGTCCCCAGAGTCACTACAGGGAGGGCCGCCAAATCTTTGTGTGATTAATTAACCACTGGAACCCCCTAGCATCCCTATTCTGGGGTAATCATTTGCCAAAAAAAATTGCAGATCTACAAGCTCACAATGCGTGGCCTGGGTCAGGGTCTAAGAGTCCCTAGTGGTCAGGCACCCTGACCAACCTGTATCAATTGCAAATGCAGTGACAGAGATCACCATCCCTCTGCCAACTTCCCACCAGCAAGCAGTGGTGGAAGAAGTACTCAGATATTTTACTTAAAGGGATGTTTCACTTTCAAAACAAATGTGCGTCATTTTATCGTCTACTCAGGCTTTTGGGAGCCCCCCAGACAGTTTTTACGTCGCTTGATTAAGTATTTACATATTTGATATCAGACACGCCCCCTTCCTATACAAACCCATTGTAACTTCAAACTCCATTTTAACCATGTTAGATTTATCGAAAACACCCGTCCTTTGTTCTGGTGACGCATATTGCCCTCCTAATACGTGAAGGGGCCGTGTTTTTTCGATTGCTTTTTTCATTAATTTATTATTATTATTTTGTATTATAATTTTTTATTGTATATATATTTTTTTTTTACAAAAACATAAAAAATAAATGAAAAAAGTAATTGAAAAAACACTAGAGTCTATTTAGTTACTAGTTACTTTGTAGATTTTGATTATTATTACAAAACATACATTAACCACTTCAGCCCTATGTAAACTTTGGCTATTTTCAAAAGCCTTTTACATATTTTAGAGACGTTCGTTAAGTAAACAATTTGAGTACTTTTTCCACCACTGGCCGCATGCCGCCTGGGGGGGGGGGGGGGTCTAAAGTGGGACTGAGTTCGCACACACACTCAAAACAGCACCATAACAACCATTTTCGGTGGGCAGCGGCGGCAAAATAAATGGTTTCAAATAATTGTAGTGGAGTAAAAGTACAATATTTTCCTCCAAGATGTAGTGGAGTAGAAGTAAAGGTATAGACGATCGGAAATACTGCACTAAAGTAGAAGTACCTCAAAATTGTACTCAAGTACAGTACTTGAGTAAATGTACTTAGTTACTTTACCCCACTGAGCGGGTACAGTTGGACTGCAGGACAGACACAGTCCCAACCACACAGTACCATACATTTATCTCTCTTTTTAGTTAAACCTGCAGGTCACTAAGGACACCCACGTTAGTCAGGGTCACTTCAGACCACTCCCATTAATCCATTAAGACCGGGAAGGCATCCCTGTCATTTCTTTTCAAACATAGCAGATCTACAAGCCCATAGCGCGGTACTGAGTGGGCTTGTAGATCTGCTATTTTTGGAGAAAGAAATCGTGAAAATGCGTGCAAATCTTTGAATCTATATATTTTTACGCGAACATTTGTAACATTTTTTTGCTTCTATGGGGGTCCCTGGAACAACATATTTTACATGGTAGATCTGCTATATTAAATGTTTGAGTGTTTGCAAATCTTTGAATATATATATTTCTTAACATTTGTAAAATATTTTTTTCCAGGGACCCCCCAGAGGCAAAACATTGTGTTACAAATGTTCGCTTAAAAATATATCTATATTCAAAGATTTGCACACATTTTCACGATTAAAAAAAAATAGCAGATCTACAAGCTCATAGCGTGGCACTCGGTGCCGCGCTATGAGCTTGTATATCTGCTATTTTTGAATAGCCCAAAGAAATTAAAAAACAATTACACAGATGCATTCCCGGTCTTAACGGGTTAATGCCAACCCACTTAATCATAGCGGGCGAGAAGAGATGAAGAGGGGAGAGAGCAAAGGCATACGGAAGAGAGAAAAAACTGAGAAAATAGGTCTGTAAAGGCAGGGGGCGGGGGGGGGGATTGCATTGGTAATATATGCATTTCAAAAGCTATTTCATTTCCATTTGGGATAAAATAAATGTAATTCCGCCCCTATCTGCTGCAGGCTTAAGAAAATGCTATTGGCTTTGGTTAACCTCTATAATTAGTCTCTCCCACTGCGAGGCGAAATGCTCCAAGAAAAAGCATATTGGTTTGAGAGAATGAGTCATGATCACTACTGGGCCCTGTCGCGCAGCTCCATCCGGTTGGCCTTTGCGGGATTGAAAATGAGTCCCACGGTGCAGCTCCGTCTCTGGGCCTATTGGATTTCGACTTTGACTCATTGTACAGTTTGAAATAGAGAGGCTCGGCAGAACACTTCCTTTTCTTTGCAGCAAATTGAACATAAGTGTTCTTGCTGCAGCTGTGGGACCTCATGGGACTATGCCAGGGATGGCAAACTCATTTTAGCTCAGGGGCCACATGGAGGAGGGCCAGAGGGCCAGAGGGCCGGACCGGTACCGGACCGGTACCGGACCGGTAAAATCATGGCATAATAACTTAAGAACTTAACAACTTCAGATAGTTTTCTTTGTTTACTTTACTTAGTCTTAGTTAGTACAAGCACATTCTGAAAATGTAAACTTCACAAATAGGTATGGCCAAATGGAGACATTTTATTAACCGTTTACCGTTAGGCCTTACCGATTAATTAATCGATAACCGTTAAGATTTTTTTTTTTGTGTGCCAAAATACATTTTATTTCAAACAGTTTGTTTTGTGTCTCCAGCAGTTTCTAGTGTCTCTATCTCTCTCTGGAAGAGGTTGCACATGAACTCTGCAGCCGCACTGAGGCGCTCCAACACAAACAATACCAATACAAAGACGAGGAAGAAGAAGAGGAAAGTGGAAGTTACGTGTGGTTGCAGGTGTAGACTTGGCCAAAAAACAATTAAAACATTTTTGGCACGCACTATACCTCTTGGTCGAAAATAGCCGATCTACAAGCTCACAACGCCTCGCAGCGCGAGGCGTTGTGAGCTTGTAGATCGGCTATTTATGGCTAAAGTTCTCCTCAGAATAGGGTTCAAGTGGTTAATGTAAAACATGAAAATCATATCACACAAAGATTTGGTGGCCCCCCTGTAGTAACTTTGAGGACCCCCTGGGGGTCCTGGACCCCTGCAATAGATCATCAATACTAAGTGCAATAAAAGTATATTTACAGAAAAACATTGGGGGGGGTCATTTCTTTTTGGCAAGCTAGAAGACTTGTCTAGGACAGGTGCTCTTTTATGGCGGTTTTGAAGGGAGTCGCACTTTTAGATGGCTGGTGGTGGCGGGGCATTCCACATTTTGGTGGCATAATAGTAGAATGAATTCATCCCCATGTTTGAGCCGAAATCTGGGGGGAAGGAGATCAGTGGAGCTCCCTCTGGTGTTGTTGCCCGTGGGGCGTTTCTCACTCTTTTGAAGTAGCTTGACAGGTACATGTGCACTGGTCCCTGGAGCGTGTTGAAAACCAGAGAGAACTAGAGATGCCGCGATCCGATTAACAGATCGGATATCGGCCCGATATCAGCAAAAAAATGACCGATCAAACGCTCCGATCAAAACACTCCATTCAAGTACTCCACTCCAGCAGTTCTATCCAGCACTTCTAACCAGCACGTTGTGAAACTTTGTTGACTATGATTCTGGAGAGGTTATGTTCTCCGTTTGAGTAATATCACTTGATCAATCCTTTTTTAACGTTTAGTTTTTAACATACAATCAGTAATAAAAAAGTAAAGATAAAAAACACGGAGCGTGGACCGCGGTCGTGGCCGCGCGCCACATGTTGTACGGGCTGACAGTCGGTGCAAGCAACACAGAGGTGCGTAGCGCGTCCTCCTGATCCAGACTTCATTAAAATTCTATATAATTTATATCTGAAAAGTAACTAGTAACTAAAGTTTTCAAATAATTGTAGTAAAAGTACAATATTTACCTCTGAGATGTAGTGGAGTAGAAGTAAAAGTATTGGAAATTGGAAATACTCAAGTAAAGTACAAATACCCCAAAATTGTACTTAAGTACAGTACTTAAGTAAATGTACTTAGTTACTTTACACCACTGTGTATAGGGCATACAGATGTACAGAGATGTACAGTAGGCAATAAATAAGTGGCAGTACTTTATCATCAGGAAGTAGACGGAAGGCCACAGGGTGGCGCTCTAGAGCAGCGGATAATGCATGTGTTTGCGGCTGCTGGGCAGCTGGGGCCATAGACATATAAAGGTAGACGCCTCCTCTGGCTCTGAAGCGTCGGCATCTCAGACGCACTTCCGCTTCCTCTATGCTTCCGGGGGGAAGCTGGAAACTTCCGTGTGCGTCACAGAAGGGGGCGTTCGGTAGGCCAATCAGAGGCAGGTGGGGTGGGTCTTTTCTTAAGAGGCAGCCGCGCAGCAACTAGTCAGTTAGACGCGCTGTGATTGGCCAGTAGTTAACGTGATGTGATTGGTCTGCCCCCCGGAAGAGCCTTGTATTGAGAGACCAGTCGTTACAATGAACTGCAGAGGCCAATGAGGTATCTAGGTTTCTATATCTATGGCTGGGGCCATGACACACGCAGCGTTGCCAGATTCTGCGAGAGATATAAGCAACCAGATCTACGAAAACAAGCCCAAAAGAATAAGCTAATAGGCCACATGAGCACCTTCAACCTATATGCATCGGCTATTTGAAAATAGCTGATCTACAAGTGTGTAGATCGGCTATATTCAAACAAATCTTGGGGGAAAAAAGCTCAACATTTTGAATGTTTTTTTCCCCGAAACATTCTAACAACTACGGGGGTCCCTGGCACAAAATATGTTTAGATGGGGAGGGGACAAATGCATATTAATGTGGGGGTCTTTGACAAGAAAATGTTTGAGAACCACCACAACTTTAGGAAACAAGGCCAAATAAGCAACTACACTTTACAGACAAGCCCAAAAAACCTGCAACCCTGCAACTACCAATAATTTACAAGCAACTTAACAGAAAAAAACAAGCCCAACGTCACTTACAATAAGCAGACATGGCAACACTGACCTAGAGCTTAACTGACTCGGAAATGTTTTAACAAAACGGAGAGACTAATTTAATGGACTGTGGCTTGGTTGAATAAAAGTGTTGAGTGGACTTTTATACCGTCACATCAAGTCATCCGTCCACATCTCCTTGAACTTGGTAGGCTACAATACGCAGTGAACATCATTACCTTCCCCCGAAGCTATGCCTTCTAGCTATTAGGCTGCTTTATATTCAACCCGTAGCAAATTGGCATAAACCAACTTGCTGTAGGATAATTCAAAGATATCTTTTTAACCCCATAAGACCTGGAGAAGCATACTGTATCTGTGTCATTTTTAGATTTGAGCCAAAAAAAAAGCATTATTTTACACTTTTGGCTATTCAAAAATAGCAGATATACAAGCTTATGGCGCAGCACCGAGTGCCGCGCCATGAGCTTGAAGATCTGCTATTTTTTTTTTATCGAGAAAATGTGTGCAAATCTTTGAATACATATTCTTTTAAAGCAAACATTTGAAACTCAAATCTTTGCTGCTGGGGGGTCCCTGGAACAACATATTTTGAGATGGGGGTCCGCGGCCAAATACATATAATTTTGGGGGTCCTTGGCAATTATGAAAAAGTTTGAAAACCACTGATATAGAAACATACGCTTTTTAGAAAACTGTTGGGATTTAGAAGACATTTTTTGGTAGAATCGGCTTTAGGTCTTAAAGGGTTAAAGCAAAAAAAGAACTCCGTTCCCCGAGAAACGTTTCCATCTAAAAAAGCCCCCCAAAAAACTTGCACCCCAGTTAACCCCAGAGTTAACCCATTGAGACCGGGAACGCATCTGTGTAGTCATTGAAACCATTATTTTATACTTTGGCTATTTAAAAAATAGCAGATCTACAAGCTCATGGCGCGCAGTGTTGGAAAGTAACTAAAGTAATATGTAACTTAAAGTAATATTATTACTTTTTTCCAGTAACTAGTAAAGTAACTAATTACTTTTGGCAGGGAGTAATAAGTAAAGTAACTATATTACCTTTTAAACAAGTAATATGTAATTAGTAATATAGTACTATGTTTTAGTAACTTTTCCAACACAGTGTTGGAAAGTAATGTTTTAGTAACTTTTCCAACATAGTGTTGGAAAGTAACTAAAGTAATATGTAACTTCAAGTAATATATTACTTTTTTCCAGTAACTAGAAAAGTAACTAATTACTTTTTGCAGGGAGTAACAAGTTAAGTAACTATATTACTTTTTAAACAAGTAATATGTAATAAGTAATATATTACTATGTTTTAGTAACTTTTCCAACACTGATGAGCTTGAACTACATGAGCTTGTAGATCTGCTATTTTTGAAAAATCATGAAACATTTTGCAAATCTTTGAATATATATATATTTTTTTTTTAAAGCGGACATTTTTAACTCAAAGCTGCTGGGGGGGCCCGGGAACAAAATATTTTCATAGGGGGGTCCGCGACCAAATAAATATAATTTTGGGGGTCCTTGACATGAAAAGGTTTGAGGACCAACGATACTGTAGCAACATAGTTTTTTTTCAGAAAACTTTTAGGATTTAGAAGACATTTTGTAGATTCGGAACCTCAGGCCTGAATGGGTTAACCCAATAAAACCGGGAAGGCATCCGCGTCGTTTTAGATTGTAACCACTTTAACCATTATTTTATACTTTGGCTATTCAATGATAGTAGATATACAAGCTCATAGCGCGTCACTTGTAGATTTGCTATTTTTGGAGAAAAAAAAGTGGGGGTCCCTGGAACAAAATATTTTGTGATGGGGGTCCACGGCCAAATACATATAGTTTTTGGGGGTCCTTGGGGGGGGGTACCAGGGGGTCCCCAGCGAAATTAGTTAACGTAGCGTCACAATCATTTTAACCACTTAGCTTTGGCTATTCAAAAATAGCAGATCTACAAGCTCATAGCGCGGCACTTAGATTTGCTATTTTTTGAAAAATCTTGAAAATGTACGCATATCTTTGAATATGTGTATCTTTTAAAGCGAACATTTCTAACTCAAATCTTTGCTTCTGGGGGTCCCTGGCACAAAACATTTTCAGATGGGGGTCCATCTGTGTCCTGCAGTCCAACTGTCCCCCTCAAGTATATCAATCTAGGGGTCCTTGGCATGAAAAATTGTTGAAAACCGGTGACTTAGAAGACATTTTCTCGAATCGGTCTCAGGTCTTGATGAATTTTGGACTATGGTTTTCCTTTTTTTGGGGGGGGACAGTGTCCTGTCACTATGAACATCAGATCTAAAAAAACTAAACAAAAAAAAAAGCTATTAACTCATTCAGTGCCACATGACGTCTAAGACGTCATGGCCTGAGCGCCCTGAGCGCCACGTGACGTCTAAGACGTCATATTTTTTTTTTTTTTTTTTTTTTATGTTAAGAACCCAAGATATGATGATTTGAAGATTTGCTGCTCCATTCACTTCTTGTTTAACTTTTTACTGAAAAAGGCTGTATCTCGGCTCCTAAGCACTTTTTTTTTACAATGAATTTTGGCTCTGGCACTCAGAACCAAACTGCCATAAATAAGAATGGCACTGAATGAGTTAAAATACGCGATCTAACGCAAGGCCTATCCGCGCACGGATGGAGTTATGCCATTTTTTCTACTGTACCATTCATCCTAAGATATCATAACATCATAGAAAAGGTAAGAAAACCTTAGTCCAAAATTCTCCTTTAAGCGCCCGCATAGCCCAGGTCTGAATATAAACAGCATCCATCCGCTGACGTGCCTGAGGAGCTTATAGACAGACGCACTACTTCGAGTACTAGTACAGGCACGTCCACCTCGAGAAGATGTTCCGTTTCACTTCTCCTCCTCCTCGGCTTCTGAGTGTCTGTGATGGGCTTCGGGGGGGCCAGAGCCAAGTGTTCTCAGCCTGAAAACACTTAGACCACTTTCTTTATGAATAGTTTTGTTCTTATTTATTCATTCTGCAATACGGCTTGAGGTAAAGAGAGTCAGTTCATGTCAATTCTGTTCATTCTGGTCAATAGGCGAAAAAGGAAAATAGCAGATATATAACCTCACAATATATCATTCCCCCACCATTCCATTTCTTCCTTTCTTTCTTTCTATTTTTCTTCCAATTTTGTCATTCTGACAATCCGAAATAAGCATGTCTAGGAAAACAAGCCCAAAAGAAGCGACTAGGCATGAGCCTAGCCCACATGAGCACTTAAAACCTATATACCATTAAAATAGCTGATCTACAAAAAAATCTTGAAAAACAATGTGGAATATTTGGGATATTTTTTGTCAGTGATTCTCAAACTTTTCTCATGTCAAGGGACCCCCAGAATCATATGTATTTGGCCGCGGACCCCCATCTCAAAAATATTTTGTTGGCTTTAAAACAATATGCCGTGCGGCAAGTGGCTAGCGGGCGATGCGAAATAAATATTTATTTTGCTTATTCTATTTATTTGCATTAAGTTCTAAGCATTCAAATCTGTGGCTTCCACAATGGCTCCATCTACGGTAGAGAGACAGAGAAACGAGACGGTGCAGAGAACAGCTGAGATACAGAGGAATATCACTTAGGAGAATGAGTTATTACACCATGCCAGGCGACGTGTTCTCTTTTCACTAACTGACTGGTGCGTCTCTCATTTAACCCATGTCATTATGAATCCCATGATGGTGTCGTTTGCTCTTAACCGCCACAGAGTCACCATAACCGTTTCAGCCACATTAGGCACAGAGTTAGCTATCAGATGGATGGAACGGCCCAAACAGACGGAGCCATTACACGGATTGTGCAGTCGCCTCACTTGTAAACCCACACAGTGGATTAGGAGGCCAAATCATTTATTCATTTGACTCTCTACTACCCATTAACCCACTTAGACTGGGAGAGAATCCGTGTCATTTTTAGATTTCTTTGACTATTCAAAAAAATATCAGATCTCCACGAGCTTAGAAAAATCGTGATTCTTTATATATTTTAATATAAATATTTTTTAAAGCAAACATTTTAACTCAAAACTTCTGGGGGATTCTAATGTCTTCTAAATCCTAACGGTTTAAAAAAAAAAAACTTATGTTGCTATAATATCAGTGATTCTCAAACTTTCCTCATGTCAAGGGACCCCCAAAATCATATGTATTTGGCCGCGGACCCCCATATCTCAAAAATATGTTGTTGGCTTTAAAACAATATATTCAAAGATTTGAAAAAAAAAAAATAAAACGATTATTTTTTCAAAAATAGCAGATCTACAAGTTCATAGCGCGGCACTCGGTGCCGTGCTATGAGCTTGTAGATCTGCTATTTTTGAATAGCCAAAGAAATCTCAAAATGACACAGATGCGTTCCCGGGCTTAATGGATTAAGCTCTACAAGGAAGGAGTTGATTATGTGTGCAAGTGCACGTCATGCTGTAAGTGTAGGTTGTGCATGGGTGCGCGCGTGTGCGTGTGTGCGTGCGTGCGTGCGTGGAGGACACGTGTTAGCTATGGTGCATGTGTGTATGCATGCAGTGGTGGAAAAAGTACCCAAATGTTTTACTTAAGTAAAAGTATCAATACTGCAATGTAGAAATACTCTGTTACCAGTAAAAGTCAAAATGTTCTTGAGTATCTTCAAAGTTCTTGAGTAATTAAAAATGTACTTGAGTAAAAGTACAAAAGTATTCGCATCAAAATGTACTTAAAGTACCAAAAGTAAAAGTACCCATTGTGCAGAATGTCCCATTTAGTAAAGAACAAATACCTCAAAATGTTACTTAAGTACTTAAGTAAATGTACTTACTTTTGTTACTTTCCACCACTGTGTGTATGTATACTGTAGGTTGTGCATGGTTTGTGGTGTCTCTGTGTGTGTGTGTGTGGGCTGGACATTTCAACCATCATTAATTGATTGATTTGTATTAATATTTTATTTTAAAAAAACTTTCAGACCCCCCAAAATAATCATATTTGAACTGACAAGCACTTTGTAGGAGGTGAGACATTACCTTTAGTTTGACTCGTTACCACAGATAGATATTGTGAAAATAGCCGATCTACAAGCTCACACACACCTCGCAATGCGAGGTGTGTGTGAGCTTGTAGTTTGCTGGTTACTTTTGGCGTAGTCATGGTCTTATTATTAGTTTATTTCTCTTTAATGTTAACGTTATTACGCCAATTGACTCCTCCCCAAAAAAGGTCTTAAAAGTCCTTAAAATTGTCACTTTAGAAATGTGCAGATACCCCGTTGTCTACTGTCGAGTGAGAAAACATTATTGCACATTAACTCATTCATTGCCAGACTTATTACTGGCTGTGTTTGCCCACTGCCAGCAATTTAGCCTTTTTTTTAAACTTTCAACAGGTCAAAAACATTTTTTATTCATTACGATCGCAAGTCCAATCGTTTGTAAACACACCGGCTGTACGTGCACGCCGCGCAGACAACAGACATTCCGATCGAGTCGGAGTCTTTCTCCTGCAGCCCAGTGTAAACACACTATGTATCGTCACTTACTTTTTCAGATCACCACAGACCTCGCTACAGCCCTTATGATCGCGCGTCCAACTGTTTGCAGACACACAGGGTAGTAGTTGTGCGAGTGGCCCAGAGAACACATTTTCAATCCGCGACATTCCATTTTCCAGTAGTAGCACAGCAACGCAGCCGAGATAATGGCGTTTTAAGGGGAAAATTTAAACAGGCGGCAGACGGAAACGGAAATCTTCGATTGACGTCATTTTCCGTATCTGGGTGTGTTACAATGAATTGTGTCACTTAGAGAGATGAAGGACGGTGATATCTTTATAAAATCAAAAGTTTTCAAAATTACGTTTTTTTTTTACGTCAGTGGCAGTTTTGGAACCATTGTGCTATGTGACAGCGTGGGCAGCAGATAATGTAGAGAAGGCAAAGCCTTCCATAAATATACTGCTGGCTATATTGTACAGTATGTGCACACAGATATAGATACTATTATGCGTCATTGTCGCTACAGCCACATGGTGACAGTACGGTGGACTGTATATAAATTCAGAACCATGGACAGCGCTGTTTGTTATGTGTAGGTGCAGTGTGTTGGAAAAAGTACTCAAATTTTGTGCTCAAGTAAAAGTATCAATACTGCAATATAAAAATACTCATTCAAAGTGTACTTGAGTGAAAGAACAAAAGTATTGGCATCAAAATGTACTTAAAAGTACCAAAAGTAAAAGTATTCATTATGCAGAATGACCCGTTTCAAGTTCGCGAATGTATAAAAATCATTTGAAAATAGCAGATCTACAAGCTCACAACGTTGTGAGCTTGTAGATCGGCTATTTCAAATGGCCAAAATGCATATAGGGCTGAAGTGGGTAATGTACGTGTTGTAATAATAATCAAAATCTACAAAGTAACCAGTAACTAAACTTTTCAAATAATTGTAGTGGAGTAAAAGTACAATAGTTGCCTCTGAGATGTAGTGGAGTAGAAGTAAAAGTATTGGAAATTGGAGATCCTCAAGTAAAGTACAACTACCTAAAAATTGTACTTAAGTACAGTACTTAAGTAAATGTACTTAGTTACTTTCGACCACTGTGTAGCTGTAGGGGGTGCGCTCGCTGCGCGGCAACGCATGGTTCAAGGAAAGTATAGGCTACTGAAACAGAGCGGTAGCCTGACTATCAGCCTGAAGCTGCGTGGAGCTTCAGCCTTGACATTGGCTGCAGTGTCCGCGATTACCAGGGGGAGGGGATTCAAATTTCCCTAAACCAATCACAAGAGATCCACGGATCCGCCTACATCTGACGTCATCGCACAGCTTGTTTTAGCAGATATTCGCTGATTGGCTTGTCGTTAGACCCACCCCCACCTCCGACTCTGATTTGACAGGTTTTTCTTCGACCGTGAAAAGCCATAGGCTCACATTATGACACCAGACCAAGAGGAGCAGTCCACTCAGAGAGTGGGCGGGGTCTATGGTCTTGAACCAGGCTAACAGAGCTGAGAAGATGGTCAGACAAGGAGATAGAACACTTTAGTTTGGTTAGCCTGGTTTCGTAGCCTGCATGCTTTTCCTGCAGCTGTAACTTTCCTCTCTAATTCCTTACGTAGCCACATTGAAGCACTCCACGGACGTAAGGGCACTGTGTGTGTGAGAGAGAGAGAGAGAGAGAGAGAGAGAGAGAGAGAGAGAGCTGAAACCCACAAACAACTGTTTCTACAAGCCTTGCCCTTATGATTTTGACATAGAAAAATCTCATTCATAAACTATGATTTTCTTTCCTTGCGTTCCCCCCCCTGTCCTCTCACAGACATTCCGTGGTATAGTTTACATAGTTTGCATTGTCATAGTCCAGTCATTATAAGTCTTGAATAGAGCACCAAAGTCTGACGTCACTGCCACTCGAGGGCGCTGTTTCACGGGTTCGTGGCTTAATTCTTTTGTGCTGAAATCCCCATTTGGGAATCTTAGATCACGTCATATAAGAAAGAACTGTGTTCCAGACATAAACACACCACCCCGGCGTTTTTGTCAGGGGGGTGGCTCTGCATCGTTTATGATATTCATTCATATTTGATACAGCCTGTTTCTGGCAAAAATGGAATTAATTCTGCCTTTAAAAGTCTTAAGAACTACTACTTCCGGGTCTGAAATCACTGTCCTTACAGCAGCCGCGTTCATGGGAAATGTAGTCTTTGGGTTGTTTGACTCATTTCTAGTAGCCTGCTGCAACCCTCCTGATTTCGTGTATAAAGGGGCGTGTGTATAGAGCCGGCGAGAGACGGCGCCTGATCCCATTGGTTCACCGATCTGTCCGTCAACCCCCGCCCCGTTAACACAACATTACGAGCGACGCCCACTGCACTCTGGTTGGTTGGGAAATGAAACACTTCCTCATACCCAGTACAGGCTATAGTTGGGCCAGGCTTTTATTTTTTAGCAAAACTAAGCAATAAAAGCCTGGAGATCGAGGCTACATTTCTAGTGTTTATATTGTGTTACTCTTTGGGTAAATGTGTACATTTACGCCTTCAGTCGATGCTTCATATCCATATGAGTAAAATCGCCAGGGTGGTGTTTTTATTTTTGGAACACAGTTCTTTCCCCAATGAGGATATCAACACAAAGAGTCAAGCCACGAACCTGCGGAAAAGCGCCCTCTACTGGCAGTGACGTCAGGACTTCGGTGCTCTATACATTTAGGTTGTCAAAGAAATGCTATGGATCCTTTTCAGGACACAATCATGTTCTCACATTACATATCACTTTTTCACTGTCCTATTTTTCAGCAATTGCACATTAAAATCACACTATCAGATTGTGTGTGTGTGTGTGTGTGTGTGTGTGTGTGTGTGTGTGTGTGTGTGTGTGTGTGTGTGTGTGTGTGTGTGTGTGTGTGTGTGTGTGTGTGTGTGTGTGTGTGTGTGTGTGTGCGCGTGCGTGCGCGTGCGCGTAAGGGAATATGATAACTCTGAGTCAGTCTTTGGCTCCGAGGCAAAGGATTTATTTTATTCAGAGGGAAGTAAGCAGGCTAGTTTGTAGCATGCAGTCTGGATCGATATGAGATATAGGATGTGGAACGCGTCCGTGCACGAGTGCACGCACATACACAGGTTTGTATTACTATATATTTGTGAGCACATCCACATTTTAGGACAGTGATTTTATGAATGGCATTTATTAAAATCAAATTAGCATTTTTTTTACCGTAAGACTAAGGCCGAAAAATAGCAGATCAACAAGCTCACAGGGTCGTATGCTGCGACGATCATACTGAGCTTGTAGATCGATTTTTTTCCCCCGGTGCACGACACTGGCATGCAACTAAGTATGAATCATGTTTAACTCTAATTCCAACCCCTAAACCTGACCTCTTAACTCTCTGAGTGCCAAGAACGAGTTATCCCGAGTATTTAAAAAAAATAAACACATTTCTTTTCTTTTTTTTGGAAAATAATTTTCAGAACCCAAGATATCGTGATCCGAAGATTTGCTGCTCCATTCACTTCTTGTTTAACTTATTATTATTATTTTTTTTTTTTTTTACTTAAAAAAAATTGCTGGCACAGTATGAACATATATATTTTTTTTATTGGCACTGAGAGAGTTAATGCCTGATACTAATCCTAACCCCAACCTGAATCTTTTTCTAATTGTAAACGTATCTATAAAAATATTTCTGGTCCTCCCTCACAATGTTTAGCCCTGAAATTCTACTGTACTTGTGGGGACATTTGGTCCTCACAAGAATAGCAACAAACACACACACACCTCAGTACCCCTGAAGAGCCCATTATGAAAAAGTGATGATCTTTATATCAGTGTGTGAATGGAGTGTTACTGCATTGTGCCTCGACAAGGTTACACACTGGTGCGAGACAACCATAATATAACAGTTGGAACTGGGGTCTATTTCACGAAAGCGGAATTAAATTATCCTGGTTTGACAAGGCAAATCCAGGTTTGACAAGCCTGCGCTGTTCAGCCTGGTTTATTCAGTTCCACGAACGCCAAGCCGGGCTGAGAAGGAGAGGTTTGTCGAGCCAGGATCGTTAAACCAGGCTGAATGTGAGTTCACATATTCCTATAAAAGACCATGAAAGTCGATAGCAGAATCCTTGAACTTGACCAATCATGGAGCCCAAAACCAGAGCGGCGTTCTTCTATGTGGCTGAACAGCAGCACTGCAGCAGCTCATGGAATCATACAAGGAAGTAAAATGTATAATAAGCAATAAAGGAAACACGGCCGCAATAAATATAGATCCAGGGAGAAAGCGCGGCAAAGTATTGCCGACAAATTAAATGCACAAGTTGTCCAAAAATATGCAATTAATTTATATACATATCCATAAATATATAATTCAGTTAGGCTTAAACATAAGGAGTTTAAGTGAATGTTGGAATTATAATTATAAACACTTAGAATAATTTTCTAATTTCTCATTTCTAAAATCAAAGATCTACAAGTGAAAAGCTTGCCTTTTGGCGGCCGGGGGTCCCCGGGCCACGGGGGTCAACGGGGGGCCGGGGGGAGTACACAGGGGGGCCCCCCGTTGACCCCCCGTTGACATCAATTCATACATTTTTTAGGTTAACTTGCAATACCCTCTTATATCTGTGAAATACTATTCTTGGATAAATGTAATTGGTCAATGCTGTATGTATTTGTGGAACGCCATTGGTTGGGGGGGAGTGGGGGGTGGACCAAAAAACAACAACATCCGCGAGATCCGCGTCCACACTCCACAGGTCACAGCTGACAGGCAGCTCACGCACACACAGGCAAAAATACAAAGCGAAAATGGAGGAAACGGTGGAAACTCCTGCTGCTAAGAAAAAAAGGCTCTGCTCATATAACAGAGACTGGGAGAGTAAATATACATGGTTGATATCTGTGTCAAACGACCCAAACAAGGCAGAGTGTACGATTTGTCGTCGGAACTTCACTATCACCCATGGAGGAGAGAATGATATTAAGAGGCATGGTGACGGTGAAGCTCACAAGAAAAATGTACAGCAAAGAAAGGCCAACACTAGCTTGATAAGCTATTTTTCAACACAAAAAGACAGCAACACAGATAAAGTCACCGCAGCGGAGGTAACCAGTGTCTACCATAACGTGCAGCATGGCTTATCATACAGATCTGGTGAGTCTCCCCCCCTCTCTCTCTCGCTGACTCACTCGCTCGCTTTCTCTCTCTCTCAGTAGGCTACTGTAGGCTACTTTATTCTATGGCGATCTGTAACAATGTGATGTTTTGAAAAACACTTACACTCCAGTTGTTGTTTGTTATAATAAACAATGATTAGTATTTGAGAAACGGTCTAGTTGTTGTCTAATATAATCCACAAAATACATTAGTATAAACCCATTTTGTTTGAATATTTTATTAGGCAGAAATTGTTTTTTGTGATAATAAATTGGTAAAATCAGGCAAAAATATGAATTAAATAACATAACCCTAACCTAACTCCTAATCCTAACCCTAAAACCAAAATAAAGAAACCAAAAACTGAAAAAAAAAAACGAACCCAATCCGCCCAGAACCGCGGAAAAAACGAACCCAATCCGCCCAGAACCGCAAAAAAAAATTGCGCGCGCAGTCCCCTCAATGGGCCTGTTTGGAGGTGGTCACCCTAATGCTAGTAGTTGTGACATCTTCGCCAAACCGTATAGGCAAGGACGCTATAGGGTTCACATGGTTAAACATATAGCCAAGATGCATCGCCGGCTCATATCTGTGAATCGTCACACACCCAATGTGCATGTCACCCCCCCCAACATATCTATGTATATACATACCTGAAATATATTCTGGAGGATCGGGGGGGCATGTGTCTGTGTGACAGCTGCTGTCTGGGGTGTGGGTAGGTCTTGACAGGGGGGGCTCCGAAAGGTGCTGTCTGGGGTGTGGGCAGGTCTTGACAGAGGGGGCTCCGAAAGGTACACTCATGAGCTGACAGCCATCTGGTGACACTACAGCTTGTCCTTATTATGTCTTCTAACCCACACAGTCTCCCCAGAAACCTTGGGAGGAGAGAGAGAGAGAGAGAGAGAGAGAGAGAGAGAGAGAGAGAGAGATGCTGTTTAGACAAAGAAGAGGAGCAAAGTGAATGAGGGAGGCACAAACAAAGAGAGTCACAGACAGCAGGTTGCCCGCGGTTACGGTACTTCCCTCAATAACACTTCATGTACAGTTTGGTTTTGTGTTCCTGTCAGCGATGCTGAAAGGCAGTGGTGGAAAAAGAACTCAAATGTTTTACTTAAGTAAAAGTATCAATACTGCAATGTAGAAGTACTCTGTAAAAGTCCGGAATTAAGGAATTACAAAATTACTTGGGTAAAAGTACAAAGGTATTGGTATCAAAATGTACATAAAGTACCAAAAGCAAAAGTACTAAAATGTTTGAAAATAGCAGATCTACAAGCTCACATCGCGAGCTTGTAGTTCGGCTATTTTGAAATAGCCTAGGTATAGGGCTAAAGTGGTTAATGTATGTTGTATAATATTATAATTAATATCTGTAACTAGTAACTAAAGTTTTCAAATAATGGAGTAAAAATACAATATTTGCCTATAGGAGATGTAGTGGAGTAGAAGTAAAAGTACAGAAAATTGGAAATACTCCAGTAAAGTAGAAGTACCTCAAAATTGTACTTAAGTACAGTACTTGAGTAAATGTACGTATCAGTGATCTCTGAATTGTCACATCCAGCGATATCACATTTAGTCCCTATTCTTCTTCTTCTTTTTTTGCTCGTCTTTTTGTTTGACTTCCTCCCACTTCCTTCCTCCTCTCTTCCTCGTCTCCTTCCCTCGTCTCCCGTATATCTCTCCATCCATTCCGGGTGATTAATTATTCTCTGCGTCGGTCCCTTCTTCTTCTTTCATCATTAGCATTATCTTTTCCTCTCTCCACGCTCCTTTCCACCTCCTCATCTCACCTCTTGCCCTTCCCCACCCGACTCCTTTCCTCCTTCTTTTCTCAAGTCTCTCCGTTTTCCATTTGCACCGCCGTGTCCACCGTCCGCCCTTCCTCTCTGCTCTCCACTTCTCTTTCCCTTCCTTCTAGAGGTGATTAACCCATTAAAACCATGGAACGCATCGCTGTCACAGATGCCAGGTCGCATCCTATATAGCAGAGGTCTTCAACAGGGGGTCCGCGACCCCTAGGGGGTCCGCAGAGGTACTGCAGGGGGTCCGCGAAATTGTTGTTTGATTAAACAATATTTTTGTTTGGGAAAAAAAAAAAAAAAAAAAATCTTCTTTTCCCCCCAAAATGTCAAATTGTCTTTAAACATAACATGGATCCATGGCAAACAGATAAATGGAGGCACAATGCACAATAACATGATATGTTTATACATATTTTGTAGAGAATTGTAATTTTGCACACCTACTGGGGCAGGTGCGTATAGGAGCAGGCAATATAAAACACAATTGTATACATAAATATACAATATATGTGGTAGCCCCCCCTAACCTACGAGGTAGGGGGTCCCTGCTCCATCTCCCCGTCAGTTTGGGGGTCCCTGGCCTGAAAAGGTTGAAGACCCTTGCTATATAGTGTGTACAGTTTCAATGTAGGCTGATGATAGGTTCTTGTTTTCGTATGTAGTCATTATTAGATTATTGGTTTACTTATGTATTACTTTATTATTAGATTATACTATATACTATTTGACGTACTGTGTATTATGATGTATTATGATGTATTATCTTGTGTCCTTGCTTACTGTAAGTCGCTCTGGATTAAGAGCGTCTGCTAAATGCCTAAACTTTAAACTGTAAACTGAATTTTAGATGTACTTGGCTATTAAAAAATAGCAGATCTACAAGCTCATAGCGCGGCACCGAGTGCCGCGCTATGAGATTGTAGATCTGCTATTTTTGAAAAATCGTGAAATCATTTGTAAAATATTTTTGTTCCAGGGACCCCCCAGAAGATTTTAGTTACAAATGTTCGCTTTAAAAAATATGTATTCAAAGATTCGCACAAATTTGCACGATTTTTCAAAAATAGCAGATCTACAAGCGAGCTTGTATATCTGCTATTTTTTGAATAGCCCAACGAAATCTAAAAATGACACACAGATGCGTTCCCGGTCTTAAAAGGTTAATTATTTCTGCCCTGTGTGCTGTCCCCTCTCCCTGCTTCAAAAAATCATTATTCAATCTTTTATTAACATCATTTGGGCTTATCTGCGCTAAAGGCCATTAATAGCTTAGCTTTTCCTTTCCCGTGGAAGAAAAAAAAGAAATTAGGCCAATTGCTCTCCAGGCTCTGCTCAAGAATCACTTAACTTACAATAGATCATACGGTGATGGTGAAGATTTTTTTTTTTGTTTAATCCCGTCCCCATATAGGGGACTCTAAATATTTTTTTAACTTAATTAAAAAATATCTATTGGTTTGGAGCCAGATTTTTTTTCTCTCTCTCTCTCTCTCTCCGCCAGGCCCGAAGGCCGGAGATGGAGCTTATGTAGAAGTAGCAGACCTACAAGCTATAAAACGTGCCACTTCGAGCTGCGTTTCGAGCTGCGTTTCGAGCTTGCAGATCTGCTACTTTTGATGCTTTTGTGTGACGGGAAACCAGACGAATCTGCCAGTGCAAAATAAAATAAAATAAAATGAGCCCTCTGCATATTAGTCTGGCCATGCCAGGCTAACGTTGAGGCTTCACAAATGTTGTTTGCATTCTGCGTGAATGAAACTTGTGATTGGTCGAAAAAGACTCACAAAAATGGCTACACTTTATCTATGGACTGTGTGATAATAACCATGGATCATACAGATTTCATATTCCATTCTGATCGACTATAATTGGCTTCCAAATTTGTGCGAGGGGACTACAGTATATATATATATATATATATATTATTTCTTTACAAAAATGCAGAAAGTCATGAGCGTATCTCAGTCTGAGCAACCCCAAAATTCAATCAAACATGGAGGCTCCTCTACAGAACGCAGAGCCAAAAGCATGCCACAGCGGGACGGGGAACTTAACCCTTTAAGACCGGTAACGCATCTGTGTCATTTTAAGATTTCTTTGGCTATTCAAAAACAGCAGATATACAAGCATGAGCTTGTAGATCAGCTGTTTTTTTTTTTTTATTTGTGATTTTTTTTTGTGCAAATCTTTGAATATATATAATTTTTTTAAAGCAAACATTTTTAACTCAAATCTTTGCTTCTGGGGGGATTCTACAAATGTCTTCTAAATCCTAGTTAAAAAAAATAAAAAATGTTGCTATAATCAGTGGTTCTCAAACCTTTTCATGTCAAGGACCCCCAAAATGATATGAATTTTGGCCACAGACCCCCATCTCAAAATATTGTTCCAGGGACCCCCCAGAAGTTGTAACAGAGTTAAAAATGTGCGCAACAGAAAAAAATATATTAAAAGATTTGCACACATTTTCACGATAAAAAAAAAAGAAATGCAGATCTACAAGCTTGTGACAAAATGCACATTATATTATTATATTTATCTGCTTGATCTATGGGTGTTATTTTATACGTGTGATATGTAACATCTGCTCGACTTATGCATGTTATTATATACGAGTGATATGTAACATGTAGGACACTAGAAGCAATATGAACATTTCCTATTCATGTGAGGGGTAATGGGTCTGATCAGTGGGTGATTGAATGAGTTGTGCCACCCGACGTTACTAATAGAGGGTGCGGTTCAGGGGGGAGGGAATAAAACAAACAACCTGTGTAGCAGCAGCGACAGGAGGAAGAGAGAGGAGATCTCCCAGGCGCCAGCATTATTGGGTTCAAGTTTAAGTAAAAGTTTAAACGTAATAGCAAGCTGCAGCCAACAACAGACAACGGACGAGCCCTGCGGACAACGGACATTAATTGTCGTTGCGACGCCGTGGGGATTCGAGTGCGGGGTGAATGGATGAAACACCGTTGGAGCGGAGGAATTCTGACGGAGCCGCCGCGGTGAGATAAACCCGAGCTTTGTGTTCTGTTGGATTACAATTTACGGGGTACCCCAAACTTAAGTTATTATTTGGATCGCCGGTGCGGAAGACCGTTTGCGTTTCATTTTGGATTAAAGGACATAATAGACACTCTCGAGGCCGCGGTCACAAGAGGCCGTTCGGACTATAACGTGGGGCTGTTTGTTATTGTTTGTCAAGCGAGTAGGCGTCTGTCCGTGCAGCGCTCTGACTAAGTAACTTTTGTTGTACTTTGTGTTTATTGTTTACGGGGGGAGCTGTGATTTGGGTGGGAGGGAGTTTGTGAAAGAAGTACCGTTTTGTTCATCTGTTTATTTATTTAGTTTATTAGGGAAAGAGTTAGGGACAGAAGTTGATTTAAAGCCGATGTGTATTATTTATTTACCATTTAATTTGTCAATTGTTTAATTTGTGGCTTATTTATATAAAGTAATTTCAGTTAAAAACCTGCCGATCCCGTTGTTTTTCCTTTTAGTTAATAGTTATCCTTTCAAGGTAAAGGCAGATTGTTACAAGCTCATAGCGCGAGTGCCACGCTATGAGCTTGTAGATCTGCTATTTTTTCAATAGCCCAAAGAAATCTTAAAATGACACAGATGCGTTCTCGGTCTGAAAGGGTTAATGTTGAGGGGGAGGAGGAGGAGGAGGAAGAGGGAGATGGAGAAGTTATTCATGTTGATAGGTACATTTTGGGAATGAGGCTGCAGAAGCTCTGCCCGCATCTTAGTATTTAAAAAGGCTTTTATGCTGTTTATCTATTTAATAATAACAACATGTATTTTTTACAAGTTCTCTGCGCCGTTGTTCTTTTTCTGGACCCCCCTGCAGGGATTTGGGACGAACGACTTCACCTGTATGGCTTTCTGCACTTGAGAGGAACCCTCTCAAGTGCAGAAACAATCAAAACGCCTGTAAAACTGTGATGTGACAATAAAGATGATTCTGATTCTGATCTTGTATTTCCATATGTATTTTCTTTCCCCAGAAATGTATTAACCCATTAAGACCTGGAACGCATCTGTCACTTTATATTTCTTTGGCTATTCAAAAATAGCAGATATACAAGCTCATAGCGCAGCACCGAGTGCCGCGCTATGAGCTTGAACATTTTTTTTAGGATTTAGAAAACAATTTTAAGAATCGCCTCAGGTAATGGGTTAATTAATTGATTGATCGATTGAATACTTTATTAGCAGGTTTGACAAGAGCACAGTCAAAGGTTATGCTAAAAGGATGACAAAAAAAACCCAGGGGGGGCTTGTTTCCAGTGTGGTCCATTGTACTCAATTAACCAGTAATGCCCTAGTCTATGCATTGTCGAATAACAGTTTTGCACAAAGGCAGCGGAAATCTAGAAGATGTGTCACATAGCGACGCGTTGTGAGCTTGTGGAGCTTGTGGACTGTAAGTCTATCTGTGGTTTATAAATAGCTAACCAATAAAAAGTATTAACAAGAGCTTGTTAATAGTAAATAATATATAGATTGGGTTCATTTTAACTCTCTCAGTGCCAAATAAATAAATAAATATGTTCATACTGTGCCAGCAATTTTTTTTAAAGTAAAACAAAATAATAATAAGTTAAACAAGAAGTGAATGGAGCAGCAAATCTTCGGATCACAATATCTTGGGTTCTAAAAATTATTTTCAAAAAAGAAAAAATAATAATATAAAAAAAAAAAAAAAATTAAACTCGGGATAACTCGTTCTTGGCACTCAGAGAGTAAAAAAAAAAGTTATCGTTTACCCTGTGTACTGTATGTTTAGCTTGGTGCCAATCAATGAAGTTGAAGTATATATTTTCTACAGATCTTTTCTACAAACTCAAGTACAGGCTACTAATGCATCAATACTTGTCTCAGATGTTTAGGTACATAAAATAAATGTCAGTTTGAGACATATTCTGTGTTTGCTACAAGCAAAACCATTTAAAGTTGTTGACGTACAATACTCACAAATATTATATCGTCTCTGTCGGGTGGAAACCTCATGTGTCCAAAACTGTTACTTTTCGAATTCAAAAATAGCAAAAGTAGCAGATCGAAACGCGACGCTTCGCGCCGCGTTTCGAGCCGCATTTCGAGCTTGTGGATCTGCTACTTTTCGTACGATTATAAACAAACAAAAAACATAAAAAGTTAGAAAATGGAGATAAGACGTTGCTACCCGACAGCAACGATATGACTGAGTAAGTTACAGTAGGCTCCATGATACAGTGTTCTAAAACGAGACGCCCAGGAGAAAACGGTACCTTGTTAACGACCCATTTTTATGGGACATGGGAGTGGAAAACGTTTTAACCCATTGATACCTGGAACGCATCTGTGTCACTTTAGATGTCTTTGGCTATTCAAAAATAGCAGATATACAAGCTCATAGCGCGGCACCGAGTGCCGCGCTATGAACTTGTAGATCTGCTATTTTTTTTAAATCTTGAAAAAAAAATGTTTTAGATTTTTTTCAAAAAACTGTTAGGATTTAGATTTTGTTTAAGAATCGCCTCAGGTTTTAAAACCATACAGCTCTCCGTGTGCACTTGGACGTAAGGTGACATGCCACAGTGAAATGCATCATTTAGCCCCTTTTTTGCAGGGCTGGGGGCCATTGCACAGATGGCCAAGTAAAGCTGAGTGGTGCATATGTCACAGTACGTTTGGAGAACCAGTACGATTGAAGACAGAGCGCTCGTTTTTAGGCACGGGGCTCCTTCGGGGCGAGGCGGGGCTTTTCGAGACAGGGTTTATTAGCGAGGCTCGCGAGGAGGAGGAGGAGGACGGCGCTGCGAGGCGGGGGGTTATTACGCGAGGCTCGCGAGGAAGAGGAGCCTCCTCCTCCTCCTCCTCCTCCTCGCGTTTTAAACCGTCCCGTCCTCTCCTTCTCTCCTTCTCCTCCTCCTCCGAGGAGGAGAAGGAGAGCGCGGAGAGGCGGGGCTTTGATGCGCCGACGGAGACCTGTCTTTTGTTGTTCCCCCCCACATAGCAACCAGGAAGCTACGCTAGGGGAACCATAATATCTATGAGGGGAACGCTGAACACGCGTTCACACGCACGGCGCGCCGACTTAGTGGAGCTTGAGGCCGAGGACTCGCGCCTCCAGGCGCGAGTGCCCGCGGTGACCGGCCGACGCTCCACTAGTCGACTCAGCGCCGTTTGATTTGTAAACCGATAGGGACAGAATAGTTCTTTTCATGGATCACTGTGTGTGTGTGTGTGTGTGTGTGTGTGTGTGTGTGTGTGTGTGTGTGTGTGTGTGTGTGTGTGTGTGTGTGTGTGTGTGTGTGTGTGTCAGGGAGAAAGTAAAACAAAAGCCAGAACACAATAAAAGTATCTAAACAGTCCTGCTTTCAATAAACCAAAAAAAGCATGAGCGCGTGCGCGTGTGTGTGCGTGTGTGTGTTTGTGTGTGTGTGACTGTGTGTGTGTGTGTGTGTGTGGCCATATATGTTTGTGCACAAGCCTGGCTTGTGGCTCCCTCTAGTGCTGGGTGGGTGGTAAAAACGAGCGCGCATTCTTCAATCGTACTGGTTCTCCAATCATACTGTAACACATATATCGTCGCTGTTTGGCAGAAAAAAATACTCATATCTCAACTTTTTGGTGTTTTTTTCCGTAAATGAATGGCCTACTTCATCAATGCAATGTAGAAATACTCTGTTACAAATAAGAGTCCAGAATTCTAAATTTCCTCGAGTGAAAGTACAAAAGTATTGGTATCAGAATGTACTTAAAGTACCAAAAGTACTAAGTACTAAAATGTTTGAAAAAAGCAGATCTACGAGCTCACAACGCGTCACATGTGAGCTGGTAGATCGGCTATTTTCAAATAGCCAAGGTATAAAATAGGGCTAAAGTGGTCAATGTATAATATTATAATTTATATCTGCAAAGTAACTAGTAACTAAAGTTTTCAAATAATTGTAGTGGAGTAAAAATACAATATTTGCCTAAGTAAAAGTGTTGGTAATTGTTAATACTTAAGTAAAGTACAAATACCTCAAAATTGTACTTAAGTAAATGTACTTAGTTACTTTCCACCACTGCTTACAGTATGTGTATACGCATGCACGTCTTGGATGTAACTGCGGAATATTTTTTAGTGTTCGTTCATTACGATCATTGCAACTTCTCTCTGTTGAACAGCATGACATGTATAAAAGAGAGGCATAAATAAGCTTTGAGCTTCATGCCTATACCTTTTCGATCAACCAGAATATATATATATATATTATATATATATACATATTTTTTTTAGATAACAGTATGTCATGTTTTATGAAACTGTTGATGAGGATCTACCGTAAATAAACAATCTAAAAGATGCATGTTGTGCTGCAGAGAGCCAAAGATCAAAACAATATACTGTGGGTTGGATAAGAAAATGTTTCATAACTCTCTCTCTGTGTGTGTGTGTGTGTGTGTGTGTGTGTGTGTGTGTGTGTGTGTGTGTGTGTGTGTGTGTGTGTGTGTGTGTGTGTGTGTGTGTGTGTGTGTGTGTGTGTGTGTGTGTGTCCTGAGCAGTGGTGTAAAGTAACTAAGTACATTTACTCAAGTACTGTACTTAAGTACAATTTTGAGGTATTTGTACTTTACTTGAGTATTTCCAATTTCCAATACTTTTACTTCTACTCCACTACATCTCGGAGGCAAATATTGTACTTTTACTCCACTACAATTATTTGTAAACTTTAGTTACTAGTTACTTTTCAGATATAAACTATGATATAATGAAACATACATTAACCACTTTAGCCCTATTTTATACATAGGCTATTTGAAAATAGCAGATCTACAAGCTCACAACGCGTCGCATCGCGACGCGTTGTGAGCTTGTAGATCGGCTATTTTCAAATATTTAGTACTTTTACTTTTGGTACTTTAAGTACATTTTGATGCCAATACTTTTGTACTTTTACTCAAGTACATTTTTTATTTTGGATTTTACTTGTAACAGAGTATTTTTATATTGCAGTATTGGTACTTTTACTTAAGTAAAGAATTTGAGTACTTTTTCCACCACTGGTCCTGAGTGACCTCTGTGTAGACTTCCTCCAGTGTCCATGGCATAATTAGATGGGGCCAGGACCATCTGCAATACATCCATCAATGACACACACACACACACACACACACACACACACACACACACACACACACACACACACACACACACACACACACACACACACACACACACACACACACACACACACACACACACACACACACACACACACACACACACACACACACACACACACACACACACACACAGTAGTGTAGCTGCAGTATAGAGAGACCCTGTGTGTGGACAGTCCACAGTCCACCTCTAATCAAGTGAAGTAAAATACGTATCCATGTTAAAAGAGTTACTATTGGCTGCATTCTGTTGTACTCTTGTACTCGTTGGGTTCAGTACTGGCATCATGCCATGGAGTGAGCTCAAATGGCCCCGTAAGGCTTTAGATTTAAATGTGCAAATGCATTTGGTTCCATTTGTACACACTTCTTAAGTTAAATTGTGATTGACTGTGTTGAAATGGATTCAGAGTTGCTACACCCAGGCCATGCACAGTGTTAAAGCTACAATTGATTGCTGCGTCATTTCAGAAAAAACAAGAGGGTGGCAACAAAAAGCAAATGACTAACCCCTGTTTCAAAAAATAGCTAAAATAGCTAATCTAAAAGCTCACAATGAGCACAATTTTAGCTATTAAAAAAATGAAAGAAAAAAATGTATATTCGCCTATAATAACATAAATGTGTGGTTGGTAAGAAAATGTGTCGGTGTGGATTTTGAGATACAATCGACGGTCCGATTTAAAATGTGATTAATTTGCTAGACCCCTGGGAGATGGATTGCTGAGGTGGAGCGCAACAACTACCATCAGCTCCCAGTACTTACAGCTCAACTTGCCGCACCCAAGCCGTGCTACTCATTAGCTGAGCCGGGATTGAATCCATAACCTTGCGGTCGAAAGGCGAGTGCTCTACCGGCTGAGCTACACGGACACTATAAAGTGAAACAGCTGTATGCTTAAAAGAATTTGAGGCTAAATGCGAACGCTAGGGGGGAGGCAGATTGCCTTAGGCTGCAACCCCAAATGTCGCGGAGAGATTACTGCAGCTGTAAAGTTACAACATGTGGACATGTTTTTGGGTTGGATAGCCAGGCACATCTTTTCAATTCAATTAATTGTATTTATTTATGTACTTCTTTATTTAGATTTCTTTATATATTTTTGCACATTGTCAACTTTTTATGCATGTATTGCTACGAGCAAAACTTCCAAACTTTTCGTAAAAGAGTTTCACCCAAATATCCATAATTTTTTCCAGGTTTGTGAACCTTATTATGTATTTCATAATTCTCTACTTCTCCAGACTTTCCAGACCTGTGGAACCCCCCCTCCCCCCACTGACTGCAAATATGAATCATCTCATTCTTCATGTTGAAGATATAAATACTGTAGATAACATTTCCTATACCTCATGGCACATACGTAATACCATCACAGAACAGGTTACATTTGTCTCTGTTCTACAGCCCTGTTTTAGGTCCATTTTAACTTTAACTTGTGTACTTCAAGCAGCGACGCAAACAGAGAGATATGGACGGACGGACGAACGGACTGACGGACAAACACATTTCCACACGTGGTTTCAGCAGATTTTATCAGCCAGACACTAACAATTATCACCCAGTATGCATCTTGATTACAGACAGATAAATGAAAGACAGGCTTTTAGTCTAGACTCTATTGTTTGCTCTACATTTGCCTCACTGTGGCCTAGGTTTAATAGAACATCAACTTTTGTATATATATATATATATATATATATATATATATATATATATCGTATACGCTAAGAGGAAAGAGCCAAGAGCGTCATAGTTTGAAGTCTAGGGGCAAATGACAGAGCGGCAAAATGTGACATGTTGGGAAATGTGTTGGACATTGGAGGGGCTTAAAGACCCCGAAAACAGGAAGTACCCTAACCCAATATGAGTAGGCCTATAAGCCTATTATTATTATTAACATTTAACCACCCAGACAAATGAGAATGATTCAAACAAATTGTATAAAAGTATAAAAAAATTGGTTTCAAAGTCATGAAAAATAAGCTGTATTTTTTTCTGCTAATGACTGTGGGGGGTGTGTCCACTGAAGGCAGTGAAATGATTCTATCCAGAAGATGGCGATGCACTCTAGGGTTTAGCGTGACACACTGGCCAAAAGATGGCGGTGCACTCTAGGGTATAGAGCGTCGCAGTTCCCGCCCACTTCCTGTTTTTTTTGGTGCCGGAAGAAAAAACTCAATGCATTTTTCCATTGACATTTCCAAAAATATTTATATCTATTAATTTAAGCCTCGAATCAAGCCATCACGACATGACATGAATCATGACCATAAAACGTTTTTTTCTGTGATTTTTTTTTATTTTATATTTAATTATATGATATACTATATTTAATAAATACCCTTTGTTTTGCCGTTTTCAACAAAAAAAAAATCACAGAATCAAACGTTTTATGGTCATGATTCATGTCATGTCATGATGGCTTGATTCGAGGCTTAAATTAATAGATATAAATATTTTTGGAAATGTCAATGGAAAAATGCATTGAGTTTTTTCTTCCGGCACCAAAAAAAACAGGAAGTGGGCGGGAACTGCGACGCTCTATAGCATCAGAAGACCATATGCCATCAGTTACTCTGATTACATCACTCAATCTCATCAGGTGAGGTGTTTAGCCCCGCCCAGATAAACTGCTCTCAGCAGGAAATGTCCAGAACAGGGCATTTGCTGTTCACGGGCTCTTTAACCCATTAATACCTGGAACTGTGTCATTTTTTGATTTGAGCTAAAAAGCATTATTTTACACTTTAGGCTATTCAAAAATAGCAGATATACAAGCTCAGCTTGTATATCTGCTATTTTTGAAAAATCATGAAAATGTGTGCAAATCTTTGAACATAATATATTTTTAAAGCGAACATTTTTAACTCAAATCTTTGCTTCTGGGGGTCCCTGGAACAAAATATATTGATGGGGGTCCGCGGCCAAATGCATATAATTTTGGGGGTCCTTGACATGAAAAAGATTGAGCCCCACTGATATAGAAACATACGTTTTTCAGAAAACTGTTGAGATTTAGGAGACATGTAGAATCGGCTTCAGGTCTCAATGGGTTAAAGTGAGTACGCTGGGAGGGGGAGTCCAGTCAACACTGTCAACAACAAAAGAAACAACAAAGAACAGACAAATGAGCCAGCTGGAGATGCAGCCACGCGAGACGGACACGTCCAACTTCCCCTTTATTTTACACATATCGGGAGCGACGTTCCGTTGACGTGACCGCATGGACACCCTGCCCTGTGACCTGCAAGCCAAGGAGCACAAACACAGGCAGAGGGAGAGAAACAGAAGGAGACGGGGAAGGACTACACTGCCCTAACGTGTCTCATATCTGGCATAGAGGGGCGGGTTCAAAATCTCCTGAGGAAAAATTCCGTTGGATCCCATTGGTTCCTCAATCTGTCCGTCAGCCACCGCCCCGCCCCCCGCGTCCCTCCTCCTCCCGAATGTGTAGCATTGAGAGCCCTGACGTCACAACATTTGGAGCGACGCCCACTGCACTCTGGTTGGTTGGGGGAAATGAAACACTCCCTATTCCAGGAAAATCATCAGGCTGGTCCAGGCTCTTATTTTTTTGCGTAATTACAAAAATAAAAGCCTGGAGATCGAGGCTAGGAAGGACAGAGGGAGCAAAAGATTGAGGGGCAAGAGAGACAGGGGGGCAAGGGCAGCTTGAGGGGTTGGGGTCTGGGGGCAGAAGTGGCTCCCATGCAGAACACGACAACAAAAATAATGCATCATTTAAAGTCTTTGTTTTTTTTCTTATTGTTGTTGTCGGGCCGAAACCTCCTATCTCCATATTTTAACTTTGTGTGTGTTTTTTTTTGTTGTAAATGAACGCCCTGCTTGAGCTTGTAGATCTGCTACTTTTGAATTTCAATCGTGAAGTAACAGTTTTGGACATGAGGTTTCCACCCGACAGAGACGATATATGAAAATAGACGTAAAATGACGTAATCGTTGTTTTGATTGACTAACGACAACCTTCTTGGGAGTGTTTGGGTCAAATCTGATCCATTTGCAAATTTCCTGAATCATACATTTAGCGATTCTCATCTGATTCTTTCCACTCGGCATAGGCATGTGAATATATACCATTTCATGTGAATATATACCTATATATATATATATGTTATGTCAGCATGTTCATTGAATTTTTAGTGGTTTATTCAACTTTGTTACACCTTTAATGTTCCCAGTTAAAAATGACCGTCATAAGAAATTAATGGGTAAGACTATAGTGTTCATCCAGCAGATGGAAAACGCATGCACGCGCGTGCGCACACATGCGCGCGCACACACACACGCACACGCACACACACAAAATTAGTTTTTCAGAAAACTCTTAGGATGGCCCGGACGGCTGGCGCAGCGGACCGGGCAGAAAAGTCTTAGGATGGCCCAAAAAAAACTCATGTTGCTATATAGCTAAAATCATTGTGTGTGTGTAATAGTGTACACACTACACAATGTGTGTGTACACACACTACACAATGTGTGTGTACACACACACACTACACAATGTGTGTGTACACACTACACAATGTGTGTGTACACACACTACACAATGTGTGTGTACACACACTACACAATAGACCACCGAAGTCCTGACGTAACTCGTTCATCCCCAGGTTTGCGGAAGTAATTTCTCTATGGAGAATAACATTGGGTCATCTTAGAATCGTCTCATATAAGAATTGTGGTCCAAAAATAAACACACTGTCCCGGCGTTATTGTCAGGGAGGAGGTTCTGTATCGTTTATGATAGTCAGTCACTTATATTTGATACAGTCTGTTTCTGGCGAAAATGTAACTAATTCGGCGGAAGTAACATTAGCGTTTTCTCACCGTCAGTTGATGCTTCATATCCATAAGAGTCAACCCGCCGGGATCATTTGTTTATTTTTGGAACACAGTTCTTATTTGACGCGATATTAAATACGTCTATGGGATTCAGAACGGGGGTGGAAAACTGCGAAGCAGGTAGACAAACAAAGGATGTGTAAATGACGTCAGACTTCGGCGGTCTATGTGTGTGTATACACTACACAATGTGTGTGTACACACACTACACAATGTGTGTGTACACACTACACAATGTGTGTGTACACACTACACAATGTGTGTGTACACACACTACACAATGTGTGTGTACACACTACACAATGTGTGTGTACACACACTACACAATGTGTGTGTACACACTACACAATGTGTTCAGCAAAGAGGACAGGAATGACTTTGACCAAATCTGGAGTCATAACGTCACAGTTAGTCATAGACGACTGACGTCACAGGCTGGTCAAAAGAAGTCCCAGATCCACATTGGAGCCACATAGTTTAACCCATTAAGGCCTGAGGCGATTCTTTAAAAAAAATCTAAATCCTAAAAAAAATTCGGAAAAAATTGAAAAAAAATATTTTCACGATCTTTCAAAAATAGCAGATCTACAAGCTCGTAGCGCGGCACTCGGTGCCGCGCTACGAGCTTGTATATCTGCTATTTTTGAATAGCCAAAGACATCTAAAGTGACACTGGTGCGTTCCAGGTATCAATGGGTTAAATGTGGATTCCGAGATAGTCATAGATACATCTTAGATGACTCTCATGAGCAGATAGTCATAGATACATCTTAGATGACTCTCATGAGCAGATAGTCATAGATACATCTTAGATGACTCTCATGAGCAGATAGTCATAGATACATCTTAGATGACTCTCATGAGCAGATAGTCATAGATACATCTTAGATGACTCTCATGAGCAGATAGTCATAGATACATCTTAGATGACTCTCATGAGCAGATAGTCATAGATACATCTTAGACGACTCTCATGACCAGACTTGCCCAAACATTTAGTTCAGCCCAGATACGCGTTCCATTGAACACACCTTTAGTTACACCATGTGTTTTTATTTTTATTTAGGGCACTGGCTCTCAAACGTTTTCATGTCAAGGACACCCAAATGTCCTTGACATGAAAACATTTGTCCGTGGACCCCCATCTGAAAATGCTTTGGGCCGGGGACCCCCAGAAGAGAAATAAAAAATGATTCAAACATTTCCAAACATTTTAGATAAGTTTAAAAAATGTTTAAAAAATAGCAGATGTATAAGCTCTATAAGGGCTTGTATATCTGCTATTTTTGATATTTTAGATATTTCTGGGGCCTTTTTGGCCTTTATTTATAGTTTTCAGTAGAGACAGACAGGAAACAGGGAGAGAGAGATGGTGAGAGACATGCAGCAAAGATCGTCGGGAACGGGACTCGAACCCGCGATGCGCTGTCCAGGCTACATTGAGAGCCTAGGTGCCCTAGGCACGCTGCGCCAGCCGCGTGCGCAGTGCGAGGCGTTGTGAGCTTGTAGCTCGGCTATTTTCACAATACTCTGTGGAACAGAGTCAAACTAAATGTAAAGCCTACAATTCCTACAATGCCTACAAAGTGCTTGTCAGGTGGGGGGTCCCCAGTTCAAATATGATTATGTTGGGGGGGTCGCGGCCTGGAAAGTTTGGGAAGCCTTGATTTAAGATCAGAAATGGGTTGCAGGCTTGTTTTTCTGGAGGCCCATGTACTGTAAATGTTTTCACTAGAAAACCTTCCAGCCTTGAGAAACTTTTTTGTTTCTTTTTTTTTTCCCCTAATTTTTGAGCCCTGGCTGGAAAAGAACACATCTTACAGGAGCATTTCCCCCATAATGCATCAGAACTGTGTTTGATCATGGCTTAAGTGGAATCAACGCTGAGATGTATCCGCCCGGTGTGTATAGTTTTTTCGGTGTGGATATTAACAGGTAGGACTGCATGTCGACCCCTCAGGACCGCATGCACTTCCACACCACTATACGCAGACACGGTTTATTACAAACACAACGTGTCCTCGAACAAACCCATGAGCTCATAAGCTCAAACAGCACTCAAACAGAGAGGTAAGGTAAGGTAAAGGATTTAATGTCCCCGAGCGAGGTGCAATTTGGTTTGCAACGGCAGTAAAAACAAAAACGGAACAATATAAGTATATACGTAGACACGCACGCACGCACGCACGCACACACGCACACACACACACACACACACACACACACACACACACACACACACACACACACACACACACACACACACACACACACACACACACACACACACACACACACACACACACACACACACAAATAGTAGACACAACAAGTATCCAGTTAGTGCCCATGTCACTGTTGTGGTTATCAGTGTCACCACCAGAGGACCATCAAGGAAGAAGGGGAAATGGTGGGCACCGCATCGCATCCACGGATAGTCACCGTCCCATTTTGTTTAAAAAGCCAGTAGCTGAAGGAATGAAAGACCTTAGTCCATGAGCGGAAGAGTGGGCAAAACCATACCTATATTAAATTGTTCAAAGGGTCAATATAAGTAAATAAATATATGATAACCTTTCCACAGGAGTAGCTTTTTCATATTTATCACACATTTTGCTATTTTTCATATTTTTCATAGGGCATGTTTTCCTATATAATGCCTAATTCGCGTATTTAAATATACAATTTCAGAAAACTTGTAATACGATAAATCATTGTCTTCATGTAAGTAATCAACTGGGGAAGTTTCATTATGATAACTATTTTTTTAATGTTGCGATTTTTCCCCCCCGTCATGTCAGGGAAAATAACAAAATGTGTGATAGATATATAAAAGCCACTCCTGTGGAAAGGTTATCATATATTTATTTACTTATATTGACCCTATGAACAATTTAATATAGCTATGGTTTTGCCCACTCTTTCGGTAATCATTGCTCAATTTTGGGGCTCTGGCTCATGGACTACCTCATATATATCGTCTTATATCGTGGTTGGTGTCGTCTCTCTGTGTGATATAAAAAACCTCCGCCCTGAGGGGAGCTAATTAAACTTGCCCTGTAAAGGGTGCTGGGAGTGCTGGATTACCTGAGTATTCTGTGCTTTCTGCTGTGGTCCCTTTTCATGGCGGAACACAGAGCCGTGTGCATGATTAGCTTCCCTTTAACCACTTAACCCATTAACTCATTCAGTGCCTGAATTATTTCTGGCTATTTCTGGCTAGTACGATTATTTATTTATTTTTCAAAGTTAAAAAAAAAAGTGCTTAGGAAGCGAGATACAGACTTTTTCAGTTATAAGTTAAACAAGGAGTGGATGGAGCTGCACATCTTCAGGTAATGATATCTTGGGTTCTAAAAAAAAAAACGTGAAACACGTTAATGGCACGTTGCACCATAGCGTTAAAACACGTGAAACACGTTAATGGCACTCAATGAGTTAAGACCTGGAACGCATCTGTGTCATTTTTCTATTTGAGCTAAAAAAAAAAGCTTTATTTTACACTTTGGTGATTTTTCAAAAATAGCAGATCTACAAGCTCGTAGGAAAAGCGACAGAATGTGTCATTACAGCATCTGAGTGAGAGAAAAGGGAAGGAGGGAGAGAGAAAAAGAGAGAGCGAGAGAGACAGAATCATAGTTGAGCACGTACTGTATATTCAGAATGTAGAGCTAAGTCACATGAGGACATTTGTTGTTAAAATGAAGCTATAAAGACAAAGATCATGACCTTAAAACTTTTTTTGTGTCAGTTTGAGTTTTGTGTTTAACTATATGGCACCAGTGGTGGAAAAAGTACTCAAATGTTTTACTTAAGTAAAAGTACCAATACTGCAATGTAAAAGTCCGGAATTCAGAATTTACTTGAGTAAAAGTACAAAAGTATTGGTATCAAAATGTACTTAAAGTACCAAAAGTAAAAGTACTAAAATGTTTGAAAATAGCCGATCTACAAGCTCACAACTCGTCGCGATGCGATGCGTTGTGAGCTTGTAGATCTGCTATTTTCAAATAGCCTAGGTATAAAACAGGGCTAAAGTGGTTAATGTGTGTTTCATTATATCATAATTTATATCTGAAAAGTAACTAGTAACTAAAGTTTTCAAATAATTGTAGTGGAGTAAAAGTACAATATTTGCCTCTGAGATGTAGTGGAGTAGTAAAAGTATTGGCAATTGGAAATACTCAAGTACAAAGTACAAATACCTCAAAATTGTACTTAAGTACAGTACTTAAGTAAATATACTTAGTTACTTTACACCACCATATGGCACTATGATGTCATTCTGGGACAAAAGGCTGGAGATCAGATTCAGTTATGCACACTGCTATATACTGTAGAGACACGCGTGTGTGTGCGTGTGCGTGTGTGCATGTTGCAGACAAACGCTCCACAAACTGGGATTTCACACACACTGCAAACATACTGTACACACATACTGTAGGCACAAAGAGAACTCAAACGCGTTTCAGCCAGTTAAAGGTTGAAGGGCTCGGTGCTGCTCAAGGGATGACAACTTGAATGAGAAAGAAAAATACCGTGGCACTTCAGAAGAGACTATACCCAAATAAAATACTGGGGGCACTCGACTGGGTCTGCACCTTTTATCGTTTCGCAGGAGGTGACTGACGTTTTCGTTTCGACTCGCGACTCCCTCTCGTTTTGACGCTGAGGAAGACGACGCAAGTCACAAAGTCAGTCGCCCCCCCGCTGCAAAATAATAAAACGTTCTTCAGGCCCAGTCGAGTGCTCCAGTATGTTCACTGCTGTCGGGCAGAAACTACTATGTCCAAAATACTAACGTTTTTTTTTTAAAACAACACAATGCTGTCTCATCAAAGTTGGTCTGGTGACTTTATACATTGTCAGATACTTGCATGTGTCCTCATATTATCATCACTTTACCCAAATCTCAAGCTCAAGTGGAGTTTTTAGACCATCAACCCATTAAGACCTGTTAACGCGTCTGTGTCACTTTTTCATTTGAGCTAAAAAAGCATTATTTTACACTTTGGCTATTCAAAAATAGCAGATATACAAGCTCATAGCGCGGCACCGAGTGCCGCGCTACGAGCTTGTAGATCTGCTATTTTTGAAAAATCGTGAAAAATGTGTGCAAATCTTTGAATATATATATTATTTTAAAGCAAACATTAACTCAAATCTTTGCTTCTGGGGGGGTCCCTGGAACAAAATATTTTGAGATGGGGGTCCGTGGCCAAATTCATATCATTCTGGGGGTCCTTGACGTGAAAAGGTTTGAGAACCACTGATATAGAAACATACGTTTTTCAGAAAACCGTAGAAGACATTTAGCAGAATCGGAACCTAAGGCCTCAATGAGTTAATGTGAAAAAAAACCTATGTTGGAGTTAGGTGGTTCGAATGACAGTTTGAGGATCCAATGGAGTTTTAATACTTTTCATTGGTTCAATATTTTGTAAAACCCCCACACAGACGTGTTCAACAGCACTGATTTATTACAAAATAAATAAAAAGATAGTTGGTTTCTGCCTGACAGCGACAATGTTATCCTCACCCCATCCCCAACACACTTTGTATTGTGTTTGTGCGTGCCTCTGTGTGTGTGTGTGTGTGTTAGGGCTGGTGAATTAATATTCGAATATCGAATATTCCTCGAATATGGGGAAAATATGTATATTCGAATATGAAAATTCATATTCGAATATTAAAAAAGAAGATTTTTCTTTTCTTTTCTTTTTATGTTTATTTGACAGGTACAATACAAAAAACAATGTATCAAGTTATAAAAAACAAACAAAATATATGTTTTATTGGAACTGAGCACTCAATACATTGTTTTTTGTATTGTTTCAGTCAAAAAATGAAAAAATTTAAAGAAATATATATATTTTTTTATAATAATAATAATAATAATAATAATAATATTCGAATATATTCGAATATCTGCCAATTTTTAAGACCAATATTCGGATATCATTTCTGAGGAAAGTTGACAGCCCTGTGTGTGCGCGTGCGTGTGTGTGTGTGTGTGTGCGTGCGTGCGTGCGTGCGTGCGTGCGTGCGTGCGTGCGTGCGTGCGTGCGTGCGTGCGTGCGTGCGTGCGTGCGTGCGTGCGTGCGTGCGTGCGTGCGTGCGTGCGTGCGTGCGTGCGTGTGCGTGTGCGTGTGTGTGTGTGCGCCATACATGCACAGAGAGGACACACCTACAATCCCTCATGGCACATTCAGACACAGAAGTCTTTTTATTTTATTTTAATACAAAAAACAATGTATCAAGTTATAAAAAACAAACAAAAGATATGTTTTATTGGATCCGAGCACTCGATACATTGTTTTTTGTATTGTTTCAGTCAAAAAAATGAAAAAAATGGAAAAAAATATATTTTTTCATAATAATAATATTCATATATATTCAAATATCTGCCAATTTTTAAGACCAATATTCGGATATCATTTCTGAGGAAAGTTGACAGCCCTAGCTAGTGTGTGTGCAAGCGCGCGCGTGTGTGTGTGTGTGCGTGTGTGTGTGTGGGTGGGTGTGCGCGCCATACATGTACAGAGAGGACACACCTACAATCCCTCATGGCACATTCAGACAGAAGTCTGATGTCTTTTATGTTTTCATGAGTCTGGGGGCCCAGGTGGAGAGACCGTAAAAAAGCGGTACGACACACTCAAGGCCCAAAAGCCCCGGAACGACTATGACAACTGTTAAATATTGAGGAGTTTCCTGTAGCAATGTTGTCTTATGTAAGAGGGTTGACACTGTATGAAATAACCCCCCCCACCCCCCCCCCACCCCCCAGTGTGAACGCAGCCCGACCTTAGTTGAACCACTGCCACTTTGCCGGTTAGAAATGGAGCCTTTTATTTCACTGGGAGAGTACAGTGTGTACTACCACCCACATTTAGAACCAAAACCATGGGGACATCCTCAGTCTACTACTCTGCCACCAAAATGCCATGACACCACCCATTTAACTCATTAAGACCTGAAGCCGATTCTACAAATGTCTTCTAAATCCCAACAGTATTCTGGAAAAAAAATTATGTTTCTATATCAGTGGTTCTCAAACTTTTTCATGTCAAGGACGCACAAAATTATATGTATTTGGCCACCGACCCCCATCTCAAAATATTTTGTTCCAAGGACCTCGGTGCCGCACTATGAGCTTGTAGATCTGCTATTTTTGAATAGCCTAAGTGCACCTGTGTCACTTTTTGATTTGAGCTAAAAGGCATTCTTTTACACTTTGGCCATTTAAAAATAGCAGATCTACAAGCTCATAGCGCGGCACCGGGTGCCGCGCTATGAGCTTGTAGATCTGCTATTTATGAAAAATCGTGAACATGTGTGCAAATCTTTGAATATATATTATTTTAAAGCGAACATTTCAAACTAAAATCTTTGCTTCTGGGGGTCCCTGGAACAAAATATTTTGAGATGGGGGTCCGCGGCCAAATACATATAATTTTGAGGGTCCTTGACATGAAAAAGTTTGAGCACCACTGATACAGAAACATACGTTTTTCAGAATACTGTTGGGATTTAGAATACATTTGTAGAATCGGCTTGAGGTCTAAATGGTTTAATCAACTCAATGGCAAAACATCTAATATCTATTTTTTAATAATCGACTAGATCGATTAGTCTTATCAACCACTTAAGCTCTATTTTATATGTTGTCTTACAACAGTGTCTCGCAAAGATAGAGACACATTGCAGCTTGTATTAAAAACTGCCAGCGTTTTTAATGATTTTTTTATAGAAAGAATTTGAATTATTTGTCCGTTTATTCTTTAACATTGAAGTGAATGGATTATTATTATTTTTTTATCTCCTAATTCGTTGTGAATAACGAAAAAAATGTAATACTCAAAAATTAGAGAAACATTTTTAAAAAATTCTAAAACTAAATTTTAAAGAAATTACAAAAAGGGGACAATTCTCCCCTTTGGCAGTAAACACCATTGACTGCAAAAGGGAGAATTCTCCCCTTTGGCGGTGAGTGTGAAGCTGTGAAAAACCAACACATATTCTCAGTATGATGAATAGGGGAAACTTGGTTAAAGAGTTGACTATTCCATCATTACAGAGAGAGAGAAAGCCTCCAAGGACATCACTCAGCTCTGACGTCACTGTGGTGACTTAATCGTTATGTCCTACGCACCAGTTGGTCAGACTGAGCTGTTGTCAGCAAAGACTCCAGACCAGGCTGATGTGCGTTTCATGAACAACACGTTTGTTTTGTCTTCTCTATGCAGGGCAGTTTACCCTGCAAGAGAGATGAATGTTTTTCAAATTAGTTTTTCTACCTGAGAAAATGTCTAATGAGTACTGTGTGTGTGTGTGTGTGTGTGTGTGTGTGTGTGTGTGTGTGTGTGTGTGTGTGTGTGTGTGTGTGTGTGTGTGTGTGTGTGTGTGTGTGTGTGTGTGTGTGTGTGTGTGTGTGTGTGTGTGAGATGGATACAGAAAGAGGCAGAGAAAAAGAGAAAAAGAGATAGAGAAGCTACGGGGCAAGTAAGATGAAAGTGAGTAAAATAGGTTGCGTTCTTGAGGACCTGTAGACATTTTTTCATTAAAAAGGCAGCTTACTAAAGTACACTGTCATTGTTAACTCATGGATGGTACTGTAACTAATCTTATATTAAAAATGATATCAGTTACAGACATCTCCATATATGGGCAAAAAAAGTGACACAGCCAGGTTGGGTACAACGTAGTCTATAGAGTCTGGAATTACACCTCCCGAAATCCCAGACAGGAAGCTGTCAACTGTTCATCATTTCCCTTCACGAAAATATATCTTGAAATATCTTTACATTGTATTTGTTTTATTTCCATGTCTGCTAAGCAGCAGGCTATATATATATATATATATATATATATATACATGCTTAGATGATTTTGATTTATATTTCGGATACATTTGCGTGACTTTAAAGACGAAACGGAAGTGGGGAGGAGGAGGCGTCACGTCCACTTTATCACTTTCAGAGCTGCCGTTGCTTCAGACTGTATGACGGAATTCAGCGTTTGAAAATTGTGGGAACTTGACTGCCAGATTATTTTCATAGTGTACTCACCCAGTGCCAAAGCGATTTTCGTGTTTATAGTGGTTTTCAAGTGGTCGTAAAAATAAAGTTTTGATCGATCGATTCACTGTGTGCGATTCACAGCCAGAGAGCGTGTATCTGACTGCTGATTTGTTGAAAAACATTCCACCCGGAGCTAGTGTCCCCTTCTCTACAGGCCGTTGGAAACGCGTGTCTCGTCGGAACGCGGAACCAAAAAAAAAATAGCGGAGTTACAGGCAAAATTAAAAAAAGACTACAAACATGGAGTCGACGGGAACGGAAATGACGTTATATCCATTATTTCCGTATCCGTTTGTGCTACAGTTTTACTGCTCCCTTCGGATTCAAGATCAGACCGTGATCGTCTATAAAACAACATTAAGTACAAACGCGCGTCTAACGCGCCGATAGCGTGGGTGGATTAAGTAGCATTTGACTCGAAAACGCGTCGATGGCGTTCAAAGAGTGAACAGTGTGACGTACATTAGGTATTAGGGCCGCGTAGCGACCCAACTGTAGATGGTGACTGTAAAGAACATTCAGGGCATATTTGCCAGCATTAGCCATAGATGGATAAGACCGCAAGGAGAATCATGGCAGGATGCCCAGAAACCTATATAAGGGGATGAATGACCCATTCAGTCCCGACCTTTAGTGACCCAGTCGATCCCATCCTTCCCATATATGGAGATCCCCATAGATGGAGACAACCAACCTCCCCAAGTCTGACGTCATAGAATCTCCTAGACGGCTATAAATGGAGATGCCGGGCATACCTAGCTCTGACATCAGAGAACCCCTTTCGGAACTCCCTATATGGAGATAACCGAAGGGTCCGGGACTGACGTCACAGTCCCATATTTGGGCATAACTGACTTAGGCCGCTCCATATATGGAGATGTCTGAGACTACCTGACATCAGTGACCCTTTAGCCTAGTCTAGGGGGGTGCCATGTAATTGCTTGGTTGCCGTTGCTGTTTTTATGCCATGTTTTTAAATCCTGTATCACTTTGAGATTGTCAAGAATGTAAAGTGTGTTATAAATAAAATGTATTATTATCATTATCAAACCTCCAGTAACTAATTTCCGTCAGGACAACTCATGAATGGAAAAAGACAACTCGTGAAGGTTGAGATATACGTATTGAATATAAAAAGGAGCAATATATTCATTATGGTTTGGCGATGAATTGGATCTGCTTTTAGGTACTCTGATAAACGCGCATTTCCCAACCAGGGACTCAGAATCCCCCCACCAGAGCAGCAGTTTAGCGCAGCAATGAACAATGAATTGAGCAGCAGCGCAGCAGCAGTGTGTGCAGCCAAAGCAAGCAGGATGAGAAGTGCAGACTTCCAGCTTAACTAGAGCGGTCTGAGAATGAAATGAGTGTGAGTGGATGAGTGGATGTGTATGTGGCTCTCAGAAGGTGGGGGGGGATGGACTTTCGGTGGACTATACCCCTTATTTTATACTTTGGGTATTAAAAAATAGCAGATATACAAGCTCATAGCGCGGCACCGAGTGCCGCGCTATGAGCTTGTAGATCTGCTATTTTTGAAGAATCGTCAACGTTTTACAAATCTTTGAATATCATTTTTTTTTTAAGCGAACATTTGTAACTGTCAAATGTAAACTAATCTTGTTTGTTTTTGGGGCGGATTTTGTTAGTTTTTTTCCGGTGTTTTGGTTACTTTATTTTAGGGTTAGGGTTAGGGTTAGGTTATTTAATTCGTATTTTTGCCTGATTTTACCGATTTATTATAAAAAATATATATATATATATATTATATTTTTATTTCAAAAAAGTGGGGGGTATGAAATCACGCATCTGTGAGAGTGAGGGTGTCGCGTCGTACGCACAGCGAATGGCCGTGACGCCCCTGCGCGACGCTCATAACGTCTATAGTGTTTTCCTTTTTTCATATTTTCATCCGTCCCAATTTAACTACATACAATTATGATTGGTCTCAGAGACAACATTTACAGAGGCTGGTGTGTGTGAAATGAACGATCTCTCATTGTTCCAAAGGGTTGATTCCCCACATCAGAGGTAGACCTTCACATCACTGCAGTGCAAGGCAGCAGGAAGTCACGTGACCCGTGTTTGGGGATGACTCGGCGTCCACATGATGAGCGGGGAACTTGACCCCTGACGACCTCACAGACCAATTAGCGTCCCATCACTTCTGAAACCAAAGGTGTCCCTGTCCTCAACACACACACACACACTTTAACTCTTACCCCCAGCGTCCATCTGTTGCATGGCCCCTGTCAACCAAATGCCACCCAGTGACATAATAGACTTGTCAACCTTTCCCCTCATCCACACACACACACACACACACACACACACACACTCACACACACACACACACACACAGGTATGATGACATCTCCCGGCCTCTTTCCTCTCGTTCTGTCTTCACTTCTCTCATCCCTTCTTCTTTCTATCCATCAACCGTCTAAAGGGGTTTTCTCCTGTACGTATCGCCTCACGTGTGTGTCTACAGATTTACTCATTTTAACAAGGCCTTTGCCACAATCTGTGCAACTGACTGGTTGTTCAATTGTCCTCAATTGGTGATTATAACACTTAAATGTGTTTGGCCGATCTACAAGCATCTCACAAGCATTGGTGGAAAAAGTACTCGCATTTCTTTCTTAAGTAAAAGTATCAATACTGCATTGTAGAAATACTCTGTTACAAATAAAAAATTCACTTGAAAAGTATTGGTATCAAAATGTACTTAAAGTACCAAAAGTAAAAGTACTAAAATGTTTGAAAATAGCAGCTCTACAAGTTCACAACGCGTCGCATCGCGACGCGTTGTGAGCTTGTAGATCGGCTATTTTCAAATAGCCTATTTATAAAGAGGTTAATGTACGTTTTAAAAAGTATATCTGCAAAGTAACTAGTGACTAAAGTTTTCAAATAATTGTAGTGGAGTAAAAGTACAATATTTGCCTCTGAGATGTAGTGGAGTAGAAGTAAAAGTATTATTGAACATTGCAAATACTCCAGTAAAGCAAAAGTACCTCAAAATTGCATTGCTCACAATGCATCGCATTGCGACGTGTGGTGGTGCTTGTAGATTGGCTATTTTTGCCAACCCAACACAGGCTGGGTTCAGGGCCAAAATATCATTGCTTCTTCATATTCATTGCATCTTCTTATGCTAACTTTTTGTGTTTTTTTCGTAAAATTAACGCCCTACTTGATCATACTACAGCTGTAAGTACTGTACTTAAGTACAATTTTGCGGTATTTGTACTTCACTCGAGTATCTCCAATTTCCAATACTTTTACTTCTACTCCACTACATCTCAGAGGCAGATATTGTTCTTTTACTCCACTACAATTATTTGAAAACTTTAGTTACTAGTTACTTACTTGCAGATATAAATTATTATATTATTAAACATACATTAAACACTTTAACCCTATTTTATACCTAGGCTATTTGAAAATAGCCGATCTACAAGCTCGCGTTGTGAGCTTGTAGATCGGCTATTTTCAAACATTTAGTACTTCTACTTTTGGTACTTTAAGTACATTTTGATGCCAATACTTTTGTACTTTTACTCTTTTAATTAAGTACATTTTTAATTCTGGACTTTTACTTGTAACAGAGTATTTCTATATTGCAGTATTGGTACTTTTACTTAAGTAAAGAATTGGAGTACTTTTTTCACCCGACAAGACGGTATATTTCTGGTCTTGCTGAATCACGCACTATCCAGACCATCCAGGCCCTCTGGGACAGGTCTGATTTCTGTCCCCAGAATCACAACGAAAATGTGGTGAGGCAGCTAGCGTCTCGTTTCTATGCACCGCTGTTATTTGGAACAAACTCCCAGAAAAAAAACTGCAGGTCTGCAACAACTGTCAGTTCTTTTAAATCAAAGCTAAAGACCATTCTTTTTTACCACTGCATTTTTACTGGCGTTTGTCATTGTATTATTACATTTTTCCGTTTCATTCTTACTGAAAGAAAAATACTTACCGCACACCGTCTTCAAATGCAAGGAAAAACTGTTTAATGGGAATGTAACAATGTTTTGGTCTATTAGAGTCTAATAGACCGAAACATTGTTACAGTATATTCCCACATTGTTAAATTCCCACAGGTCTAATAAGTAAGCCTTTATCAGGTTAGGTCTTAATGGTTAGGTCTGTTTTATTCTTATTCATTTTTAGTTTTTAGTTTTACTGTATTCAAATGTCCTTGTATAATGTGTTTCTATTGCACTCCATTACCACATACTGTGTGGTAATGCTTAATGGTTTATGTAAAGTATTGCCTTGTTGTTGAAATGTGCTATACGCAAAAAATGCTAAAAAAAATAACTTTCCTTGCCTTAAGTGCTTAAACATTGAAACGTCAGACAGAGGATATCCCTTTAAGGCAAGTTAGGATAACCTGCTTGACTTGAACAGTAAAACTTGGATTTGGATTAATTAAGCAATACTACACGAGAGGGTGTGCAGCACTGTGATTATTGGCACCTCTGCAAGCATCACTGATGCGCCAATAATCCCAGAAAAGCCACCCTTGAGTGTAATATTGCGATTATACAGCAGTTACCATCTAAATCAAATCGTTAAAAAAAACATGAAAATGTATTCATATTGTGGGGCATTTCGCTCTCAAAATAACAACCTTTCTGCAAGTGTTATCTCTGTTATCCTGGAAATACATGAGATCTGATAGAGACAGAGTCCCTGGTTTCTCAGCTAGTCCACGAGTGCTAGACAACTTTTCCCAGACTGAACACATAGAGAAACAAAACTTAACTGTTTGCTCAATCTTCTCATTGTAATTAAGATATTCGATATGTATGTATATATATTTTTTTAAATGCCATATCTATTTGCCGTATTTATAGTTACTACGTCTTCAAACTTCCCATGCAAACTGCTAGCCTAGCCACTTAGCCGGCTCTGCTGTGCCGAGACTCAAGTTCACAACGCGTCGCATCGCGTTGTGAGCTTGTAGATCTGCTATTTTCAAATAGCTGATGTATATGTTAAAGTGCTCATGTGGCCCATAGTCGCTTATTTTGGGCTGGTTTTCCTAGACCTGGTTGCTTGTTTCTCTCATAGAATCTGGCAACACTGGTGACAACACAGAAATGTGTGTGGGGGAGGAATCAATTGGCATGACGATAACATTGGGGAGAAAAAGGGGGTAAAAAAACTATTGGCTACTCTACATTTAAAAAAGAATGGGGGAAATAATGGCTAGATGTGCTGTCATGCTCGTTTGAGCACGGGTGGAAAGTTGTTTTCAACCAATCGGACCTTGGTCAGAACTACCTGTTAACCCTTTAAGGCCGGGAAGGAAACGCATGTTTAAGGTTTATTTGGCTATTCAAAAATAGCAGATCTACAAGCTCATAGCGCGGCACTCGCTTGTAGATCTGCTATATTTAGAAAAATTGTGTCCCTGGAACAAAATATTTTTAGATGGGAGGGGGTCCGCGGACAAATACATATTATTTTGGGGGTCCTTGACACAAAAAGTTTGAAAACCATTGATAATAATAATGAGCAACATAAGTGAAAAAAATTATAAAAATAAAACTTTAGGAAAAAAAATATTTTGAGTTTCTTTTTTGATTGAATTTGTAAAAAAAAGATTTGAGTTAAAAACTTTCGCTTTAAAAAAGTATATATATATTCAACCTAAAGATTTGCACACATTTTCACAATAAAAAAAAAAAATAGCAGATCTACAAACTCGTAGCGCGGCACCGAGTGCCGTGCTATGAGCCAAAGAAATCTTAAAATGACACAGTGAGCTTACAGGTTAGGCTGCAGTGCGACCCGTAGAGATCCTAGAGGAAAGGAACGCCATTACAAACAGTGTTGACCGATTTTGCGAGAGAAATAAGCAATCTGGTTTATGAAAACAAGCTATATATCAGCTATATATCAGCTCAAATCTAAAATCAACATGTGTTTTTCAGAAAACTGTTTTATAACTGGATTTATAAGATTTTTTTTTTAATCGTTCTAAATGGGTTACAGAAGGTAATTTTGATGACATCCGTCTTACACCCGGGTCAATGCAAATCAAACAGATTAGAAGCTCATTACAGTGTCTAACGGAGGACAAACCGTTTGTTCAGAAAGAGAGGGGCTTAGAGAACGGCACCACAGAGGACAAAAAGAGAGGCCTGCGCAATTATAACAACAAAGGAGAGAAAGAAAGAAACAAACAAACAAACAACGTGAGAGTAGAAAAATTAAGGGTTGGACAAGTTAAGCGACAGCCATAATTAAGTGCAGAAAGGCAGACTGGCTCTCATTTTGTTGTTGTCGGGCAGAAACCTTCATGCAACACTGTTCTCCCTTCCTGGGATTGAACCAGAGACTTTAACCCATTGGTTCTCAAAGTGGGGTCCGGGGACCCCCAGGGGTCCTTGGGGGTCCCCAGCTAAATGGATGGATAGGAACCAAATGGACCCTTAAGGGTCTGTAACTCTGAGAGTGTACAAATGGAACATTGTACACTCTCAAGAGTTAAATTAACATTGATTTTACAACATAAATTGGGGTCCCAGAGATAGAAATGCCATTACATGGGGGTCTGTAGCCTAATAAATGCATGTCAGACTGGGGGGTCCTTGGAATCACTGCTAGAGCCGTAAAAATCTTCTCTTATGGGGGGCCCTTTGGCATATATTTTCAAATGGGAGTCCGCGGGCTAATAAGTGTCAATTTGACATGAAAAGGTTTGAGAACCACTGCTTTAACCCCGGGGGTCCTCAAGGTTTTTCAGGCCAAGGACCCCCTTAGCTGAGAGATAGATGATAGATAGATCCGTGGGGCAGCTGTAAAGAACATTCAGGGCATATTTTGCCAGTATTGGCCATAGATGGAAAACACCGCAAGGTGGATCATGGCAGGATGCCCAGAAACCTATATAAGGGGATGAATGACCCATTCAGTCCCGACCTCTAGTGACCTCTGCGATCCTAGCCTTCCCATATATGGAGATCCCCATAGATGGAGACAACCAACCTCCCCAAGTCTGACATCATAGAATCTCCTAGATGGCTATAAATGGAGATGCCTGGCATACCTAGCTCTGACATCAGAGAACCCCTCTCGGAACTCCATATATGGAGATAACCGAAACGTCCAGGACTGACGTCACAGTCCCAGATTTGGGCATAACTGACTTAGGCCGCTCCATATATGGAGATGTCTGACACTACCTGACATCACCCAGTGACATTAGGACCGCAGCCAACGGTATAAAGAGGCTCGACATGCATTGGCAGAGACAGAGAAGTTCCATCAGCGACCCAGAGAGACATTAACTCCTTCCAGAGAGCCAAGCATCACATTCATCAATAAAGCATATTCTCACAGTGGCTTTGGATCTGGTTAACGAATCAGTGTTGTAATTGGTGGACAGAAGTCTCTATTGTTCTCTTTGGCCAATCATTGCAAGCAGTTAGTGGTTCCACCTCAGGCTCTCTAGTATGAGAAGAGTGTGTAGTTGTAAAGTTCTCACAACTCCTCCAGGATATCAATCATTTCAACCGGAACTGACTGTGGACTCCAGACTTCAGGTGAAGATGAACTCTCTCAACCCCACCAGGAACAATGTTGTCTTGTTTTCAATGTTTTCCAATCCAGGGTTACATCTTACTACTGGCTTACCTGTCCTACCAGCAGTAAATGAACGAAGAAGTTTGGCTAAAACAAAACAGCACGGCTGTGACCAGTGTGGAAAACACTTCAGTCAAAAGTCCAACCTTAAAGCACATCAGAGAATCCACACTGGAGAAAGACCATACCACTGTGACCAGTGTGGGAGCAGGTTTACGAGCAAAGCTACCTTAAAAACACATCAGAGAATTCACACTGGAGAGAAACCCTATGGATGTGATCAGTGTGGAATTCACTTCGCTCAAATGTCCAACCTTAAAAAACACCGGAGAATCCACACTGGAGAAAGACCATACCACTGTGACCAGTGTGGGAGCAGGTTTATGAGCAACTCTACCTTAAAAACACATCAGAGAATTCACACTGGAGAAAGACCATACCACTGTGACCAGTGTGGGAGCAGGTTTAAGACAAATGCTGAATTGATAAAACACCAGAGAATCCACACTGATGAGAAACCCTATGGATGTGGTCTTTGTGGAAGACACTTCTCTGTAATGTCCAGTCTTACAAAACACCACAGAATCCACACTGGTGAGAAACCCTATGCATGTCGTCATTGTGGAAAACAATTCATTCAAAGCTCCAACCTTGAATCACACCAGAGAATTCATACAGGAGTCAAACCGTATCACTGTGACCAGTGCGGAAAGGCTTTTCGTCACTCAAATAGTTTAAATATTCACAAGCTAGGGCACACAGGGTTTAGACCCTATCCTTGTAGTCAATGTGGAAAGGGTTTTACTCAGTCGTGCAATCTACGACGTCATGAGCGAACACATCAATAATGATCTCAGAGAGTAGTATATAAGGTCACCAAAATGTTAGCATGCTAAGCTAATATGCTAATAGTGTTAGCATCCGCCATTTTGGCGGATGCTAACACTATTAGCATATTGGCATCTTAGCTTAGCATTCTAACAATTTGGTGACCTTATATGCTGGGAAAGATCTGTGTTCATTTCACACCCAACAAGTAATCAGGCTAGCTTGTTAAAGAACACTGGTGAGATTGCTGACATAGTGATTGTCTATTTGATTTATTTTATATTCAGCTTCTCACACTACCAGTGTCTAATGCTAATAACAGCTACTCCACTGAGTTCTCTATAGTTCATCTAATACATTATTGACCTGGCTAATGTTCAAGGTGAAAATGTTTGCTTTTTAATATTTAATTAAATTCCTTCTCTTCAGAAAAAAAGAAGACATCACTTCATAAATGTTGTTGTGAAAGGGATGAGTAGCATTTTTATTTGTCCAATTACATGGTTGGTGTTATTTATTAGGTCTTACTACTTAAAGCTTTCATGACATTCACTTTTACACCACATTCAAAGTCTTTGTCCTGGTCCTTCAAAAGTGTAAAAAAAAGTTTTAAGTGAAAATTCCATTCCAGTGATCAATGGCAGGTGTTTTTCTCTCACATTTCTAAAGCCTTTTCAACTGCAATGAAAAAAGAAATCTTTGCCTGCGGGTGTCGCTGGTGAGGGATTTTGCCTGTCAATCATCGCCTTTGCTCCGCCCCCCCCCAAAGGAAAGGATAGGGGAGGGGAGGGGCGAGGAGGAGAGTGGGCGGGATTAATCGACTGTGACCTCACTGTCGAAGGGCCAAGCTCAGATTACTTTTCAGCCTAATTATTCAGAAAACCCCAGACCACAGAAAATCCACTGAATGTTCTAAGTTCAGGTTTTTTGGGTGTAATTGAGGTCATAAAACCCCAAATAAAACATTGAAAATAAAAAAAATTGAAAATGAATGTCATGATACCTTTAATGTCATTTTTGTATTCAAATAAATAAATAGCCAAAGCAGTGCAGATCTACAAGCTCAAAATGCGTTGCTTCGCGCAACGTCTCAAACTTGCAGATCTACGACTTTTGACGCTTTTGTGAGACGCTGTAGTATGATCAAGTAGGGCGTTAATTTATGAAAAAAAACACAAAAAGTTAGAATATGGACATGGAGAGGTTTCTGCCCGACGTATACAGAATATAAACAGTATATCAATTGGAAACGTTCCATTAACACCAGCCTAGTGAGGTGAAATCAGAGAGCAAGAGGATGATCCTCTCTAGGTTTAATTAAATGGAAGAAAGAGAAAGATTTAAAGAAATGAGACCCATTACTCACTGTTTCTCCCTTTTCATTCTAATTCCTCTGTGCCTCCTCACTCTCTCCATTGTACTTCTGAGTTTCTCTCTCTCTCGCGCTCTCTCTCTCTCTCTCTCTCTCTCTCTGGTCAAAGTGTCCATAACTCTTCCACTGCCAGAGGAAATAAAAAAATAAAGCTCCGACTCCCAGCGATTTTTTTTACCTTTTCAAGTAGTCACAGAATATTTATCTCCAGTATGATCGATCCCCTAATGGTTGCTAATCACGGAGGGTTTCATTGTGCTTCCGCAAAAAAATTTTAAAAAAAATGTCATGGCCACCTCCCGTTCTCTTGTTATACGCCGTTGAAAATAGCATGTCTCGCCAAAAACACAGGCGCCGAGATACAGGTTATTTCCCAAATAAATTAACCAGGTTATCTCACATTATCTCCTGGTTATTTGTGAAAAAATGAAATAATAATAATAATACAAAAATTAATAGTCATAAGTCGTCCTTGGCAGTGAATGAGTTAAGAAAGACACCTAAACCCTAACTGCTCTGCCGCCCTTGAGGGCAGCAATCAGCTGGGTTGAGCCGAATCCAGATTTCCCCCACGGGAGCAAGTAGTTATAATTAAAAAAAACGCATTAACCCTCAAGCGATGGACAACATATTTCACCAACTGGGGTCAGAAATGTGCATACCCTGTATACACTTATACTGTATGCTTGTTTGTTTATTGTTGAGTGAGAAAGCACATTAAGCTTCATCTGGGGACCCCCAAAAAATTATTTGGGGACCCCCCTGGGGGTCCTGACTCCCAGTTTGGGAGCCACTGGTATACAGTATGATTATTCGGACTGTTTTATTGACGTACTGTACACCTGCCCAGGGACTGCAGAATGAAAATGAGCTCTAAGCTACAGTATTATCTGGTACAATGAATCAGAATGATAATGTTGAAATCCATATTAACCCATTAAGGCCTGAGGTGATTCTTAAAAATACAGTTTTTTGGAAAAATAAAAAAATCAAGATTTTTCAAAAATAGCAGATCTACAAGTTCATAGCGCGGCACTCGGTGCCGCGCTATGAGCTTGTATATCTGCTATTTTTGAATAGCCAAAGAAATCTTAAGTGACATAGATGCGTTTCAGGTCTTAATGGGTTAAAATGTGTCAAATGAACTGAATAAAGTAAAGTAAAATATTGTGACATCTACCCACTGAAATATTTAGGGAGAAAGTATAACGGCTAACTGGGAAGATTATTAGAGTGTGGCGGAGGTAGCTTTCCTCCCCAATGTGTCACTTTTATTGGTGTGTAAATAATCCTCTACTCTTGCATCTGAAGATCCTCTCCGAGGATTGTGTCAGTGTGCAGGATCTTTCAAAATATATAAATATATATATATAGATATTTTTTTATATATTGTTGAGTAGAAAGCTCAAAACTAAGTCCAAAAACTTACTTTTCAAGATTCAAATTCAAAAGTATCAAAAATAGCACAATCTACAAGCTAGAAAGAGCTTGCAGATCTGCTATTTTTGTGATTTTGTGTGACGCTGTATTATGATCAAGGTTAGAATATGGAGATAGGAGGTCTCTGCCCGACAGCAACGATATCATCAGTCGGCCAGACACCTTGTATCTCCATATTTATTTATTTTTTCATAAATGAATGCCCTACAGTGACGCACAAAAGTAGCAAAAACAGCCTATACAAGCTCACAACTTGTGGCAATATGACGCAATGTGAGTGTGTTTTAAAGCAAAAGTTGAGTGTGTCACACAAAAGTAGCAAGAATAAATAGCTGTTCAAGTGAGCTTACTAGATCTGCTATTTTTGAAATGTGTTCCTTTGTTCCGTTTTCCTGAAAAGTAACGATTTTGGACGTGCAAGATTTCCACCCGACAGGGATGACAATATCGGTAATTAAAGGAGTAGTTCACCCAAAAACTACTAAAACTAATACATCTCCATGAATTCTAGGCTTCATGGGGTGTGTAATTGATAGAAAATAGGTAATTTGTTGGGTGAACTACTCCTTTCATATATCAGCATTAACCACTTGACCTGCTTTTTAATTATAATTAAAAATATTATAAGCTTTTTTTTTTTAAATGGTAAAATAAGATAAGACCTTATATTGATCCTGCTGGGGAAATTAAGCTGCCAAAGACAAAGGAATTATCCTTGAGTCAAGAGAGCACAAACATTTCTATACTGTTGATTTCTGGGAAACCAAAATCCACAATCAATATGAAATTTAAAAAGAAAGAAATCTCTCTTTGAAGAGGTCTTTAGACGTTTAACCCATTAACACATACAGTGCCAAGATCCCGTCTACACGTTCTTTCAAATCCATCGCTTGAGTGCCAGGATTCATAAGAGCCTGTTTACACGTTCTTTTGAATTTTCATTGTTTAATCTGTGATCGCACGGCTGTGTTTATTTCTCATCAACACTTTCGTTTTCCACTTACGTCACACTCACCCGGAGCCGGATGTAAAAAAAAAAAATCATTTCCGGGTCACGTTGTTTTTCTCCGGTGATTTTCGGCCAGAATAAGGAAAAACACGGTTTTTCACACGGTAGAAAAGACAAACGGACAGCTCAACTTCTATTTTCTTTGGTCCGGGTGACTAACAGCCATCGTCGTAGTGTATCACGTCGTTTTCAGGCCGATCAGCGGGCCGGGAATTGTCGAAAACGTCACATCCTTTGAATGACCGGATATGACGTGGGCCTGTTTGGGAGGGGGTGAGCGAGGTGATCAATGTTTGGATGTGCTGCTCTCTACTGGTGGAACAATCGTAGGTGCTTGACAACACAATCAGAGAATGTATTTGAATGAAAAATTACAAAACAAAAAAATTAAAAAACACGCAAATTGCTGGCACAGGGGTGAGTACATTATGAATAAACTCTGGCAGTCAATGTGTTAAGACCGGGAACGCATCTGTGTGTCATTTTAAGATTTCTTTGGGCTACCGAGTGCTGCGCTACGAGCTTGTAGATCTGCTATTTTAGAAAAATCGTGAAAATATTGTGCAAATCTTTGAATATATATATTTTAAAGCAAACATGTGTGACTCAAATCTTTGCTTCTGAGGATTCTACAAATGTCTTCTAAATCCTAACAGTTTTTTTGTTGAATAAACGTATGTTGCTATAATATCAGTGGTTCTCAAACTTTTTCATGTCAAGGACCCCCCAAAATCTTATGTATTTGTCCACGGACCCCCCTCCCCACCCCCCCCAAAATATGTTGTTCCAGGGACCCCCAGAAGCAAATATTTGAGTTAAAAAATGTATTTATATATTCAAAGGTTTGCACACATTTTCACGATTTGTTTTTCAAAAATAGCAGATCTACAAGCTCGTAGCGGGGCACTCGGTGCCGCGCTACGAGCTTGTAGATCTGCTATTTTTGAATCGCCCAAAGAAAATCTAAAAACGACACAGATTCCATCCCGGTCTTAATGAGTTATAAGAGTGGGCCAGTAGTAGTACTGGAGCCTTTGATGTCATCACAGCACATATGGGAGAGTCTGGTATTTGGCAACTCTCTGCTTACAGCTTTAACAACTCGTGCTTTTTATAGCAATTATAGATGAAACCGCAGAAGCTCTTGGAAGCAGAAGCAGGCACAGTATTTTCTGTCTCTTTTCATGAAGCAAAATCTCTCATCACGGGCAATATGTGGTATCATTTTACAGTGTGTGTTATTGCGCTTATACCTACTGAGCTGAACTACGAAGACATGATATGCAGTAGCCTACATAATAGCTGTATAGAGCACTGAAGCAGCGTTGCCAGATCTGCTTATTATAATTTCCCCGCAAGATTTAATTTGAAAATAGCCGATCAACAAGCTCACAACGCGTCGCATCGCGACGCGTTGTGAGCTTGTAGATCTGCTATTTTCAAATAGCTGATGTATATGTTAAAGTGCTCATGTGGCATGGTCGCTTCTTTTGGGCTGGTTTTCCTAGACCGGGTTGCTTGTTTCTCTCACAGAATCTGGCAACACTGCACCGAAGTCCTGACGTCACTGCCAGTAGAGGGCGCTTTTCCGCAGGTTCGTGGCTTTACTTTTTGTGTTGATATCCTCATTGGGGAATCTTAGATCGCTTCATATAAGAACTGTGTTCCAAAAATAAACACACCACCCTTGTCAATTTTACTCATATGGATATGAAACATCGACTGAAGGTGTAAATGTACACATTTACCCAAAGAGTAACACAATATAAACACTAGAAACGAGTCAAACAACCCAAAGACTACATTTCCCATGAACGCGGCTGCTGTAAGGACAGTGATTTCAGACCCGGAAGTAGTAGTTCTTAAGACTTTTAAAGGCAGAATTAATTCCATTTTCGCCAAAAACAGGCTGTATCAAATATGAATGAATATCATAAACGATGCAGAGCCACCCCCCTGACAAAAACGCCCAGGGTGGTGTGTTTATGTCTGGAACACAGTTCTTATATGACGTGATCTAAGATTCCCAAATGGGGATTTCAACACAAAAAATAAAGCCACGAACCCGTGAAACCCGAGCGCCCTCTAGTGGCAGTGACGTCATACTTCGGTGCTCTATACAGAGCACAGCAGCTTGCAATGGGCCTGGTTTTCAAGACACTCAAGGGACGCCCACAGGCACAACCACCAGAGGGAGCTCCACTCATCTGTATGTATGCACTTATACTGTATGTTGGTTTGTTTGCTGTCGAGTGAGAAAGCACATTAAGCTAATCATCTGGGGTCAGAATACCCCCCCCCCCCCCCCCCCCGACTCAGAGTTTGGGAACCACGGGTATACTTTAGGCCGGTGGTTTTCAACCTTTTTCGCGTCAAGGATTGACACATATTAGCCCAGGGACCCCCATTTGAAAAGATATGCCAGGGACTCAACCATTTAGATTTCTTGGGGGTCCCAATCTACACTGTATCACCATCGGTGTTCATTTAACTCCGAGTGTACAAATGGAACCAAATGGACCCGTTAGTGTCCATTTGGTTCCATTTGTACACTCAGAGTTACAGACACATAAGGGTCAATTTGGTTCCTAACTATTAATTTGTCTGGGGACCCCCTGGAACCCCTTCAAGGACCACTGGTGGTCCCCGGACCACTGGTTGAGAACCACTGCTTTAGGCTACAGCAGGGCTACTCAACTTAAGATGGCTCAGGGGCCACTCAGCAAAATACCAAAAGTCCAAGGGGCCGCCATAAAAATGACGGTCCTATTTTGGATTTTTCGATTTTGTAACACACAAGAAAATGTACATTTTGACATCATATTCTTTTCACTGTACCTGTTCATTTTGTGTGTATGTCCAGTGGCATCAGTTCAGCAAAAGCTAAGGTATGGCAAGGTTAGGGTTGCCAACTCCCAGAGATTGAAATAAGGGACACCTATCCTGGGCGCGCGGCTTCGCCGCGCGGCCGGAAAAATTTGGGGGTCGAACCCCCCCAAAAACCCGAAATGCATAGAAAACTATGAATTATACCTGTAACAATTGACGCACCTGTATGTATGTCTGTCTGTTTGTTTTTGAAAAATGTTTTAGCAACCCATACATTTGAACGGAAATGTATATTTTTATCCTGTGCTTAAAAAAAAAAAAAAAAAAAAAAAAAGTTTTTGAGTAGCGCTGGGCTACAGTATGATCTGGTACAATGCATCAGCATCATATTGTTGAAATCGATATGTGTCAAATGAACTGAATAAAGTAAACTATTGTGACATCTACCCACTGAAATATTTAGGGAGAAAGTATAACGGCTAACTGGGAAGATTATTAGAGCGTGGCGGAGGTAGTTTTTTGTTCCCACTTTTATTGGTGTGTAAATAATTCTCTACTCTTGCACCTGAAGATCCTCCTCCGTGGATTGTGTCAGTGTGCAGGATTGTTTTCTATATCGTCTCTGTCGGCTCATACAGTATGTCCAAAATGTTTTGGTTTTTTTCAAGATTCAAATTCAAAAGTATCAAAAATAACGATCTACAACCTCGAAAGCAAGCTCCTCTGATCTCATTGCCCCCAGATTTGGCACAAACAAGGGGATGTATTCACTGTTATGCCATCAAAATGTGGAATGACCTAACCCTCCTTCAAAACCGCCATACAAGAGCACCCGACCTTGCAACTGGCTAGTCTTCAAGCTTGCCAAAATAAATAAATTACCCCAAACTGTTTTTCTGTGAATATACTTTTACTGCTCCCAGTATTGATGACTTCTTGTATAGTATTGTATGTCATTATATGCGTCTTGATGAATTGAATACGTGGGACCGATATGGAAACAAGGCTCTGTACATTTGATTCAAAAATAGCAGATATACAAGCTCTGAGCGCGGCACCGAGTGCCGCGCTCAGAGCTTGTATATCTGCTATTTTTGAAAAATCGTGTAAAAAAAAGTTTTTCGATTTTTTTTTTCAAAAAACTGTTAGGATTTAGATTTTTTTTTTTAAAGAATCGCCCCAGGTCTTAAAGGGTTAATGGATGGTGTCAGGGGGCATTCCACATTTGGGTGGCAGATGTGGTGCGATGTGAGTGTGTACAGTGTCAGTGTGTGTGTGTGTTACAGAGAGAGGTTCGTGTACGGGCAACGCGTGTGAATGACTCAGAGAGAGAGAGAGAGAGAGTGTTCATGCAATGCAAGGGGGGGGGGGGGGGCAGGTGGTGTCACCGATGTGTAAAAACTTCACCTCAGCTTCAACTCTGTATTTTTCTCAGCTAAGGGGTCCTTGGCCTGAAAAACGTTAAAGACCCCTGATGTAGACGTATAGTGAATCTCTCTCTCTCTCTTTCTCTCTCTCTAACACACGGCTGTAAACTCAACCCTGTGTGACATCAGAGAGCAGACGGGTGGGTGGGTGAGTCTCTCTCTCTCTCTCTCTCTCTCTCTCTCTCTCTCCATGTCTACCCATCCTGTGACGCCCCATAGGTGTCAAGCACGTGCTGAAGCTACTGTTCCAATAATCGCAATGATTGCTTCCCACGGCCTGTCTCGAAATTAAACAAGCACCCGAAGCAGAAGCAGCCTCTGCTTCCAGTTGAAACCAATGGCTTTGGATATGCTGTGTGTGTGTTGTTTCCACCTCTTTGGACCCGGGCTCTATCATCCATGTGACATAGCATCCCGTTGCCATCCAGCCTCATCTGAAAAGGCTCATTTCACTGTATTGCTACCTCTATGAATTATTGTGCACTGTATGTGTGTGTGAGCGCGTGCCTGCGGTCATGCCTGAGGATGAGGGAGACAAAATTCAAACTTCAAACAAACAAACAAACAAGCAGATGGCCAGACAAGACATGTGAGACAAGGATCAAACCACATTACCAGCCTGATCTCCAGAGATCTCCGTAACATTGCACGGATCCAGTGCACTTCATTCAGTGGATAGTCGCCTAGAAACCCCGAAATTGCGCGCATATGTACGGCGAGTCCCACGGTGGGCGTAACCAGTCGCAACCCGGAAAAACCCGGAAGCAGAGCAGTCCCCACAACGAAATGTACGATTCTGTGCCTATCGGTACTTAACTCAAATGGCGCTGAGTAGGCACAAGGGAATGTCGCAACGTTCGGGACGGCAACTCGCTCGATTTAGCTCGCTCGGTGGCCCCTTACGTGGCGACAATTCCCTTGAGACTGCGCGCCTCCGAAATGGTTGAGTCACAATGGGGGAGATGCGAGGCGGCTATGCACGGAATTGCGGGTTTTTCCGTGTCTATTCACGGAATTTCAAAAACGTTCAAAGACAACGTTTCCTCTGGAGATCGGGTTGACATTACCCACATTCAACCGGAATCCTTTCCACACGATGAAAAATCCTCTCCTCTCCTCTCCTCTCCTCTCTCTACTGAGAACAGAAGGCCCCGCCCCCCACCTATTCATTTCAATGAAGTTGCTCACCCAGCGCAACAGGAGGAACACTCTACACTTCCGGATATTCGGTGCCTAATATTGGGGCGTCCAAATGCAGAAGATTGAGCAGGCGCAGCAGCGTTTTAAATGCGGAAGTCTTGCAGTACTAGATATGACCACCAGGACAGGGCAGATTCAATAATCCTCCGCGTTCCAGAGAGTCCCGAGCTACATGTGATATTACATTTGAACCCCTTCATCTATATATTTTTTTTATAAATTGTGAAATTATTATTACAATTATTAAAATTATACAATTATTCAAAAACATTAGATGTACAACAAGCTCGCTATGCGGCACAAAGTGACACGCTGTGAGCTATTTGCTATTTTTTAACATCTCGTAAGTGTTTGAAAATGTTTTAATAATTTCACAAATCTTCTCTTCTGGGGGTCCCTGGCGCAAAACCTTTTTGGATTAGGGCTGTCAGTTCTCCTCTATAATCCCATTCGAATTTCAATGCTTTATTATTTTTAATATTCGAATATTTTCGAATATGTTATATAATTTATAATTATTATTATTTTTTTTTTTTTTTTTTAAACGTAACTTTCTCTGTTACTATAAACAAGTGACGTTTATAGGGAGAAACATGATGAAAGCATTTGTTTTCGCATTGTCAGGAAAAATAAATAAAAAGGAAACAAAAACTTTTTTTTTTAATTAAATATATTTTTCTATATTCGAATGGCAATTTTAGCATTCGAATATTATATATTTTTTTCACATTCGAATTATTTTCGAATAGTGAAATTCGTTCTGACAGCCCTATTTCGGATGGGGGTCTGCGCCGCTCTGCGGCCATAATATACATATGAATGTGGGGGTCCTGGAAATGAAAATGTTTCAGATCAAATCTCATGTCAGCCTACATGGGGAAAAAAAGAATAGGGTTGGCCTCCAACTACAATCAATGCTAATACTGACTGCCTTACTATCTACTAAATGTAAATTATATCCACGTCTATAGGCTACTAAAGGCTAGTATATCTGCACTCTAATCTAACAGCATGTCAAAATGCAACTCGTACAGTGCTTAGTGAAAAGTTGTCTTGTTGAAAGAGGTTAAGATCAGTGGTGGAAAAAGGTACTCAAATTCTTTACTTAAGTAAAAGTATCAATACTGCAATATAGAAATACTCTGTTACAAGTAAAAGTCCAGAATTCTAAATGTACTCGATTAAAAGTACAAAAGTATCGGCATCAAAATGTACTTAAAGTACCAAAAGTAAAAGTTCTAAAATGTCGCGACGCGTTGATGTGTTGAAAAATGTGCTTATTTTGGCAACATTACTTTGTCTATCCTGTACTGGAAAAAAACGATATTATATTTATAAAAACTAAACTAAACAAAAAACTCCTCCATACTCTACTGTATATAGATGCTGAACTCAGCGCTACGAGTTTGGAAGGACCAGCAACTCATTTGCAAACATACACAACTATGATTCTTAATATATTAAAAAAATATATATGTTTGTGCCTCTGCCATTTGATTTGTTCTTCTGTATCGTATTTGTCTGTTTTGTATCGGATGTGCTTTTTAAAACCTTATTGTATACGGGGGAAGCATAAGAACAAATGTCATGTAATCTAATAGATTTCTGCATACACTGCAATGATGTCAGCCTTTTTTCCGCTTCTCGTTGGAGAGAGAAAACTAGAGCAAGCGATTCCCAACGTGTGGGTGGGGGGACCACTGGTGGGCCGTGAGGACATTGCAGGTGGGTCCCCAAAAAAGCACTAAGACTTTAATAATGATAATTAACCCTTTATTAAGACCGGGAACGCATCCATGTCATTTTTTGATTTATTTGGGCTATTAAAAAAATAGCAGATCTACAAGATCGTAGCGCGGCACCGAGTGCCGCCCTACGAGCTTGTAGATCTGCTATTTCTTTTTGTTGCAATCTTGCAAATCTTTAAAAATATATATATTTTTTAAAGCGAACATTTGTAACTCAAATCTTTCCTTCTGGGCGGATTCAACAAATGTCTTCTAAATCCTAACAGTTTTTTGGAAAAAAAAACTGTGTTGCTATAATATCAGTGGTTCTCATACTTTTTTCATGTCAAGGACCCCCAAAATGATATGTATTTGGCCGCGGACCCCCATCTCAAAATATGTTGTTCCAGGGACCTACAAGCTCCTATAGCGCGGCACTGAGTGCTTGTATATCTGCAATTTCTGAATAGCCAAAGAAATCTTAACATGACACAGATCCTTTCCCGGTCTTAACACCTTTACCGCCGGGCCCGTAGTTCTACGGGCCGTTAAATCCAACGGTTAAGCGCCGAGCCCGTAGTCCTACGGGCTGCGGTCTTTTCGCGCATGCGCGGTCCGGGTGCACTTTCGGAATTTTTTTGATCCACTTCCGTTTCCGGTTTGATGACAGGAAATAGAATTATTTGGGATCCGGTTTCGACGATCACGCCCGCTCCCATTCTACAGACGAAACTGAAACTCAATTCTCTTCCTGTAGTTTTTTCTCCTCGCATTTCACTGTTTAACGTAATCCGCTCTAACTACAGTCATGGAAGTCCGTTTGACACGCGGTCTTCACTGGGAGATACAGGGAGATCTCGCGGATGTAAACAGACCGTTCACGGCTCAATCTTAAGGATTTTAACAAGATCTATGGCGACATGAAAAAAACAAAAAAACAACAAAAACACCTTGGCACTGGTGAGTACATTATGAGATTAACCTCTGGCGGTGGATGTGTTAATGGTAGGGGTGCAACGATACGCTTTAACAACGATTCGATACGTATCACGATACTTGGTTGTCGATACGACACATGAACGATACAGGTTAATTTAGAACGATACGATACGTTTCGATTCAGAGATTTAGTCGATATGATACAGGAACGATACAGGACAGGTTAATTTAGAACGATACGATTCGATTCAATGATTTAAAATCGATATAGTAACTATTTATTTACCCAAAAAATCTGTGTGAAAAATAGATACCTGGATACTGGATATAAAGCCCTCTTTCCCTTTTTTCTTCTTAAAAGTACTTAGTATTGATACAATTGATTTTTTGCATTGCAAAACGATTCGATACGATTATTTGCATTGCAAAACGATTCGATACGATACAAAGTCAAACGATACGATATTTTGCTGTTTGCATATCGATATAGTAGATCGTTGAAGATTCAAAACGATTTTTCGATGCAGTTACTATATCGTTACACCTCTAGTTAATGGGTTAAAGTACAGAAATAAAAGTCATGGTATTTTCTTTCTTAAAATGAGTTTTCATGATGCCGATAAATAGGAACTTAAAGGGATACTTCACTTTAGGGCCGGGGAGACATTTAAAAAAAATATTAAAAATAAATGAAAAAAGTTATGGAAAATTCATGGCCCCCTCACGCATTAGAGTGTCCTACTAATGCGTGAGGGGGCCATGAATTTTCCATAACTTTTTTCATTTATTTTTAATATTTTTTTTAAATGTGTCCCCGGCCCGAGAGTGAAGTATCCCTTTAAAGTATACTAAGTCAGTTCCATTGATCCAGGCCATTGATTGGTCATCAGTGCCACAATACGTCAAATACGTCATGAGGCCTGACGCCCCGTGTGCCACACTACGTCAAATACGTCATGAAAAAAAACTCAAAAAAGAACTTTTTTTTTTTTTTTTTTTTTTTTTTGGAAAAACATTTTCAGAACCCAAGATATGATGATTTGAAGATTTGCTGCTCCATTCACTTCTTGTTTAACTTTTTACTGAAAAAGGCTGTATCTCGGCTCCTAAGCACTTTTTTTTTTACAATTAATTTTGGTTGTGGCACTCAGAACCAAAATTCCATAAATAAGCATGGCATTGAAAGAGTTAAAATAAACACGTTCTGAACAATGCACGAGGCAGAAAGTCACATGTTAACCCGTTAAGGCCTGAGTTTCTGATTCTACAAAATGTCTTCTAAATCCTAACAGTTTTCTGAGAGAACCTATGTTGCTATATCAGTGGTTCTCAAACTTTTTCATGTCAAGGACCACCAAAATTTGGCCGCCGACCCCCATCTGAATTTGTTTTTTGTTCCAGGGACCCTCAGAAGCAAAGATGTTAGTTAAATATGTTTGCTTTAAAAATGATATATATTCAAAGACTTTTACTCAAAAAAGGAGGTGGTGACCCCTGAGGCAAAAACAAAGGAAACAAAGAAAACATCTAGCAAACCAGTATAGAATTCTGCAGTATAGAAACTCACAAAAAATGTTTCCTAATTAGTGCTAAAAGTGGTTATTTGGCTTGTAGGGAAACCTCTATTGGTGTGAATAAATACATAGATAAAAAAAAATACAACACCATTATTATTATTATTAGGTTTCACTATTCTTCTATCCAGTAGAATGCAGTGGCAGAGAAAGCAGAGGTAAATAACCATCAAATGCCAGACAACAAATCAAATCATAAAGTATGAATTAATACAGAACGACTCCAGACTGACCGTCAGACCCACCGACAGACAGACAGACAGACAGCATTGTGGAAACAAACAGCGCCGTGGTGCAAGGTGGGGAAGAATCTATTATGGAGGGAGAGAGATACATTGTACCTGAGGCAATGAGGGGACGTGCAAGTTATTAACCCATTAAGACCTGAGGCGATTCTTTAAAAAAAAATCAAAATCATAACAGTTTTTGGAAAAAAATTAAAAAAAAAAATTTCAAGATTTTTCAAAAATAGCAGATCTACAAGCTCATAGCGCGGCACTCGGTGCCGCGCTATGGGCTTGTATATCTGCTATTTTTGAATAGCCAAAGACATCTAAAGTGACACAGATGCGTTCCAGGTATCAATGGGTTAATGTGGATAAGATTCTCTCTCTCTCTCTCTCGCACGCGCGCGCGCTCCCCCCCCCCCGGAAGAACAAAGATATGAATTCAGAGAGAGAGAGACGGGGGGGGTAGAATGAGATAATACGTTTGGGTGAGAGATAGTGAGCAATAATCTCTCTTTAAACTTGTTTATCTGTCTGTTGTTTTCTCCCCTTCTCTTTGCTAGATTCTCTTTTAATCCACTTTTTCTCTCTCATTCTGTCTTTCTTTCTTCCTCTCACATGCACGCACGCAGCTCGTAGATCTGCTATTTATCGGTGCAAGACACCAGTGTGGAACCAAGTACACATCAGGCATCAGTGGTGTAAAGTACATGTACTCAAGTACTGTACTTAAGTACTATTTTGAGGTAGTTTCACTTTATTGGAGTATTTCCGATTTTCCATACTTACAACCATTTCTCTTGTGAGGACCAGCAAAATGGTCCTCACAACATCTGTTCTGTAAACTGTATTTCTCATGTTATTTTTCTCTGCAACCTTCTAAATTAAATATTCAATCAATCAATGTCTCATATTCTACTATACTTGTGGGGACGTTTGGTCCTCACAAGTATAGTCACACACACACACACACACACACACACACACACACACACACACACACACACACACACACACACACACACACACACACACACACACACACACACACACACACACACACACACACACACACACACACACACACACACACACACACACACACACACACACACACACACACACAGTTTTTCACTTGAATAATAATAATAAAAAAGTGTTATTAGTAATGAACTCATGGTCAGTAATAACCAGAGGCAAGCAACCATGAGGATAAGAAAGAACCAATTATATTTTTTAAAGATTTCATTTCCATTATATCAATTTGAGGAAAAAGCACTGCCTGGAATTCATTCATCAGTTAATATTGTGCCAGACAAAAAAAAACTGCATTTATTTAAAATGTTTCTGGTTTATGTGAAGAAGATGAAAAAAAAAAATATTCCCAGAATACCCAATTATAGATTGCCAATCATCAGAGACTTGTTTTTTTCAAACAACAGATTATTTGGAACACAATGTATAGAATGATAAATGTGTCGGAATAAAACAATTATCCTGGTTACAGTAAGTGCCTTGATGGTCAACCAATACTGGCTGTGAATTTATACAATTAACCCTTTAAGGCCGGGAAGGGAACGCATGTGTGTCTTTTTAAGATTTATTTGGCTATTTTTAGAAAAATCCTGTAAATTTGTGCAAATCTTTTATATACATTTTTAACTCAAATCTTTGCTTCTGGGCACGGGGGTCCCTGGAACAAAATATTTTTAGATGGAAGGGGGTCCGTGGTCAAATACATATTATTTTGGGGGTCCTTGACATGAAAAAAGTTTGAAAACCATTGATAATATAGCAAAATAAGTACAAAAATAAATACAAAAAAAAAATTAGGGAAAAAAACTGTTAGGATTTAGAAGACATTTGTAAAATCTCCAGAAGCAAAGATTTGAGTTAAAAACTTTTGATTTAAAAAAGTATATATATATACATTCAAGCTAAAGATTTGCACACATTTTCACGAAAAAAAAAAAGCTGATCTACAAGCTCATATGAGCTTGTAGATCTGCTATTTTTATATAGCCAAAGAAATCTTAAAATGACACAGATGCGTTCCCGGTCTTAAAGGGTTAAGAATCATATGAACTTGAAAGATATCTCACTACATACTTTTTGTGTATAACTGTACCGCTGTACTTTTTGCTGATTCAATCGATCAATATTGTTGTTGTCGGGCAGAAATCTCCATATTTCAACTTTGTATGTCTTTTCGTACATGACTGCCCAACTTCAATCAAACAAGAGTGTTGCACATGAGAAGTGACAATAGCTAGATCTAAAAAAGAATGTATCCACAAGTTTCCTCGGGCGTTGTGGGCATCGCCTCCTGTCGATTTGATCAGGTATATCAGGGATCAAATCGAAAGGAAGTGAATAAGTGATGCCCACAACGCCCCAGGAAACTTGTGGATAAGAGAAAAAAAATAATGTTTTGGACATACAAGCTTTTCACCCGACAGCAACTATATTAAATATGATCTAGAGCGGGGACGTGAAGTTGCTCACCCAGCGCATCCTCCTAGTGACGTGGCGGAGGTCAATAATGGCCTGGTGGCCAGCGGCGGTGTTTGTGGTCACAGCATGAACAGTACAGTGTCCTCTATGAGTCTACCATGTACGTCACTGTCTGCGTCACAAACTATACCGTGAGCCCATTGGTCGAGCATGGAACCTGCAGGGCTTGGTCCACACACAATGTAGTGTGCGCGTGCACACACACACACACACACACACACACACACACACACACACACACACACACACACACACACACACACACACACACACACACACACACACACAATGCACAAACACACGCACGCACACACACATACAATGCACAAACACACGCATGCACACACACACACAATGCACAAACACACGCACGCACACACACATACAATGCACAAACACACACACAGACACACACATACAATGCACAAACACACGCACGGACACACACATACAACGCACAGACACACAATGCACAAACACACGCACAGACACACACAAACACAATGCACAAACACACGCAAGCACACACACATACAATGCAAAAACACACGCACAGACACACACACACACACACACACGTACACACACACACACAATGCACAAACACACGCACGCACACACACGTGCACGCTCGCACGCACAGGGTTGCGAGCTGAGGCAGACAAATCACCTCTCAGGCCCTTCACAGTGGGAGACAGCGATTTGACAGCAGAACAGAGACTGTCACACTACAGTGATCTGTCAGTGTGTGTGTGTGTGTGTGTGTGTGTGTGTGTGTGTGTGTGTGTCTTGCGTGCGTGTCATGTGGTGTCACAGTGAGAGATGTCCTTCTCAATTTGCAAGCTATCCTGACGGCGACCCAGTATAGGGTCAAACTGTGAGGGGGTGTGTGTGTGTGTGCGTGCACGCATGTGCGTGCGTGCAAGATTTGAACCCAGGTCTCCTCCCGTGTGGGAAACCAAACGACGGTCAGGGGAGATAACTAGGCTTTTGAGGCTTCATTCTGTAGTACTCTGTTTAAAGGAGTAGTTCATCCAAAACATGACTTATTGTCTATCAATTACACACCCCATGAAGCCTTCAATTCATGGAGATTATTTTTGTTTAGAGACAATAATTTGATGAGCGGTGGAGTCTCCAGTAGTATGAGACTCAATGGAGACTCTTTAAGTCTCCTACTGGAGACTCAACACACAGCTCACATCGTGACACGTTGTGAGCTTGTAGATCAGCTATTTTCAAATAGCTGATGTATATGTTGCCCATAGTCGCTTCTTTTGGGCTGGTTTTCCTAGACCTGGTTGCTTGTTTCTCTCACAGAATCTGGCAACACTGTTGGTTAGGGCTGTCACGATTACAACATTTAAGTTAACAATTAATTGTCATACAAATGGATCAAAGATATGTAAACAGAAATTGCACAGGGCAGATATGACAAATAACTTACGTATACAAAGAAATGACTGCCACTAATTTTATACTTTCCCCCCAAAAAAAATCAGATTGCGGAAATAGCCGATCTGCAAACGGGTCACTTAAAAAATTTATGAACGTTTTTCTCAATATGGAAACGATGATGATTATGCAAAATAATAAATTGTGATTTGACGATTACGTAATCATTGTGACAGGTCTAGGTGTTGGAAAGAGTCTCTGGCTGAAAATCTGTTTCAGTATTAGGCCTGTGGGGGTTCAGCCCGAGACCCCAAAGATACATTTACAAAACACTTACATAAACACATTATTAATTAACCGCTTGAACCCTACTGTATAGAGCATATCTACAGGCTCAAAACGCATCGCTTGTGGATCTACTGCTTTTTGAGCTTTTGTCTGACGCTGTAGTGTGATCACGTAGGCAGGGCGTTCATTTTCCAAATAAAACACAAAACCCGACAGATACGAGAGAGAGAGAGCGAGCGAGCGAGAGAGAGGCATAATTCCCTCAGTCAGATGTCTCTGTTTCATATGTATGCTAGTGAATGGCTTCAAAACACCCCAGCTATATATTCACTGGATGCTATTTCACATGGATGGTAGAGCCCAGGTCCAAAGAGGTGGAAACAGCACCCACACACACACACACACAGAGCATATCCAAAGCCATTATTGGAACAGTAGCTTCAGCAAGTGCTTGACACCTATGGGGCGTCACAGGATGGGTAGACATGGAGAGAGAGAGAGAGAGAGAGACACCCACCCGTCTGCTCTCTGATGTCATACAGGGTTGAGTTTACAGCCGTGTGTTAGAGAGAGAGAGATATATATAGATAGACAGATAGACAGATAGATAGATAGATAGATAGATAGATAGATAGATAGATAGATAGATAGATAGAGAGAGAGTGTAATGAACGATCTCCTCTCATTGTACAGAAGGGTTGATTCCCCACCAGTGTTGCCAGATTCTGTGAGAGAAACAAGCAACCGGGTCTAGGGAAAACCAGCCCCAAAGGAAGCCACTATGGGCCACATGAGCACTTTAACATACACATCAGCTATTGGAAAATAGCAGATCTACAAGCTCACAACGCGTCGCGAACGCGTTGTGAGCTTGTAGATCGGCTATTTTCGAGTAAAATCTTGCGGGGAAATTATAATAAGCAGATCTGGCAACCCCCGTTCCCCACAGACTTCACATCACTGCAGTGCAAGGCAGCAGGAAGTCATGTGACCGTGTTTGGGGATGACTCGGCGTCCACATGATGAACAGGGAACTTGACCCTGACGACCTCACAGACCAATTAGCGTCCCATCACTTCTGAAACCAAAGGTGTCCCTGTCCTCAACACACAGTGGTGGAAAGTAACTATAGGTACATTTACTTAAGTACTGTAATTAAGTACAATTTTGAGGTACTTGTACTTTACTTGAGTGTTTCCAAATTCCCAATACTTTTACTTCTACTCCACTACATCTCAAGAGGCAAATATTGTACTTTTACTCCACTACATTTTTTTTTTAAACTTGAGTTACTAGTTACTTTGCAGATACAAATTATTATATTATAAAACTTACATTAACCACTTTTGCCCCAATTTATACTTAGGCTATTTGAAAATAGCAGATCTACAAGCTCGCGTTGTGAGCTTGTAGATCTGCTATTGTCAAACATTTTAGTACTTTTACTTTTGGTACTTTAAGTACATTTTTGATACCAATACTTTTGTACTTTTACAGAAGTACATTTTGAATTCCAGACTTTCACTTGTAACAAGAGTAATTCTGCATTGCATTATTGATACTTTTACTTAACTCATTGAGTGCCATTGACGCGTTTTACCGCAATGGCGCAACGTGCCAATGACGTGTTTGACGTGTTTAGTTTTTTTTTTAAACGTTCAGAACCAAATAAATGCTTAATAATCCTTATCTGAATCTTTTCCTAATTGTAAATAACTCCACAAGTCTTTTATAGCCATAAAACCAACCATTTCACTTGTGAGGACCTGGAAAATGGTCCTCTCAATGATGATTTATCCCTCACAAGTATTGTAAAACGGGTACACACACAGACGCGCGCGCACACACACACACACACACACACACACACACACACACACACACACACACACACACACACACACAGTCTGTACTGTGTCTTTAATCCTTTAAGACCGGGAACACTTCTGTGTCATTTTAAGATTTCCTCGGCTATTAAAAAAATAGCAGATATACAAGTAGATCTGAAGATCTGCTATTTTTGAAAAATCTTGAAAATGTGTGCAAATCTTTGAATATATAGCCTATATATGTTTATAATGTAACTCCGATCTGTGCTTCTGGGGGGGTCCCTGGAAGAACATATTTTGAGATGGGGGGGGGGGTCCACGGCCAAATACATATCCTTTAGGGGGTCCTTGACATGGAAAAGTTGGAGCTCCACTGATATAGCAACAGACGTTTTTTTTTTTTTTTTAACTGTTAAGGCGGTTACACACGGGCGAATGTGCGAATATACGCAAAATTCGGACTCGTTCCGAATAATTAAAAGACGCTTTTTCGCTTCATGTACGCTTGCATTGACTTTATAAGGTTTTTTTAAAAAGCGTATTATTCGCACGAAAAAATCGCCCCGGTGTGTAAGGACCTTTATTTAGAAGACATTTGTAGAATCCCCAGAAGCAAAGCTTTGAGTTACAAATGTTCACTTAAAGATTTGCAGAATTTCACGATAAAAAAAAAAATAGCAGATCTACAAGCTCTTACGAGCTTGTAGATCTGCTATTTTTGAATAACCACAGACACCTAAAATTGACACAGACGTGTTCCCCAGGCATGCAAACAGCCCCGAGGTGAAAAAGGTGACAACATGTTGTTTTCTTTCGGGTCAGGTGTCACACAATTGCCCTATTTGGGTTTAAAAAGGTGACTGTAGCTGAAAAGTGACACTTTTGCATGTCTGGTTCCCGGTCTTAATGGGTTAACGGCGTGGTAATAACGCTTGTGCTTGTAGCAGTACCCCAGCAGCCCAGATCATTATTTGGCCACTTAGCGCCATAAAGAGATAGAAAATAAAAGAAGTGAACGACGCCATAAGGCTGCAGTAATGGTCTGCTAATGGACTATAAAAGAGAAGTAAAACACGCACACACGCACACGCACACACACGCGCGCACACACACACACACACGCAGAGCCATATCGTCGCTGTGTCGGGTGGAAACCTCATACAGTCTCGTACAGTATGTACAAAACTGGATTCAAATTCTAAAAATTGCAAAAGTAACAGAGCTTGTAGATCTGCTACTTTTGATGCTTTTGTGTGATCAATAGTAGGGCGTTCAATTACGGTAGGGGTGGGACGATATGGGTACTTCACGATACGATCTATATCACGATATTAGGCCCAGAATAACAATATATATCACGATATTCGACGATGTTCGATATATTGCGACATCACGATATTCGATATATATATTGCAAGAAATTTCACCAACGATATATCACGATATCTGAAAATATCGATATATTGCGATATCACAATATATTGCATGAAAATTCACCAACGATATATCACGATAGTCCTTGTATTCAATTCATAAACACATAAAATAGCACCAAACAGTTGAAAATCATCTTTTTTTTTCTTTTTTTTTAATATCGATATTTTTCGGCAGTATATCGATTATTTATCGCGGGAGAAAGTATCGCGATATATCGATATATTGTCCCACCCCTAATTTACGGGGGAGAAAAAGTTTAAATATGGACATAAGAGGTTTCTGTCCAACAGCAACAATATACTGTAATAGCCTGTGGGCCCCATCGTGGGCGCCGGCCTTACCGCTTATCCCTAAACTTAAAAGCCATTTTTTTAAACTATTTTTAAAAACATTTTGAAATAGTTCAACTGGCCGATCGACACGATGTGAGCTTGTAGATTGGCTATTTGAACTATTTGAAAATGTTTTTAATACAATTTTGAGGTATTTTTTACTTTACTGGAGTATTTCCAATGGTTCAGTACTTTTACTTCTACGCCACTACATATCAGAGGCAAATATTGTACTTTTAATCCACTACAATTATTTGAAAACTTTAGTTACTAGTTACATTGTAGATTTTGATTATTATTACAAAAAAATACATTACCCACTTCAGCCCTATATACATTTCGGCCATTTGAAAATAGCAGATCTACAAGCTCACAATGCGTCGATGCGACGCATTGTGAGCTTGTAGCTCTGCTATTTTCAAAAGATTTTTATACATTTCATACATTTGAAAACTTGTGAAATGGGACATTCTGCACAATGAGTACTTTCTACTTTTGGTACTTTATAGGGATGGGCAATATTATCGATATCACGATATATCGCAATATTTTATTTCGCGATACTGTATCGCGATACTGTATACTGTATCGCGATAAAAAAAAATAAAAAAAAGTTTTTGTTTTTTTTTGCTTTTTACAGGCTTTATGAAAAACATTCAAAGAACCTATCACAGATCTGCAGCTACTCAATATGTAGTGTATATATAAACAATATGTAGTTGTGATATATGTATATATATCGCAATATATCGCAATATATCGCAATATATCCCAATATATCCCAATATATCCCAATATATCCCAATATCGTGATACGACCCAAGTATCGTGATGCGTATCGCAATATAATCGTATCGTGACCCAAGTATCGTGATACGTATCGTATCGTGAGATTGTTGCCAATACCCATCCCTAGTACTTTAAGTACATTTTGAGACCAATACTTTTGTACTTTTACTCAAGTGAATTTAGAATTCCGGAATTGTAACAGAGTATTTTTAACACTGCGGTATTGATATTTTTACTGAAGAAAAAAGATGCGAGTACTTTTTTCCACCACTGTGTGTGGGGCCGAGACGTGGTCGCTCGCTCACGGTACAGCAGGAAAGGGCCCTGGATGGCATCTACATAAAGAACGCTAGGAATGGCGCATCAGACACGTGGACCTCTCTGCGGGGACCTGCCACGGGTCACAGGCAAGGTCAGAGAGAGAGAGAGAAGGGTGAGGGCATGGCTGGGAATTGGTTTGCACCAAAAATAGCCGACCTACAAGTTCACAAACGCGTCTGCGACACGTTGTGAACTTGTAGGTCGGCTATTTTTACGGTGAGCGACACCGTCGTGCGACGAGGTATGAATCGGGATTCATCAAAAAAGGCAAGAAAGCTGAAACACCGACTAATGCATTCATCTCTACAGGTTGTTACATAATATAAAGCTGAAACATCACATAACATAATGCATTCATCTCTACAGGTTGTTACATAAGAGAATGCATTCATCGCTATAGGTTGTTACATAAGAGAATGCATTCATCTCTATAGGTTGTTACATAAGAGAATGCATTCATCTCTACAGGTTGTTACATAAGAGAATGCATTCATCTCTATAGGTTGTTACATAATAAAGCTGAAACACCACCCAATGCATTCATCTCTATAGGTTGTTACATAAGAGAATGCATTCATCTCTATAGGTTGTTACATAAGAAAATGCATTCATCTCTATAGGTTGTTACATAATAAAGCTGAAACACCACCCAATGCATTCATCTCTATAGGTTGTTACATAAGAGAATGCATTCATCTCTATAGGTTGTTACATAAGAGAATGCATTCATCTCTATAGGTTGTTACATAAGAGAATGCATTCATCTCTACAGGTTGTTATATAAGAGAATGCATTCATCTCTACAGGTTTTTACATAAGAAAATGCATTCATCTCTATAGGTTGTTACATAAGAGAATGCATTCATCTCTACAGGTTGTTACATAATATAAAGCTGAAACATCACATAATGCATTCATCTCTATAGGTTGTTATATAAGAGAATGCATTCATCGCTATAGGTTGTTACATAAGAGAATGCATTCATCTCTATAGGTTGTTACATAAGAGAATGCATTCATCTCTATAGGTTGTTACATAATAAAGCTGAAACACCACCCAATGCATTCATCTCTATAGGTTGTTACATAAGAGAATGCATTCATCTCTATAGGTTGTTACATAAGAAAATGCATTCATCTCTATAGGTTGTTACATAATAAAGCTGAAACACCACCCAATGCATTCATCTCTATAGGTTGTTACATAAGAGAATGCATTCATCTCTATAGGTTGTTACATAAGAGAATGCATTCATCTCTATAGGTTGTTACATAAGAGAATGCATTCATCTCTACAGGTTGTTATATAAGAGAATGCATTCATCTCTACAGGTTTTTACATAAGAGAATGCATTCATCTCTACAGGTTTTTACATAAGAGAATGCATTCATCTCTATAGGTTGTTACATAAGAGAATGCATTCATCTCTATAGGTTGTTACATAAGAGAATGCATTCATCTCTATAGGTTGTTATATAAGAGAATGCATTCATCTCTATAGGTTGTTATATAAGAGAATGCATTCATCTCTACAGGTTGTTACATAAGAGAATGCATTCATCTCTACAGGTTGTTACATAAGAGAATGAAAGCTGAAAGTTGTTACATAAGTGAATGCTCCTAAACACTAAAATACTAGAATGCCATAAATAATTGGTTATTTTTATCATTACTTTTGTTGAATACAGGCATTATAATTACTATTATAAAAACCAACCCAAACCGTCCAATGAAAATAAAACGTTTGATTTGATTTTCTCTTTTTAATAGCCTGTCAAGAATGAGTTTAATGGCAAAACTAATGGCTTAATTTGCAACCGGTAAATGAACGTTCTATTGGATGAAAACAGCTCCGTCATTCAGAACTTTATTGTCCCTTTAGGGAATTGTATTTATGCAGACAGAATCACACAACGAGTAACACGGAAATAATGGATGAAGGAAGCAGACGGTAGACAGTAATACAAAACAGTTCATGACAGAAAGGTAGGCCCTATAATAGACACAGTGCAGTTTTGTGGTATGTGCGTGTGCGTGCGTGTGTGTGCGTGTGTGTGTGTGAATGGTCTGTCAGGCAATATGTAGAGGCTATTCAGTTTTACAGAATGATTGAGACCAACAAACATTGTATTTTCAGGTGCAATGGCACTGAGACTAGCTGTGACTCTGTCCATGGTTCTGAATTCACGTTGTGGCATTGAGACTAGCTGTGACTCTGTCCATGGTTCTGAATTCATGTTGTGGCACTGAGACTAGCTGTGACTCTGTCCATGGTTCTGAATTCACGTTGTGGCATTGAGACTAGCTGTGACTCTGTCCATGGTTCTGAATTCATGTTGTAGCATTGAGACTAGCTGTGACTCTGTCCATGGTTCTGAATTCATGTTGAGGCATTGAGACTAGCTGTGACCCTGGCAGACAGTCTACAGGGTCAGCCCTTTTTCCCCCTCAGCCCAGGTTAGGGTTGTGTTTTGAGGTTAAGGGTTGAGGGGACACATATATTCAGTAAGTATACCCCCACACAACCCGGGGACCCTGCTATTGGGAAGGGAGCCAAGGAGAACAACACTCTGCGTCATAACGGCATAACTCCCTGCAGCAGGTGAGTTTATGTTCACATTTGTTTGTGTGAAATTGCCTGGTGAGTTTGTTATTAAACATTTTATTTTATTTACCCTTACTTAACCAGGCATGCTTGATTTGCAGCAACGCAGCCCGGGGGGAAGGAGGGTGAAGCAAGGTTTATATGTTTATATGCAACACTGTTACGACCCTGGCTCAAGGGAAGCAACGGAATGGAAGAAACATCGGATAAAGCAAACAACACGTTTACTAAGTAAACACACTAAAACTAAGAATTGACCAAGGCGGTGTCAGTGGGGGGTGGAGGGGCTTTTAAACCCTGCATAGCAGGTGCCACGCATTGGCAATTAGGGCTGGTACGTTCACCTGCACGCCAACAGAGCAGACAGACACAGAGTAAACAATGTCCTGGACTGGTACACAACACTTCGACTGCCTGCCCAGTGCCCAGTAACGGTTCGACCTTCCCCGAGTGTCCCAACAACTACACTCTCCGCGGTTGGAGACACGTCCGCCTTATTACCCAAGTACAGACTGCAGGAAGTGAGTTGAGCCAACTATACAATGAATGCAGCAGTGTTGATTTCGTCGACTAAAAAACTATGACGAAAAATGTTTGTCGACTAGCTTTTTTCACTGACGAAAACTAAATAAAAACTAAATAAAACTAAGCTTTGATGACTAAAACTAAGACTAAATATATTGACAATTTCGTCAACAAATAAAAACTAAGACTAAAATGTTACGGGAGGGACTAGTGGAGAAGAGATCCAGTAGAACTAAAAGACAAGTCATTTTATGTTTGGTTGCGCTCGGGTGTTGCGCTCTGAAAATAGCAGATCTACAAGCTCACAACGCGTCGCGCGTTGTGAGCTTGTAGATCGGCTATCTTCAGCATGCAACCAAGTGCAAAATCAGCCATTACTACGCCATCAAGGCACCGCCACAATACATTTTTTAGACTAAATCAACTGTAGATTTTTAGTCGACTATAATCTCATGATATTTAGTCGACTAAAACTAGACTAACAGTAAAACCTTTCAGATGACTAAAATATGACTAAAACTAAATGGAATTTTATTCAAAAGATTACGACTAAAACTAAATCAGAATTTGCTGTCAAAAGCAACACTGCAATGCAGCAGTACTATCATTACCAGTAATGTACTGTATACTATGTCTAAGCAACCCGTGGAAATATATATATATAACTATATGTATGCAATGTACGACTGCCTGCTGCTAAAAGCAAAGCAACTATTCAACCTACAGTATAGTGTATCTGGATGCACCATGTCATGATAAGTGTTTATTTTTATCAAATAACTGAAATATATGTATTAATAATAAAACCTCTGCAAAGTAACTAGTAACTCAAGTTTTCAAATAATTGAAGTGGAGTAAAAAAAAAACATTTGCATTTGAGTTGTAGTGGAATAGATAAAGTAGTATAAAGTATTGACACGTTAAAGCAGTCAATTAAATTAAGACCTGGAACACATCTGTGTCACTTTAGATTTCTTTGGCTATTCAAAAATAGCAGATCTACAAGCTCATAGCGCGGCACCGAGTGCCGCACTATGAGCTTGTAGATCTGCTATTTTTGAAAAATCTTTTTAAAAAGAAATCTTTTTTTTTTTTTTTTAAACTGTTAGGATTTAGATTTTTTTTAAGAATCGCCTCAGGTTTTAATGGGTTAAAGTAAAAGCACCTCAAAATGTTGTAAATGTATGTAGTTACTTTCTGCCATATTGCCCACACATAGGGGTAATAGGGGCAATATCCACGGTACACATCTTGCCTAGGGTTACTAATACAGTAGCTTAATGTGGAATGGTACAGTACTGATTAGCAGGCCATCCTTTGGTTGTCCATGAATATGGATGCACGGCCAGGCAAGGGAGGACAGATCAACATGGACAGAGTGTGTGTGTGTGTGTGTGTGTGTGTGTGTGTGTGTGTGTGTGTGTGTGTGTGTGTGTGTGTGTGTGTGTGGGGGGGGGGGGGGTAGGCTTCCGTCGAACGAGTCGACCATCAGGACACAAACATATCAATAACATAAATATGCAGTAATTGCAACCATCGTTAGCGGTATTGCTGAGTTTTTCCATGTTCCCGTACACAGATTTCTCTTACCACAAACATTCCTGAAGGCTTATGATCAGAGTTCGATTTGCTGGGGGGGTTTATACTGGGAAAAATCCATGCCTTGGCTTTTGATATCCCTCCCTCTTGTACCGTTAAAAAATAAAGAAGATGTATGGCCCCACGTGTGGGATGTGTTTTATCTCTGCTTCTTGGTCTGACTGCAGAACTAAATGCTTCTCCTGTAGGGAGATGTGGACTGTCTGATGTGTTTGACATGTGTATTAACTCATTTAGACCGGGAATCTACAAGATCTACAAGCTCATAGCGTGGCACCGAGTGCCGCGCTATGAGCTTGTAGATCTGCTTTTTTTTTTTTTTTTTTATGTGTGCAAATATTTGAATATATATATATATATATATATATTTTTAAAGCGAAAAAAAATTAACCCAAATCTTTGCTTCTGGGGAATTCTACAAATGTCTTCGAAATTCTGACAGTTTTTTGAAAAAAACATATGTTGCTATATATATCAGTGGTTCTCAAAGTTTTTCATGTCAAGGACCCTCAAAATTATATGTATTTGGTCGTGGACCCCCATCTCAAAATATGTTGTTCCAGGGACCCCGCCCCCCCCGAAGCAAAGATTTGCGTAAAAAAAATTTGCTGTAAAAAAAATATATACATATTCAAAGATTTGCACACGATTTTTCAAAGAAAATAGAAGATCTACAAGCTCGTCTTTTTGAATAGCCCAAAGAAATCTAAAAAATGACACATAGATGCGTTCCCGGTCTCTATGGGTTAACACATTAAGACCTGAGGCCCATTCTATGAATGCCTTCTAAATCCTAACAGTTTTTCTGAGAAACTCATGTTGCCATATATATACATCGTCTCTGTCGGGTGGAAACCTCATATCTCCAAAAAACTGTTACTTTTCAGGACTCAAATTCAAACGTGCCAAAAGTAGCAGATCTACAAGCCTCGAAGCGCGTCGCTTCGCGCCGCGTTTCGAGCTTGTAGATCTGCTACTTTTGGTGCTTTTTGTGCGACGCTGTATTATGATGATCCAGTAGGGCGTCGTCGATCAATTTACGAAAAAACACCAAAAGTTAGAATATGGAGATAAGAGGGTTTCTGCAACGACAGCAACAATGTTTTTTTTTTTTATCCCTGCCTCTGGTCTGACTGCAGAAATACATGCATCTTCTGTATGGAAATGTGGAGTGGTCTGATGTCTTTGATCAACACACTGTATCACAGTTTAGCCATTTAATTAGAAATGGACAATATATTTCCTCTAATATTCAAATAAAAGCCAGGTCTCTAATAAAAAGGCCAGGGGCGTGGGGAATGCGTTACGCCTGCGGCTATTCAATTCCTGTTATATCCAGCGACCTACGACGCGTTGTGGACTAATACAGATTGGCTATTTTTCGCCACATGTTCTCCACCAGAATAGGGACTGCTGGAGGTTCATGTGGTTAAATAACAGTTAATTAGGGGGGGGGGGGGGGAATTATTGGTTTTCAGTGATTCAGACCGCAGGCGAAGATTTTACAATTGGGGCTCCTCAGAAGCCCCTGTGCTTCTTAATGTAACTTGTAATCCACACAGCGAGAGACGCTGATTTGAAAACCGAATCGCTTGGGTCCCTCATTTCTGGAGGGCACAATTTGACTTCTGAGCATGGTACAGTATGGAGAGAGAGAGAGAGAGAGAGAGAGGGGGGGGGGGGGTTATTAAGTGTGAGTATGCACACGTGTGCGTGTGCGTGTGCGTGTGCGCGTGCGTGCGTGTGTGTGTGTGTGTGTTCCGAGCAGAACCAATACATTTGACATCTAGGGCTACTGGTTTGATTAAAGAGAATTAGTCTCTATGCATCTCTTCTCTTGTTCGCTCTCTTTGTACAGATCTTTAAAGCTACTTGAATTTGAATTCTCACTTTCACAGGAGAGGAGAGGAGAGAGAGAGGAGAGAGAGAGAGAGAGAGGAGAATAGAGGGAGAGGAGAGAGAGAGGAGAATAGAGGGAGAGGAGAGGAGAAGGAGAGGAGAGAAAACAGGAGGGAAGAGGAGAGGATCCTCTCTCTCCTCTCCATTCCACTCCCCCGCTGATTCTCTGCAACTCTCTCCTCTTCCCCTCCCTCCTTCCAAACAGGTCTGCCCCCCCCCCCCCCCCCACCACCCCGTTTAGGGGGGGGTGGGGGGGGGTCGATAACCCAAGAGAATAACAGATTTTTAAAAACACAAACATTTGGATTGCACTTCGATAGAGGGAAAATAACCTGTTTTTCATAGTCTGCTGAGCAACGTGGTCGAAGCAAACCGTCTTTCCTGTCAGGATCCATATGTCTGTGTGTGTCTCTCACACACACACACACACACACACACACACACACACACACACACACACACACACACACACACACACACACACACACACACACACACACACACACACACACACACACACACACACACACACACACACACACACACACACACACACACACACACACGGAGCAAGGGGGTGCAATTCAACCAATCAAGAAGTCATCTCCTGCACCCCTCCTATTCTCAATGTCCCTCAACGATTTTTCCGTACACACACACACACACACGCACGTACAAACACCCTGCAGAGCGAGCAATTCAGGGCTGGCAGACGAGTAGTGCTGTCATTTGTCAGCTATATCCCAGAGGTAACATTGGAGATACTCTGTGTGTGTGTGTGTGTGTGTGTGTGTGTGTGTGTGTGTGTGTGTGTGTGTGTGTGTGTGTGTGTGTGTGTGTGTGTGTGTGTGTGTGTGTGTGTGTGTGTGTGCGCGCGTGCGTGTGTGTGTTCCGACTAAGTTGGGTGCAGAAGTGTTATTGTATTGAATGACAATTGATTCAAAGTTTACCACAATTCTTTCTGCCTGGGACTGGGGAGACAATGACACAAGAGAGGAGAGGAGAGGAGAGGAGAGGAGAGGAGAGGAGAGGAGAGGAGAGGAGAGGAGAGGAGAGGAGAGGAGAGGAGAGGAATGATGCACCATAAGGACAGGTTTTGTCTTTTTGAAACTGAATACATTTGAATACATCCTCCCCTTATCTGAATAATGTAGTTTTAGCCTACACCTTACTGCAATAGACCTACTTTACCTCTCTTTCCCTCTCTCTCTCATGTCACTTGCCATTTACACTCTGTGATGCACTACTGCCATCCAGTGGTGATACGATGTAAATGACTAAGACTTTTTTTTTGTTGCTTGCAGTCATGTACTTAAATGACATTGTATAAGGCTTTACTGTCAACAGCAAAAGTTCAAAAGCAAAGTTAGCAGCAGTGCCCTGCAGTACAACAGTGCAGTAGTCTGCTCATCATCACTTTGTCTTTCTGTGGCTTCCCACATATTTGTCAAAATCATTTGTTACACATTGTGTTTGTATTTATTGTCCTTAAGTGCCTCTGTCTCGTCATAATGTGTCTGTGTTGCATCTGCTGTTTCTTTCTCTTCCCTCAGTTGGTCTCTCTGTCACACACACACACAAACCTATATACATTGGCTATTTGAAAATAGCCGATCTACAAGCTCACAACGCGTCACGTTTGCGACGCGTTGTGAGCCTTTAGATCTTCTATTTTACATATAATATTTGGAATATATTTGAAAAACATTTTCATATGGAGGTCTGCTGAGAAATAAAGTGGGCGTCCTTGACAAGCAAATGTTTTAGAACTGGTTTAAACAGTAATTAAATCAAATTGGAAGCAAGCTCAAATAATATCTACACTTTAAAAACAAGCCCAAACTGAAACCGCAAACCCGCAACTACCAATATCTACAAGCAACTTTACAAAAAAACAAGCCCAAAGTCGATTATAATAAGCAGACATGGCAACACTGACACACACACACATACATACACGCACGCACGCAACGTATAAATGAGCCTCTATATGCAGAGCAGACTTCATAATATCATCCATTACAGTACGTTGCTCTCTAATTGGCTATACTCCAACGTGGCACACCGGTTCAAGCATGCCATTAGCATAAGTGAGGAATGGCATTCATTAGCCTCATCAGATATTATTCATAATGCCGAGCCTTCTCCACACGGAGCACCAAAGCACTGAAAAAAACAGCGATGCGTCTCAAACCTGTGGGCCGGGGGCCCCACTGGTGGGCCACGAGGATATTACAGGTGGGCCCCCGAAATAGTTGGCAAAACACCTGGATTTTACTTAAGTAAAAGTATCAATACTGCAATGTAGAAATACTCTGCTACAAGTGAAAGTCCGGAATTCTAAATTGACTTGAGTAAAAGCACAAAAGTATTGGTAGCAAAATATACTTAAAGTACTCATTATGCAGAATGTCCCATTTCACACATATTCAAATGTATAATGATCTTTTGAAAATAGCCGATCTACAAGCTCACAATGCGTCGCGATGCGACGCATTGTGAGCTTGTAGATCGTCTATTTTCAAATGACCGAGAGATGTATATAGGGCTGAAGTGGTTAATGTATGTTTTGTAATAATAATCAAAATCTACAAAGTAACTAGTAACTAAAGTTTTCAAATGAATGTAGTGGAGTAAAAAGTATGATATTTGCCTCCGAGATGTAGTGGAGTAGAAGTAAAAGTACAGATAATTGGAAATACTCTGGTAAAGTAAAAAAAATACCTCAAAAGTGTACGTTCAGTACTTGAGTAAATGTACTTAGTTACTTTACACTGCCGAAGAAAATACACAAGACAGAACATGCAAGTATACTGAGCAGAGGGCTGAGGTTGGGGACAAAGCCAAAATTAGCACAAACCAAGAGCCCGATATCATCATAAATAATAATAATCACAAACCAAAGACCAACACCAAGATCTTATTGATAATTTAACCACTTAAACCCTATGGTTAAGCTATACTAGTGTCTTTTCTGTTTGCTGTTATTGTGGGAAAGGCTTTCCCCACAACTACGAACACTGGGGTTCAAGTGGTTAACATTGATATAAAAAAAAAAATATGGAAAACCTTGAAAAAATTCATTGTGATGAATAGGAATAGGAAAGTATTTTGATCCAAGCTGGAACACAATTGGATTGATCGCTCAAACAAACACTTCCTGGAAATGCCCAGCCATCTGGCAGTGTGCGTGTGAAGTGAAGAAGGCCAAGCCTGTGGAACTTATTTTACTGTTTTAGTGCAGTGGTTCTCAAAGTGGGGTCCGGGGACCCCCAGGGGTACTTGAGGGGGTTCCAGGGGGTACCCCAGCAAAAATGTGTAAATATAGCATCAGAATAATTATGACCTTTTATACTTTGGGCTATTCAAAAATAGCAGATATACAAGCTCATAGCGCGGCACCGAGTGCCGCGCTACGAGCTTGTAGATCTGCTATTTTTGAAAAATCTTGATTTTTTTAGCAAATCTTCTGAATATATATTGTTTTAAAGCAAACATTTTTAACTCAAATCTTTGCTTCTGGGGGGGGTCCCTGGAACAAAATATTTTTTAAATGGGGGTCTGCGGCCAAATACATATCATTTTGGGGGTCCTTGACATGAACAAGTTTGAGAACCACTGTTTTAGTGCAGTGGTTCTCAACCTTATCAACGTATCAAAAAGATCACGAACGCATTCGCGGCGAACCCATCTGTCCACTTAACTGAAGCCGATTCTTACATGTCTCCTAAATCTCAACAGTATTCTGAAAAACGTATGTTTCTATATCAGTGGTGCTCAATCTTTTTCATGTCAAGGACCCCCAAAAGTATATGTATTTGGCCGCAGACCCCCATCAAAATATTTTGTTCCAGGGACCCCCAGAAGCAAAGATTTGAGTTAAAAATGTTCGCTTTAAAAAAATATATATTCAAAGATTTGCACACATTTTCAAGATTTTTCAAAAATAGCAGATCTACAAGCTCGTAGCGCGGCACTCGGTGCCGCGCTATGAGCTTGTATATCTGCTATTTTTGAATAGCCCAAAGTGTAAAATAATGCTTTTTAGCTCAAATCTAAAAATGACACAGTTCCAGGTCTTAATGGGTTAACACGGCAGCCTTTCAGCTGTGGTCAGATTATAAGACCCCTCCTCATACACAGTCAATCGTTTAATTTAACTCCGAGTGGATACAAGTGTAACCAAGTGCACCCGAAAGGCTCTTTGAAGATAACTCTTGGCGTTACAAATGGATACATTAAAGCGGCACTATGTAACTTTTTAAATGAATAAAATGACATTTGAGATGTAGTGGGGTAGCAGTAAAAGTATTGAAAATTGTAAATACTGAAGAAAGTGAAAATACCTCAAAACTAAGTACAGTACTTACTTTTGAGTTATATGGCTGCTTATATCTAACCTTTATATTATAACATCCCTTATAATGCTTCTACAATACATTATGATATTTGACAGCTTGTAAGAGCCTAGATGTCTCCACTAGGCCTAATAGCTGTTGTTTTGGTACAGCCGGTCTTGTTATGGTTCAGTTTGTCCTTCAGGCAGCTACATACAGTATAACTATGATCTCTGCCCTGTGCTCGGGGCAGAACTACCGTACCACTGACATGAGTGTTGTCTCGATTCCTATGTGCCTTATCGATTGCTGATTGATCAGAATTCCACGACACCTTACACCACATAAAACAACAATAATGTGATGTGGACCTGAGGTCATTTGGTGCAAGATGGACAGTACGTCAGATAGTAATCGGATACTGGATAATGGTGGCGTCATACACACTGCTATTCTAATGGTCATGTTTCGATACACAAAAAATGGCAAAGGCAATAAAATAAAACAGATCTATCACAATTCATTTCAGAACAAATTCTGGAATGTCTGACAGCCAAAGGTATAAACTCCACAATCTCACACCATGCCCCCCGTGGTGACAACACGTTGCCAAGCACTATTAACTCATTTAGCTGGGTGACCCCCCTGGAGACCCCTATAGGACCCCTGGGGGGTCCCCGAACCCCACTTTGAGAACCACTGCAGTACAACATGGTGGAAACTGAGACGGACAGGGAAGCTTGTTTATTGACAACTATAGGGGTTGGGATCCAAAACCCGCAACATGGAGGAACCGAAATCGGGTTCCATCACGTTTGGAACCGGTTTTCCGGGATCCGGTTTTTTAAATCACACTGTCACAGCTGGTCTGTGGACTTCACGTCTGCTGTACGATTACAATAACAGTGGTTTTCAAACGCATTAATTTCAAGGACCAACATAGCTCTGAGAGTGTAGAAATGGCTAAGGGTCCATTTGGTTTTTTTACAACTAGCTGGGGGGGTTGGGGAACTACACCCGAGTTTAGATTTAGAGCTTTGTTTGGAATATTTTAATAGTATATTTGCCCCAATTATTCTGAGACAATCAACCCTGATTCTGCAGGACAGGACCTGTTCCATCACCTCTCTCCCTCTCTCTCTCTCTCTCTCTCGGTGTATTGACATAGGGTGCCTGGGTGAGTAATGAGGGCATAGCCAAGTTTAGATGGCTCCTATCCTCCTCCCCATCCCATAGTGGAGAAGGTCATCACTCACACAGACAGTGTGTGTGTGTGTGTGTGTGTGTGTGTGTGTGTGTGTGTGTGTGTGTGTGTGTGTGTGTGTGTGTGTGTGTGTGTGTGTGTGTGTGTGTGTGTGTGTGTGTGTGTGTGTGTGCTGTACGCCCCCCCCCCTCAGTTATCCAAACCACACAGGATTTCGTTCACATTTGACGTCACCGCTATATCGTCTGATTTACCACTATCAGACGTGTGTTACAGTACATTCAGTGGTTCCTACTCACTCGAGTAAAAGTATCAATAGCCCGATATACCAACGCGGTAACACTTTACAGGAGCCAAAAACCTCCAACATTGAACTTTTAAAAAGGAAATAGCAACCTCACACATAGGATAATTGAAGTGACCTATAGAGCCACATACTACACACATACTGTTCCCTGTTACAACTCACTGCCTTCAACGGCAGACACAACACAACACAATGCAGAACTGTAGATTCACATCAGCATTCAAATCCAGAGCCACAAACAGAAACAGTCACTGAACATGTTTCATTGCCACCCAGTTAGGCCTGGCTGTCGAAATTATTACATAATCGCCTAATCGCAATTATTTGAGATAATCGCAATTATTTTTTACATAATCGTCATAATTGTTTTCCATCAATAGCAAAAATAGCAGACCTACAAGCTTACAACACGTCACTTTGTGACGTGTTGTAAGCTTGTAGATCAGCTATTTCCGCTATTTTTCCCATTTTCATGAAAGTATAGTATTCAATGTGTCAGTAGTTTCTTTGTATATTTAAGTCATTTGTCACGTTTGTCCTGTGCGATGTGTGATTATGAAGCCTAAAAACCAAACAGACATGTTTCAATGTTCAATGGCCAAAAACACAATTAAATCGTTTTAATTGCAATTATTTGTCTGACAATTAATCGTCAACTTAAATTTGTAATCGTGAGAGCCCTACACTGGGTCCCAAAATGACAGCAATATTAGTACAATAGCTTGAATCACATACACACAGCATACAACACAAGCAGCAGCAGCAGCAGCAGCAGCAGGGTAAGGTTCCTACCTTGAGCCGTCTTCTACTTGACTTCGTCAGTTGTGTGAGTGATGTGTCCACGGTCAAACTTTGGAGCCCATGGATAGAGAGAAGGAGCCCCCCCCCCCTCTCTCTCTAGTTCATCCTCCAGTCGTCTTGATCCTCCATACCTCCCCTGCTAGGAGCACTGGTGGAAAAAGTCAAAGTTAGGCCCGGTGCTACGGCTGGGGAGAGACATGTGCGCCCGCACGAAGCGCATGCGCACAAAAAAAAAGATTTATACAAATGTAATAAAAAATTATTAATAGAATTAATTAATTATGATTTTCTTCCTCAAAATATTAACGAGTTGGTGTGATGATGGAAAAACACAACTGCATTATGTTATTGTTAGTCACATTTATTCAACATTGTGTTAAGCTTTGTACCACTAGTCCAGTTTCAATCGCCCTTGTTAGTTTGCATCATATTTAGTCAACCTCATCCTGTTTTTATTTAGTCAAGTTTTAGTGGACCAAAAGTCGAGCATTTTAGTCTTTATCTTAGTCCAACAAAATATTAAGTGTTTAGTTTTGTTTCAGTCAACAAAAAGGGTTTACATTTTAGTCTAGTTTTAGTCAATGATAAATATTTTTAGTCTACTCCATTCCATGCAAACTTGCCATTTTGCCACACTGATTGATCCCAGTACAACCTAGCCCTGGTTCAGAGCGTTAGTGAGTTCCCTCTAACGCCCTGGAAGACCCTGGGCTCTGCGCTTGTACAAGGAATTCCATTATTTGTATTTACTCCACAGTGCCCTCTACAGATCTGGAGGATTTGAACTTACCATTAACCAAATCTGTAGAGGGCACTGTGGAGTAAATAAAAATAATTTCCATCTCGCGGACATATTTTATTTTCTGCCCAAAAAGTGTATTTTACAGAGTAGGTGGGGTGCTGAGAGGCTTCCCACCTCAGAGAACAGACTTTCAACAACACAAAACAGCCTTTGTTTCGGTGAGTAGCGAAATGGTTTTGTTTATGTTTTGTTAAAAGCGCAGAGCCCTGGGTCTTCCAGGGCGTTAGAGGGAACTCACTAACGCTCTGAACCAGGGCTAAGTACAACCCAACCCCTGGTTATAGAACCAATGTCCAGTTCTACCAACTGATCCCAGTACAGCCTGACAACACAACACCTGGTTATAATATAGAACCAATCCACAGCTGATCCCAGTACACAGCCAACACCTGGTTATAGAACATGGGTCTTCAACAGGGGGTCCGGGACCCCTAGGTGGTCCTTACATTTACAATAGGAGGGCCTTAAAATGTTTGTGTGAAAGGATTTATTTTATTTTACATTAACCACTTGAACCCTAGCATCCTTATTCTGAGGGGAACATTTGCCGAAAATAGCAGATCTACAAGCTCCCTATTTTCGGCAAAGAGATTTGGTGTACAGGGGGAAAAGAGTGAACCAAGTACAGAGCCAAAGGTCAAGTTTACAAAGTACTAAGTTGAGGGTTTAAGTGGTATTGTGGTAAGTGGTAGTATAATGTGTAAACAAACAGACATCATGAATTTACACATCACTGATGACAGTGCTGTCAAATAAGTCTAATCAATGAAAACGACGTTGAATCTGCAATACTTTATACAATATGTAGGGGGGGGTCCCTGCTTCATCTCTCTGCCAGCTAAGGGGTCCTTGGCCTGAAAAACGTTGAAGACCCCTGGTATAGAACTATACACTGATCCCATAACATCCTAACAAGACAACACTTGGTTATTAACCTCGCGTCACCAGTCTTTCCACCTCGGAGGAAAGCCTGGTATGCGTTACTAAAGACCCATATGATCCGGTCTAGGCCACGCCTACTGAAAAAAGAAAAAAAAATCTCTTTCCGGATTTTGCCCATCCGGTTTTGCGGTGCCGCTTTGTTTTGGTTCCCCAATCCCTATTTAAATGGAATAGAATTTCCCCATGGGATAATACAGACGCTAAATAGTTTCCGAAAAGTGCATTCACATTTATATTTAAAAAATAAGCTAAACTACGCCGCATCAAGGATTTTATTAGGACGGACCTATTTTGGGGTGAGTCAGGGTGAAGTCTTTCCGGCTCTGCCCATCCGGCCGCTTGATGACGCGGATGACGCGCCTGGTGACGTAGAGTTACTTCCGCTCCCGACCGGATCATAGACCCGAAAAGATATGCTGCCCAGGCTACTTGGTTATAGTCAGAACCAATGTCCAATGTCTAAAAACCAGGTTAGATCATAATGCACCCCTCCCACACACACACACACGCGCGCGCTACACGCTGCATTCATGCGTGTTGCTACAAGCTAGGCTAACGATACTATTATTGGGTTCGGCAACAGGTACGTTAAAGCAATGGTTCTCAAACTTTGACATTTCAAGGTCTCCAATTAACTTAGGGTCCATTTGGTTCCATTTGTACACTGTCAGAGTTACAGACTTGAAAGGGTCAATTTAGACCCGCTTAAAATGAACCTAGCCCTGGTCCAGAGCGTTAGTGAGTTCTCTCTAACGCTCTGCCAGGCGCTGGGCTCTGCGCATGTACAAGGAATTCCACTGCCCTGCGAGGGCTCCAACAGTATTTTCGCTACACACCTAAACAAAGGCTGTTTTGTGTTGTTGAAAGGCTGTTCTCGGAGGTGGGAAGCCTCTCAGCACCCCACCTTCTCTGTATAATACACTTTTTGGCCAGAAAATAAAATATTTCACCGGAAGGAAAAAAATGTTTTTGGTTGCTCCACAGTGCAGTACAGATCTGGTCAATGGAATTTTTCTATTGACCAGATTTTTCATTAAGTGGTTAATGTCTTCCGTAATGTAATGTTTTATAATATAATAATTGATAATTGCAAAGTAACAAGTAACTAAAGTTTTCAAATAATTATAGTGGAGTAAAAGTACAATGTTTGCCTCTGAGATGTAGTGGAGTAGAAGTAAAAGTACTGAAAATTGGAAATACTCAGTAAAGCAAAAAATACCTCAAAATTGTACTGAAGTACACTGGAGCTCCTGGTGTCAATGGCACAGACCAGCCTCATTCTCCCGACTGCCATTTTCTCACTCATCCTCATGGTAGCCCCTCATACAGATGCATGGTTGGTTGATGTCTAGTACTACGCATAGCATCCTGGTGGTGGAGAGCACACAGTGGCAGGGGGGGTGGGGGGGTTGGGGGGGGTTGGACTTCCACACCATGGTACGGACAGCAAAAACTCGCCGTCTGGGGTCATCTTGACTAGAAAGCAACAAACAAACAAACAATGAAACTTAAGAGGTGAACATACCATAAGTTTACTTTTTGGTATTCATGAAACACAGCTAGAATGATAATAAAAACAAATCAAACGTTCAACCCGTCTCACCTAAAGACACTGATGACTGAAAAAATGTATTTGGAACAATGTATTTGATCTCATCATGCGTGTCCAGATGTGAACGTGGGAAACAACATGACTAGATTAACTGGTGACCTGTGGTTTGCAAACAAATATAAGCGCTCCGTTCAACTGATAATTGAATAGCTGTAGAAAGAAGTCAATGGCGTTGGTATAGTCACATTTAGCCATGAAAACACAAACTTTAGTGTTAAGTCTGACAAATGCACAATAGCCTATCAATCTTTTCATTGCTGCATATGTCAGCAAGTAGACTTGTTCATTGCTGCAGAACATAAGGCAGTCCTGTATGTTAAGCACCACCAGTTCAACTGGTGACCCACTGTTTATTACTGCAGTTGCCTCTATGCCAGCGCTACTCAAGCCGCGGCCCGCAGGCCGCATGAGGTCCCTTCGCCATGTCAGTGGCCGTCATGTTCACACCAAAAAATATATAATGTTTCTACTTTCAGTGTGGACAAATCATTTCTAACCACAAGAGGGCGATCATGCGTAAGCTATTGAGCTAATGCTTGACCTACTGACTAGAAGTGGGCGTGTTGTGTTGATGTCTGATTTATACTTCCTTGTAGGACAGTGTTGCCTGGCAAACACCATAGACATATAAAGGTAGACGCCTCCTCTGGCTCTGAAGCGTCGGCATCTCGGACGCACTTCCGCTTCCTCTATGCTTCCGGGGGGCAGCTGGAAATTTCCGTGTGCGTCACAGAAGGGGGCGTTCAGTAGGCCAATCAGACGCAGGTGGGGGCGGGACAACTAGATTCTGACAAGTCCTGGAAAAGACGCGCTGTGGTTGGCCAGTAGTCAACACGCTGTGATTGGCCAGTGCCCGTTCCCCCCCGGAAATATGGTGGCTACCATACCAAGCATGTCGCTCCAATGAACTGCAGAGGCCAATGAGGTATCTAGGTTTCTATATCTATGGCAAACACTGCCTATTTACAAGTCCACAAGCGTTGCATCCACGACGTGTAGGTCGGCTCGTGTTCGGTATGCAACACCATCATATATGAGGAAGTACAAAGCGAGTTACAGCAAACCTGCATCGGCTATTTCAAAATAGCCGATCTACAAGCTCACAACAAATAAAAAGCAACCCACAACTACCAATATTTACAAGCAACTTTACAGAAACACAAGCCCAAAGTCACTTATAATAAGCAGAAATGGCAACACCGGTTACAGCGCACACAACGTTACAGCAGTCTCTCAACATGGCCAAGCCAAAACGAAAGATTGCAGATGAACACAGTGTTTCAGCAAAAATGGGAGGAAGAGTTTGCATTTGTGGAAGTCAATAATAAGCCAGTGTGCCTCCTTTGCCAAAGACCAATTGCTGTCATAAAACGTGACAATATTAAACGTCACCATGTATTTATTTATGTATTTATATTTTATATAATTTGAGTATATTGCCTTTTTTCTGAATTATACAATCTGTTCACATTGGTGTGTTCACATTTTGTGAATGAAGCCTGTTTTATCATTTTATATCCAGAGAGCCTGAAACCAAAAAGGTTTAGGAACAAGTTATGTATGTGTCCAAAACGTTATTTTAGGTATTTTATTGTTTGTACCAGTCTAAGAGAGAGTGATATATGGCTTAATTTCAGCTGAGTATTAGACTCAATACCAACCTCTGATATTGTCCTCTGATTTATTGCAACTGTAATCTGTTCATGTTCTCTTCACATTTTGTGAATAAAGCCTCATGTTGTAACTTCATAATTTCATCATTAATGATTCCAAGACAATCTTTTTGTTCAATGAGGTTTGGACTTATAGATGGATAATGTGGCTGTTTTATGTGTGTTTCCTTAATTTATAGACTAGTCATGTAGTATGTTACAAAATCAGTTCAAAAATAAAAATTCTGACCAACATTTTTAGCTTCCGGCCCTTGGACTTTTGGTATTTTACTGAGTGGCCCCTGAGCCATCTTAAGTTGAGTAGCCCTGCTCTATGCAAATACCATACATATATCACTATGCATATATTAAATAAATATCAAGCACATTAAACCATTAATACCTGGGACGCATCTGTGTCATTTTAGATTTCTTTGGCTATTCAAGAAATAGCAGATCTACAAGCGCGGCACCGAGTGCCACACTATGAGCTTGTAGATCTGCTATTTTTGGAAAAATCGTGATATTTTTTTGCAAATCTTTGAATATATATATATATTTAAAGCTAACATTTGTACTCAAATCTTTGCTTCTGGGGGGTCCCTGGAACAACATATTTAGAGCTAGGGGTTCGCGGCCAAATACATATCATTTTGGGGGTCCTTGACATGAAAAGGTATTGAACACACCACTGTACCAATTTCTTTTCAGAAAACTGTTAGGATTTAGAAGATTTTGTTTTTAATCAGCCTCAGGTCTTAATGGGTTAAATAAATATCAAGCACATTAACCTGGACTCACTACACCAGGGGTTCTCAAACGTTTTTGGCCATGGGCCCACCTATAAACATTTCTTTCATCGGAGGCACCCCTACTTTACATTCATAATTTTCACTCCCAGCACCTTCTATTTATGCCATATTTTACTATTACGTTTAGCATAACAGTATGATCTAACTATTTAAGTTGATGAACAGTGGTGGAAGTACTCAGATATTTTACTTAAGTAAAAGCAATACCACACTATAAAAAATACTCTGTTACAAGTAAAAGGCCTGTGTTCAAAATGTTACTTGAGGAAAAAGTACAAAAGTATTGGCATCAAAATATACTTAAAGTACCAAAAGTAAAAGTACTAAAATGTTTGAAAATAGCAGATGTACAAGCTCACAAGCTTGTAGATCGGCTATTTTCAAATAGCCTTGCTTGGTATAAAATAGGGCTAAAGTGGTTAAAGTACAGACCAATTATTTGTTTACTAACATTGAGACTGAATGCACAGGTGATTGTTTCATGCAATCAATTCTCAACCTGTTGTTTCGGGGTGCCCCCTCTTGTGTGTCGGCTAGTGAGGCGCCCTAGCGAGACCTGACAGAATGGGTTTCATTTGCAACCAGTGTGACGTCGTCTGTTAAGGGGTCTATGTTTTATAATGTCATAATTTATTTCTGCAAAGTAACTCAGCAACTAAAGTTTTTAAATAATTGTAGTGGAGTAAAAGTACAATATTTGCCTCTGAGATGTAGTGGAGTAGAAGTAAAATTACTGAACATTGGAAATACTCCAGTAAAGTTAAAAAAAAATACCTCAAAATTCAATTAAAAAGAGTACAGTACTTGAGTAAATGTACTTAGTGACTTTACACCAGCCGTCATTGGGTCTTGTGGGTTTTTTTTTTTACCGTTTTGCTGCTCTTGCCTCGTCGGTCACGGCTTCCGGTGTCAATTGCTGACTGTGTGTAACATTTGTTCTCTTAAGAAGGAACGTATCCATATTTATTTCACTCTCATAGCTCCTGGCATCTGCTAACAGGTAAAAAGAGCGCTATTGTTTGTTTACCCCACACAACGGAGTAAGCTGGTTTGTGATTGGCTGTCACGGAGGAAAGGGAGCACTCGTTTTTGCTTCCGGGGCTTGGCTCGGGGGAGGATCGCGAGCCACAAGCCAGCGCTCTCGGTGCGCCTGCCTTGTTGAAGTAATAAAAACAAAGTGCTCCTCCAAGCAACTCCATATCAGTCTCTTCGCAGATGAGTGAGGCTGGGACCGAGGCTAATCAGTGGTGGGAAAAAAGTACTCAAATGTTTTACTTAAGTAAAAGTATCAATACTGCAATGTAGAAGTACTCCATTACAAGTAAAAGTCCGAACAAAATGTACTTGAGCTGTAAATGTACAAAAGTATTGGTATCAAAATGTACTTAAAGTATCAAAAGTAAAGTACTAAAATATTTGAAAATAGCAGATCTACAAGCTCACGTTGCGATGTGACGTGTTGTGAGCTTGTAGATCAGCCATTTTCAAATAGCCTATATAGGTATAAAATAGGACTAAAGTGGTTAATGTATGTTTTATAATGTAATAATTTATATCTGCAAAGTATACTAACTAAAGTGTTCAAATAATTGTAGTGGAGTAAAAGTGTAATAGCAATTTCCACATTCCATTGTTCCAATGTTGCATATTACTTCACAGGCTTATGTGTATGGAGTGATACAAACAAGATGGATGTCCAGTCAGATGATCCAGTTTTAGGTGTATTTATTGAAGTTGCAGTTGTTATGAACATACCATTGATATTGCAGTGCCATTTCTGTAGTGAATCTCTGGGTTTGTGGTCCTGTCTGTCTGTTTCTCCTTGCTGCTGGGAAAAACGGTTTGGCTCTTCACAAACCTGTGTCCTATGATCTGCCTAGGCACCTGTGACCCCTTAAATAACCACCCAGTGCTGTCAAAACTAGAGCCCGCCACCCAGTGTCCTAAAGTAATAATGCCAACCTACCAAATAATATACTACCATCAAAATGGCTCCTACAAAAAGTACATTATTTCCCAGATGTAGTGGAGTAGAAGTAAAAGTATTGGACATTGGAAAATAATACTCAAGTAAAGTACAAATACCTAAACATTTTACTTAAGTACAGTACTTGAGTACTGTACATGTACTTAGTTACTTAACACCACTGCTCCATATATGAGGAAATGCATTTGCCCATTTATTCTCCCCAAGATATGTTACCGATATGTTACCGATCTACAAGCTACGCGTTGTGAGCTTGTAGATCGTCTATTTTCAAACATTTTAGTACTTTTACTTTTGATACCATTTGTACTTTTACTCAAGTACATTTTGAATTCCAGACTTTTACTTGTAACAGAGTACTTCTACTGGTGCCAGTGCCATTTTCTTTTTACCAGGTCTGTCTGTGTCTCAGAGGAGGGCTGGACAGTTCAGAAACCCTCCTACCAGTGACATCATCAATGGGGAATCCAAGCTAATAGAAACGGCAGGCTTTCTATTCCTGGAAAGTTGGCATGTTATAATGGAAGCTATTGTTCTAGCATCAATAAAAAAAATCCCATTGTTGGAGAAAAAAAAACTGCCCAAAAATGATGTCACTGGTAGGCGGGTTTCTGAAGTGCCCACAGCCCTCCTCTGCAGACTGAGTTGGAACATGGGTGAAGTCGTCCTTTAAGTAGTAGCCTTGGGAACCAGCAGGTACTATGTCGTCCATAGGGAGCAGGAGGAGGAGCTGAAAGGATAGAGAGCTGCTAGTTTCCATTATTGGCCTTGGCTGTGTGTTTCTCACGTTCCATGAGCAAGACTCTAACCCCTACAACCCTTGATGCTGAGTGCCAAACAGGGAGGCATTGGGTACCAGTTAGTGGTGTAAAGTAACTAAGTACATGTGCTCAAGTACTGTACTTAAGTAAAATATATTATTATTATTACAAAACACAATAACCACCGCTTTGTATATATTTTGGCCATTTGAAAATAGCAGATCTTTCTAGAAGAAGGCCGGTGCACGCCTCAAAGCTTGGTGACAGGCAGGGGCGGATTAACCCTTTGTGGTGTCCAGTGCTGCAATCCGAGGGCTGGCAAGTGGCAACTACCTGAAATTCAAATAAGGGACACAGTTCCGGGCATCCCTTATTTCCAAGAAAAATAAGGGCTGTCAAAGCGACCCCAGCAGTGCTGCAGGCTGATCACCCCATGCCCCCATGCCGAGTATTGAGTGCATAATGAATGAACATACTTTTCACAAGGTTGATATTTTGGTATTATAAATAAAACATTTGATTGGTCTTTCAATATTTTGAGATACTGGATGTTTGATTTTCATGAGCCGTATGCCATAATAATTAAGATGAAATTAAAAAAGGCTTGAAATATTTCACTTTGTGTAATTATGTATTATATTTAAATAGCAGATGTATAAACGCACATAGCATGGTGTTGCAACACATTTATAACATGCCCAGATAAGGGGGGGGTGGTGCGCTTTACAGCAGATCAAGTGATTTCCTGTTACTCTCTAAACACAAGTCAAAGTTAAAGTATGCAGCTGTCTTCCTTGTTACTATGACAAGACAATGTTCAGTGTTCATTACACAACCTCTGCTTTACAGCAGATCAGGCCATTTCCAGTAAATGACTCTCGACACAACAAAAGGTCAAAGTATGCAGACGCTCCTTCAGCAGCCTTTGTTTCTAAATTTCGGCACTCTTGCGGAGATAGTTGAGTCTTCTTTCACTTTCTCCACACCGTTTGGTGTGCCCCCAAGGTTGGTGCCCTGCCACCTAAAAGCCCTCCCATGAAGCCGGCACTGGTGACAGGTGCATAGGACAAAAAATGCATATGTTCAGAAGGGGATCTCTGATAATGACATCAACTGACTGGAAATTGCAAAAGGAATTGCTCTTTAATCGATGTTTCGGTCGTTAGACCTTCATCAGGACAGACAACGGACATTGTCTGCAGATATGCATTGTAGCAGATCTACAAGCTTACAATGTGTCACATTGTGAGCTTGTAGATCGGTTATTATAACATTATTTTTATAATAGCCGATCTACAATCTCTTTTGAAATGGAACATTCTGCAAAGAGTACTAGTTTTCTGATATGTGCCGGTTCAGCCTGTCAAACATGTTTAACCGTGCACACACCCACTCACTGTTGTTGGTTCCAAATGTTCCCTAGGTAACACCGCCTACCAGGTGTCTTATGCATTTCCCTATCGACAGAAAGCATAGTCTGTTTGCCGTTGCACTCATATAAACTGCTTCACACCTCTGTCACATTCAATTGCAGCTAAAAAGTTTATTTAGACATGGCTTCTAAAACATCAAAAAAGGCCATCTCAGATGCCCTTTCTGACCTGACCAAGGAGAAAATGGAGGAATTCTGCAGCACTTTGCATGATCGCAGAGAAGAGCCACGCATTCGTCTAAATGCAATCGAGGGAAGGACTATAACAGAAATTACAAATCTATTAGTTCAAACTTTCACTGAGGATGCCATTCCAGTAACTACTAATATTTTGAAACAGATCGACTGCAACGATGTCGCACAGGACCTAGAGATGGGTACGTTTTTTTCCTTTTTTATTTTAATTTGTTTTAAACTTTTCAGAGGGGAGAGACATTACATCACATCACTGTGTATGGCAAAACATAATAAACTACAGAGCCAGTGATTTAAGGCGGGTGAAAGTGATTTAGCCTGGCATTGCCAGACTGATGACGTGGATTCACTCACATGTTCCTATACCGTGGAGGAACATATGAGTGAATCCACGTCATCAGTCTGGCAATGGCAGGCTAAAAGTGATTGGGCCATTACTTTGAGCCTTAACCAAATTATATATTTTGTTCATGCGGTGTGCATGAACAAAATACATAATGTACATCATGTCTCCTGAACCAAAGCTGATAATACATGATATGATGTTGCACATGATGTCATTGTAACCTTGATCAGCAAAACATAGGTTTAATCATGAGCTATTCTGCATTATCAGAGATATGATGTGCATTTGTTTGTACATTCACAAAATATATAATTTGAAACTAGTTGTGAGTTGTAGATCTGCTATTTTGAGTGAGATTTGGTGTAGGGTGGAAAAAGAGCAGACCAAGTACAAAGCCAAAGTTTACTAAGCATTGAGGGTTTAAAAAGTCCGAAAATACACTACTCATTAACATGAATTCAACATAAAAAATACCATGTACAAACAACATATACATTTACGCAACACTGATGATAGTGCTGTAAAACAAGTCTTTGAATCTATCTATGAAATCTATTAAAAAGTTTAATCTGCAACACAATATGTAGTGGGGTCCATGCTCCATCTTTCTCTCAGCTAAGGGGTCTTTGGCCTGAAAGGCTTTGAAGACCCCTGATATAGTGTACACAATAAGTATGTATTTTGGTTGATTGCCTACTTCTCAGTTAGTCCACAGGATATGTGGAAAATTTGAGGTGAACGTACATTCTCCATAACCAAATGATGTCTTTTGCATCACATCACCTGAACCAAACATGCACAGAACAGATTATGTCTTCCCCCAACAGTGTACATAGGGTGTACTTTGTACCCTGCCACTCTGACTGACACTTGTTACAGTACAGGTGTTTTGTCGGTCCGTCCGCCCGTCCGGCTGTCCGCACAGCATAAACAGCAACCAATAACACTAATCAAATACCAGCGCCCACACATCAAATAGAGCAGTACCGCTTACTCACAGTGGGTGTGATTTTTTATATTTATGCTGTTATTTGTTATTGTCTCATTATATACATTATTGTCTCATTATATACATTATTTCATTTATCCATAGTGAATCCGAGGGCCCAAGTGAAGTCTGACCTCAAGTCTCCCCAGGACAATAGGGACAAATACAAAGAGTTTGAACAGAAATACAAAGAGGTGTTTCAACACAACAAGAAGATGGCGGTGGCCACAGAGAAGCAGATCAGAGCAGAAATTGAAATGCTCCACCAGTTCCTGAGAGAGGAAGAGGAGGCCATACTGGAGGCTCTGAGAGAAGAAGAGAATCAGAAGGCAGAGATCGTCAGGAGAGAATTGAAAAACATTAAGGAGCAGATCTCTCTCTCTGACAACATCTCTGCCGCAGAACAAGAGCTGCATGAACCTTGTGTCCAATGTCCAGTGTTGGATCCACAGCAGGTATCAGGAGTGATGATAGACGTGTCCCAACACCTGGGAAACCTGACCTACAGAGTCTGGGAGAAGATAAAGGAGAAGATCAAGTTCACTCCCGTCATTCTGGACCCAAACACAGCACACCGCTGTCTCTGTCTGTCTGAAGACCTGACCAGTGTGAGACGTATAAACAATAAGCTGCAGCTTCCTGTCACCCCAAAGAGGTTCATTGCTTCTAGTGTTGTTCTGGGTTCTGAGGGTTTCAGTTCAGGAAAACACAGCTGGGAGGTTGAGATTGGAGACCATCCTCACTGGCATATAGGTGTGGTTAAAGAGACTGTCGAAAGGAAGATAGTAACATATAATGCACCACAATATGGGTTCTGGTGTGTACACTATAGTAATGGGAAGTACATGAATGGGCGTGGAGAACACATCCCAGTCCAGAGGACTCCTCAGAAGATCAGAGTCAAGTTAGACTATGACAGGGGGGAGGTGTCCTTCTACGACACTGAAGACAATACTCGCATCTGCATTCATACAGACGTTTTCACTGACAAACTCTACCCATATTTCTTTGTTGGACTAGCTTGTGATGCTAAAACCACCGATATCAAAGTCTGTCAAGCAGAGATATCTCCCTCTGTTATGTTGCATTGATGGCAGTGAGGGGTGTGTGTGTGTGTGTGTGTGTGTGTGTGTGTGTGTGTGTGTGTGTGTGTGTGTGTGTGTGTGTGTGTGTGTGTGTGTGTGTGTGTGTGTGTGTGTGTGTGTGTGTGTGTGTGTGTGTGTGTGTGTGAGTGAGTGAGTGTGGTGGTTGAAGAGGGAAATAGGATTTTATGGTTATTTGTTTCAGATAATTACATTTACTTTTACTATTGCTGTGGTCTTTCACTGCCTTTTTTCACTTTAGATTAAATATAACTAAAAGAAATACTTTGTACGAATTGTATTGTTTATTAATTCGTACCAAACAAAGAGAATACAGTCAAAGTCAATGGAACAGTAGGTCTGGTATTACCTTATGTTATGTTAGATAGCTGTAACTTATAAATGTGCCGTGTTACAAAATAAAAATACAATAATATGTATTTATTAATTAATGTATTTATTCATTGGCACATGTGAGTGTTTGGGTTCTAATAATCTTCTTCCAGTGAAAGATTATATCAATGGTATATGACATGACTTGGGTGGCATAGTCAACTTTATTACTTCATATTAATGGTCAGATTGTTAGAATCCCACATCCCCCCTTTTAGTGGAGCAGGTCTGAGACAAGTATATACTGGTTCATTGCTGCAGAACATGAAACTGCTGTAGATCCTATGTTAAGCACCACCAGTTCAACTGGTGACCTTACTAATGAATAATGACTGCAGTAGCCTCCATGCAAATATCATACATAGTGTATATCAATATTTCTATGTATATCATAAATTAGCTCATGAACCTGGACTCATGCACACCTCTCTTCAGTTGCACATAAATGCTATTTTGTATGTCTATGTCAGTAGGTCCATAATGTGTCATGTTATGTGCACACACATACTGTACGTTCAGTTGATGTTAAAAACAAATCACGATCAGAACTTTACAAATGCACAATATACTAGTAATACTATACTTGCCAGGACGTTATAGTACATTTTAACAGACACGCCCCCTTCCAATACAAACCCATCTAACTTAAAACTCCAATTTAACCATGTTAGATTCATTGAAAACAACAGTTCTGGTGACTGATATTGTGCTTTTAATGCATGGGGAGAACATGTTTTTCTTTTATGACTTTTTTCATTTATTTCATACATTTCTTTTAATTTTCCCCAAAAAATATTTTATTGTGAAATAAGTAATTGAAAAAACACGGTCTCCTCACACATTAAAAGGACAAAATCAGTCACCAGAACGAAGGATGGGTGTTTTCAATTAATCTAAAATGGTTAAAATTGAGTTTGAAGTTACAATGGGTTTGTATGGGAAGGGGGCGTATCTGTTAAAATCAAAATATGTAAATACTGAATCAAGAAACTTAAAAACTGTCTGGGGTGCACACAAAAAGCCTGAGTAGATGACGTTAATATGACCCCAAAAAAGTGAAAGTGAAATATCTCTTTAATTGAAGTTGTTACATCCTCAAGATATGCTAAATAGCACAATCAAAATCAAGCTAATCAACCAGGAATGTACACATACAAGGAGACAGTCTTCAGACATTGTTCTCCTGCTGTAGTAGGCTACACAACAATCACATGGAAGAAACCTGAGTGCAACATAGGCTCTAAATGGGACATGTGTATTGGAGCATATTGCACAGCCACAGAGCATACCTAATTGCACGTACTGTACATCAAAAGTGGGTGCTAGGCCAAAGAAACTATCCTGTCTTCCAGGTAAAAGATCACTATTTTATTGAGACGTTTTGATCCTCATGGGATCTTCATCAGGTCAGTATAAAAATGCACACCTGTTCCGACCATAATTTTTAACCCTTGTCCCCCAAATTGTGTACCTCCCCCACTGTGTGTGTCCTCCCCCCACCCCACCCCACCCCACCCCACCCCACCCCACCACACCACAAACAGCAGGTTTTACCTGTGTACATGACACAGCGTAGACATATAAAGCACCAGATACACAAAAAATACACAGACCAGGTCCACATGGATATAGTGGGCTACCAGGGGCCTGTTTGACGAAACTTGGATAGCAGATTAAGCCAGAATTTATCAACTATCCTTGATGAATATCTTGGCTTAGCCATGATTCGGCTTCATGAAAGCAGAGTTATACCAGATTAATTTAGCCAGTTATCCTGGAAATGTTTATCCATGATTCTGTTACATGAAAGCAATACCACATTACAATGGACATTTATTCTGGCAAGCTTTACAGAATAAATGTATTACAAGCTTTATTAATCCAGTGCCTAAGTGCCCCAGTTGTGTGAAATAAAGCCGTTAGTCCAATGACTCCAATCGTAAACCAATGACTTTTTCCACATTTAATTCAACACCTATGTTTGTGTATGGACTCATTTATATACCCTGCATTCAAATAAAAAATAGATATCAATTATATTACTGAAATAGTGTGTTACCATGAATCATAATTGTTTCACAATGACTCATGTGATAGTTAATTATAGTTTAGTTGGAGTTCCTTTTAATTTAGTTCAGGTCATGAAGGATCATACAAAAATGAAACCTAAATCATAATGCAAAATAAGATAGACAAAGAGTTACAGAAATGATGCTTTACTGCATTCAATGGTTTAACAAATAATCCTTCAAGGAAATCAAAACATTACGCAAAATAATGTGGGATATCATCCCAGTCTCTGTCCTCCATCACTGTGGGAGACCTCTCCTTCCTCATCCCGGCAAAATATTGTGTAGGACAGCATGCAACAATGATGTCATGTAGAGAAATGTGTGAAGTGATTTACATTATTAGAATACGAGCAAATCAAGCAATTTGTCGGTTCTAAGTCATTGAAGGTCGCGACAAGCGAGTGCCCTGGCTTTTGGATCGCATGTCCTGGACAGCTAGTTCACATCCCATGGTCCGAGGAGACGGTCTGCTGCAGTATCCAGTAGCTAAACAGTTATTGGATACACTTAAGGGGAACTTAATATAACTAAAGTTCCGATAACTAAGCGGAATGCCGCTCATTTTCAGCTGTCTGGTGTGACCCTAAGGTGGTGCAGGCACTGAAATCTGGCCTTCAGAACACCAAAGGCCAGCTCAATTCGTGCCCTTGTCCGGGCATGAGCGTGGTTGTAATTTCGTTCTACTGGGGTCTGGGGTTCTGGGAATGGGGTCAGAAGGTAGGGCTCACATATATATACGCCTCGTAAAAAAACAAAGTTGTAATTTAACCCATGAAGACCGGGAACGCATCTGTGTAACCACTTTAACCATTATTTTATACTATATATATATATATATATATATATATATATATATATATATATATATATATAGGGACCCCCAGAAGCAAAGATCTACAAAGCTATGAGCTTGTAGATCTGCGTTTTTTGAATAGCCAAAGTATAAAATAATGGTTACAGGCTATAGCTAAAAATCTAAAATTGCACAGATGCGTTCTCGGATTCAATGGGTTACGGTCATTTAATGTACGTAATGAATGCATACATTTTACATTAACGATGAGTCATTCTTACAGTACTTGAACATTGACGCTGTGGAACCACTTTCTGTTCACAAAATCCGCCTCATGGTCACCTGAAGGCAGTTTGATCTTTACATGTGAACAGTCCACAGCACCAATGGCATTGGGAAAACCGGCAAAAAAAATAAAATAAATGGTCTAATTTACTGTTTGAAAAATACATTATTATTATCATATTTTACATTTGTGTTACCGCCAATTTGGTAGACGTCCTCCTTCATATGACACAGTCTTCTGTGGCCAGGGAAGGAGATGAATGCCTGGGCCAATGATTTAAGGGCAAGGTATACTCTGCGGATTGTGTCCGCCGAGTATAGGAACGAACCCCTTGCAAAGAATCTCACTGCGATACACACCATTCGCCAAGCAGTCTACAAATGTGACGTCTACATATGCCGTCCCCCGAAAATCTATATCGCTCATATAAACGATCATCATTGAAGGTAAAGGGGTCATACCTGTCCCTAAACACACTTTCCCTTCTCAGTGCACTACGCAAGATCAGCGTCTCTTCGTCTTGCATGTCGAGCAAAAAAGGGCACGCCATCGTGAAGCTAGAAAAGGCCTTTATTTATATATATATAAAACTCATTCACTGCCAAGGACGACTTTTACAACTTTTTTCCCAAAGGCCCACACTATATTTTTGGACGACTTATGCATTCAATCTGTCAGCAATAGTTTGCCACGCTTTTTAAAATTGCGGCTGTGTTTCTTTTTTTTTTACTAATAATTGCTTTAACTTCTTCGTAGGCTTCCATCTGGGAGAAAAGTGCTGCTCTTGTCTTTTCCATGATATATCAATGCATCTACGATCGACCTCATGGCCTTTTAAAGGAATATACGTGAACGCAGAGTCAGCCTGGCTTGACCATCCTGGCTTGACAAAGTCGCTCCTTCTCAGCCTGTTAGTGGAACGGAATAAACCAGGCTGCACTGAGCAGACTTTGTCAAACCTGGATTTGTATTATTTCCAGGCTAATTCTGCCTTTGTAAAACGGGCCCCAGAACAACCAGAATGCAGATGCACAGAAGCAACTTTCTCTCAGGGCAGACACTCTAGAAAGTACAAGATGTCATAATAAATGGCATTAACACCATTCGACAAGGGTAAATGATCAAATGAATGGAGTAAACATCAAACCTGTAGCATCTGTCGAACATGCATGATGAGGCGAGGCTAGCTGGTGGCCTCTCCCTTTGTCACCACCACCCGTCCTTCAGGCAGGGCAAAAGAAGTCCTCCTCAAAAGGGGGATTTCCCACACAGTTCACATGGAACCAAAAAGCACAGTGTGTGCATTCAATCTGAAAGAAATCATGAACTTCATTAAATAAAATTATCGCAAAAAGGTTACAAATTACCTTGAATAAAGATGAAACCTTATTCAAATGCAATTTCATCGGAAAGACATAAAAGTATGTTTTAAAAAGGTAACACACAGTGGCGTAACGGAGGGGCAGCAAGTGCTGCGGTGCGGGGGGGCCACCAGCAGGGGGGGGGCCCCGCCTGCGTTGATACAAATATTTCTACAGCAAAAAAAAAGAAAAAGTTGATTTATATTGGTCAAATAGAACCGAATTAGACCCGAATTAGACCCGAAAATTTTGTTGTGCACGCACATGCACGCGCGCGCAACTCCCGCGGGGAGGCCCCGCGATTCTGCGTTACGCCACTGGTAACACATGCCTTACCATGAAAGATTAATGTGTTCCCCATGTGATAGATACTGTACATTCAAAGTCCTCATATCCAGTTATCAACTTCCTCAGTGTATCCATGTGCTTAGACTGGCATGTAGACCTTCTCAGTGTAGGTGGCAGCAACTTCCCTGCACATTTTATTGACCCCCTGCAGGTCAAGAGGAAAGTCCAGCACGGCCGGCATAATCAGCTCCGCAGCCTTGAACACAGATTTGCTTATTTCAGTGCTCTTTAAACTTAGAGGTAAACATACCAGCACAATAAGGTTACTTTTTGGCATTTAGATGAGTTGTTCTTGACCACAAATTCTGAGAATGTTATCTCGATAGTAGGTTGATATAGGGTTGTTTGACGTGAGGATATAGGGTTCAAGACATGTGCTCTGATCTCACACTTGTAAGCCACTCTGCGTGCTATAGCTGATCTACAAGCTCACAACGCGTCGCTGTGAGCTTGTAGATCTGCTATTTTCAAACATTTTAGTACCTTCACTTTTGGTACTTTGAGTATATTTTCATGTCAATACTTTTGTACTTTTACTTATTTTTTTTCATTCCCTGCCTAGAACGACTAAAACGACTTTTGTCCTTTAAGCCCCCTCTGCCAAGAACGACTAAAACGACTTTTAATTTTTTCAAAAAAAAAAAAATCTTTTTTTTTTGTTTTCTTATTTATTTATTTATTTTTTAACCTAAAGACCAAGGAGATATGATTTGTTGAAGATCTAGACTCCCATCCACTTCCTTGTTAACTTAAAACTTAAACATTTTGTATCTCGGCTCCTGAGTACTTTTTTTTTTAAATAAAAAATCTCTGGCAGTGGGCAAACGCAAAAAAAAAAAGTTCTGGCAGTGAATGAGTTGTTAACACAGGCCTTTAATATTGTGGCATTGCTACTTTTACTTCCTCCACCACTGGTAAAGACCTAGCCCGCTTTGGGACTAACACTTACTTCTTTTTTGTTTTAAGCAGTGGATCTCAAACTTTTTCATTTCAAAGACCCAACTTTCAGATGGGGTTCCGTGGACAAAATGTATATAACTTTGGGGGCCCTTGACATGAAAGGTGAGAACCACTGCCCTATGGAACTGATGAACACAGTCGTGTATGTTCTTCTTTTACAGCCAGTGTCGTTTGGTTTCCTACCGGGTGGTGCTGGAGTGGGCCCTGAGAGGAGAACGACTCGGGCGAGGACACAGGAAGGTGTTGCCGGCCTGTGTCGTGAACGCCATCAGAGAGAAATACCCATCTGAAAGCGGCCTTTATGTTGGATACAAGGAGGAAGACGATCCTTTTGGATTTGAATACTAGGCCAGATGTTCTAAGTCTTGTTTTCTGACCCAACAGCAGTGATGGTGGGTTAGCATCTTGAAAAAACCCAATACATTTATCCTTCCTGTAAAATCAGTTTTGTTTTTTGGAAGAAAAGGCCTGTGAATTGAATTTGTGTTTCTTATATGCATTTATTTACTATACATAATATTCTTATGTGTGGGGTCAACATAAGACAAAAATTCCCATCTGTAAACGGCCTTTACAGTATGGTGGATACAAGGAGGAAGATGATCCTTTTTTTTGAATACTAGGCCAGATGTTCTAAGTCTTGTTTTCTGACCCAACAGCAGTGATGGTGGGTTAGCATCTTGAAAAAACCCAATACATTTATCCTTCCTGTAAAATCAGTTTTGTTTTTTGGAAGAAAAGGCCTGTGAATTGAATTTGTGTTTCTTATATGCATTCATTTACTATACATAATATTCTTATTCAATGCTATGCTATGCCAATGTATGCTTTATCCTTAGAAATTACACCATAGTATGTGTGGGGTCAACAAATTGTCGCCTATAAAATGTGGTCCTTGTATAAACATTTGAGAACCCCTAAAATAGCTAGTTCACACCAGTCATTATTTACAATGATACAATATTTTACACATCTGAATGACTGTATCACACTGGGTAACTATGTTTACATTGAAGTCTATTAAAGTAACATCAAAATACTCCAAGCTTGTTTCACATGGGTTTGTTTATTGATGTTTAAATGCCCAAATCAATCATCTTTTAGACTTCACTATGTCCATAACAAGAACAGGTGACTGGAATCAAACACAGGTATGGTGTGTTTAGTGAGCCTTTCTATCCATTATGAAGGACATACATCATCTTACAAATCGTGAAACATGTTCAAAAGAGTCTGGGTCAGGTTTGGGTATTGGGGCAATGTTTGATGGTAGGGGAGGAGCCTCTACATGTGAATTGTGGTCTTTAAACTTGACACCGGTGTCCTGACGTCTCTCCATGAGCAGTTCAATCAAGTGTGTCCTGAATCTCTGGGTTGTCCGTAGATATATTGGCTTGCGAACCCAGTGTTTTGTGATTTTGGAAAACACTATATTCGTCAGTGGTTTACCTGAAAATGTTAGATGTTAAGAATTAGTAAATAATCTCCTGTACAAAATCATAAACTAATTCTGATAACAATGAATTACAAGGGCTGCTGGAATTTGTTGCTTTGATACGTCAGGGGTAAAGTCCTTCATCACAACAGTGTAAATACATTGCCATGTCAAATATTATTTTAATTCTGCACAAACCCTACAGCGTGACAAATGAGATGGAATATATTATACATTATTTTGAAATCATTCAAAATAATGAATCATTAATTTGAATTAACTTTAATAAAAAGATCCAGTAAATGCAATACCGCTCGACAAATTGCTGTTTAGAAGCGCTGAACAAACGTAGTGTAGTTCCAGGTTTCCAGAAGGTAATATACACATTTCTAGTTCTGCGTCCTTTTCCCAGAGTTTTAGATAGACATCTGATTTTAAATGGAAACATAATAGTGTCTGTTACAAAACGAAACAATGTTAAAACTGAACAGCAAAGGGGTATGCCATCTTCTGGAAACCTTAGAACTATTGCAGAGCCTATTGATTGTCAATTACCTTTTGCAGTTGTAGCTTGTTTCCTAGTACGTGTGTTCTCATTGTGATCCAGAACTGCCAACTGGATGCCGGCTTTCATGCCTCCATAACTGAAATGCAGTCTCTTCGGACTGTATTTCAGCATTGACGCATGAAATACCTCAAGGGCACCTGCAGACAACACACACACACACACACACACACACACACACACACACACACACACACGCACACGCACGCACGTTAGAGAGAACACAATGTTATACAGAAAGAATAACACATATGTATATGATATACACCACTGCAGAGAGACACACCCATCTCATCTCTATTTATTGTATCCTTATTTCCTGAAGCCATTATTGAGAGAGATGATATCAGGTCTGGTGCCCACATGGGGGGGTGGGTAATACACAAGAGGGGGGGGGGGGGGGTGTATGGTCAGCATTGACTACACTGACATTTGAGGAATTCCTCACATGTAAGTGTGAACAAGGCCGTAATTGTATCACATTTGACTTGCAATTATCTTAAGGTATTGCACACTCTATTTGTCCTTTAATAAATAATTCACTATCAAACTCACAACAATAAAATATCAATGCACAGTAAAGTGCTGGGTGCGTAATTATTGTGAGTTTCAGTCTGAATATTGTTTAGTTTGTCGACTACGCCACTTTTGTTATAGAGGAGAGTCCCCTTTAAATACACCTTTACTTCTACAGGCTTTCACAGGTTCGAGTTACTGGTAAGTTTCAATACTTTGGTTTTGAGAACACACACTTTAGAAAATTCCCCTGAGAAACTGGACACGGATGCTAAATGTATCAAAAAGGTAAGTATATTTATTGGTCCCTAATACAGTGGCTTCTGTGCCTTAAAAACAATCAAAATAACACTATACTAATAAAACCTAACTAAAACACAACAAAGTAATTTACACAACAACTATAAAATGAATTATAAAGTTGTGCAAATTACGCAGGGCTTGGTCAACAGGTTTTCAATTAGCAGGGGTTTCTGTGCAACAATACTTCATAAGAAAAGTGCTGTGCCAATAAAGTGCTTTGAGATACTCAACACGTTTCGTTTCAGGGGGAAATGCTGCATGTCCATATATGGGGGTAAGTAGGAAGAGGGTTTATGCCAGTCGTCTTTGTCTTCTTTTCTTCTTCTCTCCTTCTGCAATGATAGAAACTATGACCAGTTCACTGTGCATTGGTAAAGTACATGCGCGTTTTCACAGTTGGTGGTTTATACAAGGATGAACGTTGCATGGATCGGTACTTACTGACAGGCCAGGCTTTTACACCTGGCGCTGAGTAGGTTGCGTATGCAACGTTTATCACCACTCTCCGTCTCAGCGCTCCTTTTATGGTCTGGTCTCGGTTCGTATGGTCCTCTGTTTATGGTCTGGTCTCGCTCTCTCTTCCTCCCCTTCGGTTCGATCGTTCCTCCCTCTTGGCTCATAGATAGGTACACCTCGGCTTCCAACTGCTTGGTGGCTGGTGTAACTCGCTCAAGTTCCCTCACTTTATTCCGGGGCTCTCATACAACCTCCTCCTCTGCTTCCTCTCTCCGTCTGACCCTCCTTCTCTCTGGGCTCTGCTTCTCCTTTCAACTGTCCCGCCTCCTCTTTTATACCTGTCAAAACCACACCTCTCTCTTCCTTCATTTGTCCGTGGTGACATAATGTCTGGGGACATTGGCCATGACCGTGGCCTTGGGCGGGACCTCGTGACCACCTCTCTGCCACTGAATGTCTCTCAATGAGTGAACCAAGGGACCGGGGGAAAACAATTGTAACTCAATACAGTGCAAAACGGTTGTACAAAAATAATAAGATGGTGGTTAAATGAGCAAATAATTATACATTAAGCACCAATAAAAACCTTTACAAAAGTTTTAAGAAACCCCCGTTTCACCTTTGTCACATTCCCCCCTACTTTTCCGTTGGCAGTCCCTGACAACTGGTTCTAATCGTCATGTCCATACCTCTCAGGTGGCTGTCCTAGGTTCGCTCTTCCAGAGCGTCGCGGACCTTCAGGTTCCCTAGGACCAGGAAAAAACCCTATATAAGGCGGCCATACAGGTCCCACCGGTTCTGACACTGGGGCAGGTGCGGGGCTCTCCATCGGGGACCTGGGGGCTATACACACTTTTAATGCATTCCTATGGATCGTTTTATCTCGCCCTCCTTTCTCAGGTCGGATCCTATATACTAACCCCGCATCCCCCACCCTCTCCAACACCACAAAAGGTTCTGGGTCCCACCATGGGCCCAGTTTACCGTGTCCCTGGCGGTTCCTGTTTCGCACCCATACTCTCTCTCCAGGCAATAGCGGTGGCATGCCAGCTCGGCGGTCATAAACCTGTTTACGCTGTGCTGCTATATTTACCATTTTTTTCTCTGCTGTCCTATACGCTGTGGCCATTCGTTTCTGGTGATCCTGCACCCAATCTCCCACTCCCATTCGATTCTGTGACAGCGGTACTCCTAATGCTACATCTACCGGACGCCTCAGATGGCGACCGAACATTAAGAACGCAGGGGCATAGCCTGTAGCACTATGTTCAGTATTGTTATAAGCATGTACTAACTCAGGTAGGTGTTCATTCCATCTTCCTTGGCGATCAGTATCTAAGGAGCGCAACATGTTCAACAGGGTTTGGTTAAACCTCTCCACCCCCCCATTACCAGCTGGGTGGTAAGGGGTGGTGCGACTCTTAGTAATACCGTAAGTATGACACAATTGCTGCATTAATTCAGATTCAAAATTTGGGCCTCTGTCAGAGTGGAAACGAGCCGGGCAGCCAAAGGGCTGGATAATATGTGTCCAAAGCGCACGGACAGTCGTGGGCGCTGTTTGGTCACGCGTTGGAATAGCCCAACTGTACCGAGTAAACAAATCGGTTGCTACAAGAATATTCTGCCATGCATCATTAGGTCTACCTAATGTGAGGAAATCAATAGCCACTACCTCCATAGGATACGACACTTTAAATGGCTGTAAGGGGGCCCTCGGTTCTAACCTGTCCTTCAGTAGGCTGCAGGCGACACAACCTCGCTGGAACTGGCGCACCGCCCCCTCCATGCCCGGCCAGTAGAACCGGCGCCGAAGCTGCGCCAAAGTCCGGTCTAACCCGGCGTGTGCCGCGGCCACATGGAGTCCTTTCCACACCTCCTCTCGTCGCGCTCCTGGACAAACAAGTTGTGAGTATGTTTCTTGTGTATGTTGATCAGTCACTTGCCTATATAACACATTGTCTCGTATGCGTAACCTGTCCCATTGTCGCAGCAGCTGTCTGGCTTCCCGTGACCAACCCTTCTTCTCCATAAGGGTAGGCAGCCTCCTCCGCTCTACACAACTCCTCACCATTTGGATGTCTGGATCCCGATCCTGTGCTTCCCGCCACTCAGCTCCAGCCCACCCATCCTCCCTAGCCACCGGCGTCAACTCCACCACGGCCACTCCTACAGGTTGAACAGGGAATCTAGACAGGGCATCTGCATTTGCATTGTTTTTTCCAGGTCGGTACTTTATGTCGTATGTGAACGATGCTAATTGGGCCGCCCAGCGCTGTTCCACAGCGCCTAGTCGAGCTGTTTGAAGATGCGCAACGGGGTTATTGTCTGTATATATTGTAAACTGAGCGCCGGTTAAATAATCCTTAAATTTTTCTGTCACGGCCCATTTAAGGGCCAAGAGCTCTAACTTAAAGGAACTATAATTTGCATCATTTTGCTCGGTCGGGTGTAGACTTCGGCTGGCGTAGGCAATCACTCGTTCCTGGCCATCCTGGACCTGCGCCAGAACCGCACCGAGCCCACGGCCACTCGCATCAGTATATACCACAAAAGGCTGGTCATAATCTGCGTAAGCCAGTATTGGAGCCTGCGTGAGGGCAGTTTTTAGAGCATTAAACGAATTTTGGCATTCAGGGGACCACACTATTTTACACTGGTGGGACTTGACATCATTTGGGATTCCGATTAACAAACTATTTAGTGGCCTAGCTATAGCAGCAAACGAGGACACAAAGCGGCGATAATACCCGGCCAGACCTAGAAAAGCGCGGACCTCACGGACAGTCGAGGGTGGGGACCAATCTCTTACCGCCGCCACCTTTTCAGGGTCCGGTCGCACTCCCTCCTTGTCTACAACATGGCCCAAGAATTTTACCTCCTTTTGGAGGAGCTTGCATTTGTCCAAACGCAACTTCAGTCCGTGTCTCCACAACCGCTCGAAGACCTGGTCAAGGTGCTGCATGTGAGAGGAGAAGTCAGGTGAATAAACAATAATGTCATCAAGGTACACTAATAACGATTCTGTCACCTGGCCACTCAAACATCGCTGCATTAGTCTTTGGAAGGTTGCGGGGGCGTTACATAACCCAAACGGCATCCGCTGGAATTCGAACAGTCCTAGGGGGGTGGTGAACGCTGTCTTCTCCCGATCCCGAGGGTCCATGCCCACCTGCCAATACCCGCTAGCCAGGTCGAGTGTGGAGAACCACTGGGCTTTGGTCAGGCTCGTTAAGGTCTCCTCGATCCGAGGTAAGGGGAAAGCATCTTTGTGGGTTACTGCATTCAGTTTTCGGTAGTCGACGCAGAAACGCCAGCTGCCATCTTTTTTCTTCACCAGGACAATGGGCGCTGCCCATGGACTGCAACTTTCTTTTATCACTCCCTTGTCCAGCATGTCACTCAGTGGAGTCTTCATTTCTCTGTACATGGAGGGCGGCAGCGGTCGGTGCCTCTCACGAATGGGTGCCGCGTCTCCAGTCGGTATTTGGTGCTGTACAACGTCCGTCTGCCCGAAATCCTCATCATGGACTGCAAACACCTTCTTCCATTTACACATCATCGCATGCAGCTCCTTCCTCTGCTGTTCAGGTAAGTCATCTCGTCGGGTCAACTCCTCCATCTCCTCAGGTAAGGTCTTCACTGGTCCATCGTCTTCTATGCTCACCAGGGACACTTCCACTGCTCCATCGGTTCCCAGGGACAGGTTCAGGTCTCGTCTCCCGCGGACGTCGGCCTCCTCCACCGGATACAGCTTCCCTAATTTTTGATATCGGCCCACGGACAGGCTATACGAGTGGGGGTTGCAAATGCGCACTGGGACTCGACCATTACGCACGGTGACCAACGCTCGGGCCACTCCCAGATCCTTCCCTTCCGGTATGGCCTCCATCAGGGCCTCGTATTCTGCTCCATTTGGTCCTTTCCATGCACGGCCCCATACTACTAATTCACTGCGGGCGGGGACTCGGATTCTCCGCCGGCCGACAGGCCACACATAGCCCAACGCTCCATCTTCGTGGGTTACGGCTTCCACCCTCCTACAGGCGGCGAAGGCTTCTCTCCATGGCGTCCTCTCCTGTTGGCATGGAAACACAGACCTCCCAGGTAATTTGAATAGTGCGTGCCACACGGCGTGGACCACATTCATTCCAATTATCAGCGGCTGGATACAATGTTCATCTTTCACAATTACTATTCCTCTTCCAGGTATCTTCAGTCCTTCTAATTCTAAATCGAATATGGCATAGCCAGAGTATGGTAAATCGAGACCATTCGCTGCCCGTAGGCTAAACACCAGAGGCCCATTTTCCATCTTTTCTTGTGAGAACTTTTCGTTAAACAAACTCTGTTGCATCAGCGTTACTTGGGACCCCGTATCTAATAAACCCCGCAATTTGACTCCCCCCATCATTATCCCAATTGTCGGACATTCCCCAATAAACACTTCATTGGCCCTTAACTTTTTCAGTGAACGTTGCACCTCTGCCCCCCGGACCTCGGCGACAGGGCGTACTAGTTTAACTGAGCTCGATCGGATCTACAGAACCTCGCTATATGACCAGCCTGCCCACACTGTCCACATATCGGCCTACCTCCTTCATCCCATTCATAGCGCTGAGAGGCCGTATACCGTCGTTCAGGTGGGGGCGGAGTGCGAGATCGTGCGTCAGCGGTGCCAGTGCGGAGGAGCGGTCTGATTTCTTTCATGAGTTCCTGCGTGAATCCTTGCATTTGGGTTTTAACGTCGTCCATGATTTCCTGTTTTAACTTTTCTCTCCAAGCGGGGTCCTGAGAGGGTTTGGGGACAGAAATAGGATTAACAGCGTGGCACATTATTTCAGTAGTTCCGTGTTCAGCATCTAACAGACAGGCTTCTTCGCGCAGAGCAGCAAAATCCTCATCAGGGTGTCGTCGAGCATATACTTTTAAGGCTTGGCCCAGAGGGCCCTCAGCTAAGCCCATAATAAACTGATCACGAAGAATGGCATCGGAGGGAGCGGTGCCTGAGTCGTGTCGCCGCAGCCCACAAAACAGCTCTCTAAGTCTCAGGATATAGGTTTGTACATTCTCTCCTGCACGCTGTGCGCACCCATAAAATAAAGAGCGCATTTCTGCGACTGAAACAGTTTCTTTATATAAAGTGTCTAAGTATGTAAAGATTTTTGCCACTGTGTCACGTTCGCCATCATCAACCACACTAATTTGCCGTTTAGCTTCGTTCGTGAGTGTTTTAATTACAATAGCAATTTTTTTTACTTCTGTTAGTTCCTGGGTACTTAATAATCCTTTGATCTGCTCTTTCCATTCCTTATATCTACTCTCACCTTCTGTACCACCAAAAGTGGGCAACCACGGGGCACCGGGATACACTGGCATCATCATCATTATAAAGCAAAAACAAAACACAAAAATAACAAAATAACAGTACAGTTTCTCTTAAGGGTTTTTTCTGTGTGTTCTCAACCAGTCCTGCCGCGCTACGCCAAATATGTGAACAAGGCCGTAATTGTATCACATTTGACTTGCAATTATCTTAAGGTATTGCACACTCTATTTGTCCTTTAATAAATAATTCACTATCAAACTCACAACAATAAAATATCAATGCACAGTAAAGTGCTGGGTGCGTAATTATTGTGAGTTTCAGTCTGAATATTGTTTAGTTTGTCGACTACGCCACTTTTGTTATAGAGGAGAGTCCCCTTTAAATACACCTTTACTTCTACAGGCTTTCACAGGTTCGAGTTACTGGTAAGTTTCAATACTTTGGTTTTGAGAACACACACTTTAGAAAATTCCCCTGAGAAACTGGACACGGATGCTAAATGTATCAAAAAGGTAAGTATATTTATTGGTCCCTAATACAGTGGCTTCTGTGCCTTAAAAACAATCAAAATAACACTATACTAATAAAACCTAACTAAAACACAACAAAGTAATTTACACAACAACTATAAAATGAATTATAAAGTTGTGCAAATTACGCAGGGCTTGGTCAACAGGTTTTCAATTAGCAGGGGTTTCTGTGCAACAATACTTCATAAGAAAAGTGCTGTGCCAATAAAGTGCTTTGAGATACTCAACACGTTTCGTTTCAGGGGGAAATGCTGCATGTCCATATATGGGGGTAAGTAGGAAGAGGGTTTATGCCAGTCGTCTTTGTCTTCTTTTCTTCTTCTCTCCTTCTGCAATGATAGAAACTATGACCAGTTCACTGTGCATTGGTAAAGTACATGCGCGTTTTCACAGTTGGTGGTTTATACAAGGATGAACGTTGCATGGATCGGTACTTACTGACAGGCCAGGCTTTTACACCTGGCGCTGAGTAGGTTGCGTATGCAACGTTTATCACCACTCTCCGTCTCAGCGCTCCTTTTATGGTCTGGTCTCGGTTCGTATGGTCCTCTGTTTATGGTCTGGTCTCGCTCTCTCTTCCTCCCCTTCGGTTCGATCGTTCCTCCCTCTTGGCTCATAGATAGGTACACCTCGGCTTCCAACTGCTTGGTGGCTGGTGTAACTCGCTCAAGTTCCCTCACTTTATTCCGGGGCTCTCATACAACCTCCTCCTCTGCTTCCTCTCTCCGTCTGACCCTCCTTCTCTCTGGGCTCTGCTTCTCCTTTCAACTGTCCCGCCTCCTCTTTTATACCTGTCAAAACCACACCTCTCTCTTCCTTCATTTGTCCGTGGTGACATAATGTCTGGGGACATTGGCCATGACCGTGGCCTTGGGCGGGACCTCGTGACCACCTCTCTGCCACTGAATGTCTCTCAATGAGTGAACCAAGGGACCGGGGGAAAACAATTGTAACTCAATACAGTGCAAAACGGTTGTACAAAAATAATAAGATGGTGGTTAAATGAGCAAATAATTATACATTAAGCACCAATAAAAACCTTTACAAAAGTTTTAAGAAACCCCCGTTTCACCTTTGTCACATAAGCACTACGTTGGGATCAAGTAAAGCGTGAAAACATATTCGCCTACGATAATATAAAAAAACAAACCTGTATGTTTAAAGAGGGACATCTGTTTCAGATCTTTCATTAAACGTTTGTCAAGGACAACAGCAGAAAGGGTCTTGAAGGCTGGAGAATCTTTGTGGAGCCATCTCTTTCTTCTTTGCTGCTCTGGGGCGAGGTCATCGTGTTGGCATGTTCTCTCCTGCCCATCTTCCTCCCACCGATGTACACCACAGATGTGGTGAAGTAGAGCGGTCCAGTTTCGAGTTAATTTCTGTGAAAGTATGTGAACGCATACAAAAAGGTGAAGTCAAAACAATATGATGGATTTAGAACCTAGTCAATAATGTTTTAAAAAAAACGAAATCCATGTACTGTATATATACACACTTGAACACACCTCAGGATCACCTCCACATGTAGCACAGCAGTACCAGAGATGATTTGAGATGGACTTTATCCACGGTTGGAGAGGGCGATTGGCTATGCGGTTGGACAGCATGGTCAATTTCTTCGTCAAACCTGGCAAGAGCACAACAATGAATTAGTGCACATATACAATATGTATTAAAAATATATATATTCTTAAATAGTTTAACATGGGTAAGAAGAATTACATATTGGCTGTTATGACATTTTTGAATTGCAAGAGAAAAAAAATATTAAACGTTGTTATGTAGGTATAGATAGAAAGACAGATTACAAGGTGGTTGAAGACTATATGCAATACAAACACAGGACATTTGATAGACTCAAAATAGTGCACTGAACTGATTTTCTGTTTACTAAAAACCTGTGGTGACTGGGGGACACCTTTGACTGATCATACCATTTCTATCAATGATTACTATCACATTGCTATACTTATGAACACATTTATGAATGACAGTGACTCAAAGAACCTCACAGTTGGACTATTGATCGTAACATTCTACCTTTGGAAACATGCCAAATGTCGAATTCATGCTGAATCTTTGGATAGGAAACATGCATGATCTTTCTGATCGAAGGAGATCGATCAGTTGCCACTACCTCAACATTCACTTTCTCTCTGATGAGGTAATTGAGCCCTTGTTGAAACCCCTGTGGCTCCATGGCTGCAGAACTCGATGCTTGAGAAACCTGTGTTAACACATAATTTAGGCAAAAACATGAATATGTGATACAAAAGGATTACCAAAAGGTTAGTCTTGAGTGAGATCTATTTTTTACATTTAAATACAAGGTAGGGCCAAAAACCTGGTGGAAGCATTTCAGGTAAAAAAAAAAATTCAAATAAAACAAGTAGTTGATTGAGGTGGTCCTTGACTAGATGGCATCAGGAATACTTTTAGAAGCAGTACAGCCTAGGTTCCCCCCCCCCCACCCACACTGTTATGAACCCTACATTCAAACTAAGAAAAGGTTCAGTCTTACATACAGTAGCATATTATACCTGGTCATCACATCACTCCCAGTAGGTCAGAGGTATATATGTCACAGGGTGTTTGGAGAGCCAGGGTGATTGAAGACAGAGCGCTTGTTTTTAGGCACGGGGCTTCGGGGCGATGCAGGGCTTTTCGAGACAGGGTTTATTAGCGAGGCTCGCGAGGAGGAGGAGAAGGAGGACGCGGCGCTGCAAGGCGGGGGTTTATTACGCGAGGCTCGCGAGGAGGAGGAGCTCCTCCTCCTCCTTCTCCTCCGAGGAGGAGGAGAAGGAGAACGCGGCGCCAAGAGGCGGGGCTTTGATGCGACGCGGACCTGTCTTTTGTTGTTCCCCCCCACATAGCAACCAGGAAGCTACGCTAGGGGAACGCTGAACACATGTTCACACGCACACGCTTGTCCATGACGGAGGCGCGCCGACTCAATAGAGCTTGAGGCCGAGGAGGCGCGCCCTCGCGCCTCCAGGCGTGAGTGCCCGCGCTGACCGGCCGATGCTCTACTAGTCGACACAGCGCCGTTCGAGTTGTAAACCGATAGGGACAGAATAGTTCTTTTCATGGATCACTGTGTGTGTGTGTGTGTGTGTGTGTGTGTCAGGGAGAAACTAAAACAAAAGCCAGCAGAACACAATAAAAGTATCTTAACAGTCCATTGAAAGCATAAGCGCGTGTGCGTGCGTGCGCGCGCGTGTGTGTGTGTGTGACTGTGTGTGTGTGTGGTCGCGGCCATATATGCTTGTGCACAAGCCTGGCTTGTGGCTCCCTCTAGTGTTGCTTCTACAGAATTGCTGGGTGGGTGGTAAAAACGAGCGAGCCTTCTTCAATCACCCTGGTTCTCCATTCACCCTGTAACATATACACTAAAGCAAAAACCATAACATCTGTCATCAATCATAATTTATAGTTCTGAGCCCTGACAGGGTGAATTCATAAATACATGTCAAAACCATGAAAGCTCAAGAACACATTTTCAAAGGTAAAATAAATATAGCAGGAGCGACCAGTGTTGCATGTCATTTTTATGGATTAACTAGTCCTCCTGGACAATTATATTCGAACTTCTACTTACATGGACTAAATCAAAGGTAATGATCTCTTTGGTCACATCATCCATAATGCTGTAGGTGCCGTATTTTGCAGAGTACCCTGGGCTGTCACATCTGCCGTCTACACATACTTGGATTCCCTTTTCCTTCTTGACTCTGTCCAATATAAGCTGATGTTGCTCTTTGTAAGCTTTATTGATGACGGGTATAAGGTAGGACGATTGTATGGAGTAAAAGGTTGTCTTTTTGGGCATTTGTAGGTTGAGCACACCAGCCCACTCTGATATGTCTGTATAGGATGCTCCTGTAAACAATGTGGATGCAGAGAGGAGCAGGTTGTTATCAGGCATTCCTCTTGTTTCAGGGCATGAACTCCAGTGGCGGCTGTGACCATTCTGGCATTTCCATTGTACTGAAATGCGACTTCCGCAAGGGATGACCTTTGTCGTGTCCATCTCTACACCACAAATATGGCAGGTTTTGAAGAATTCAAGCAAACGCGACCCATTTTTTCTCATCCCATCTTAGTTCCGGTTCACTATCAAACTCTGATGGTTGTCCTCGTGAGGATGAAACGCCACTCAGAGGAATGAAGCTGGAATCAGCAGGGCTTGGTGGCACTTCGATGGACTCCATGCTGGTGTCATGGAAGCTGCTATTCGTGGAACTATTCATTCCAGAATCTGGCAGTATCTGTGTAAATGAAATAGAAAAGTGGGGTACGTTTTTTTCGACAGCTTCAAAACAGTGGTGTAATCTGGATTCTTTTAAAAGGGATAGTTCACCCAAAAAAAAAACACTTTTTTTCTATCGATTAGTCACCCCTTGGAGACTTGAATTCATGGATATTTTTTGTTTTTGTCGCATTCCTAAGCCAATAACTTGATGACCAGTGATCTGGTAGGCAGTGGTTCCGGTAGGAGACACAAAGGAGATTATTTGTGTCTCCTACTGGAACCGCTGCCGGTCATCAAATTATTGGCTTAGGAATGCGACAAAAACAAAACAATATCCATGAATTCAACTCTCCATGGGGTGACTAATCAATAGGAAAAAAAAGTCATTTTGGGGGTGAACTATCGCTTTTTTAACCCATTAGGACCGGGAACGCATCTTTATCATTTTTAGATTTCTTTGGCTATTCAAAAATAGCAGATCTACAAGCTCATAGCGCTATGAGTTTGTAGATCTGCCATTTTTGAAAAATCGTGACAATTTGTGCAAATCTTTGCTTCTAGGGATTCTACAAATGTCTTCTAAATCCTACAGTTTTTTTTTTTAAATAAATAGTTTCTATATCAGTGGTTCTCAAGGACCCCCGAAAATGTATTTGGCTGCGGACCCCCCAGCTCAAAATGTTTTGTTCCAGGGATCCCCAGAAGCAAAGATTTGAGTTAAAAGTGTTTCTTTGAAGAAATAGCAGATCTACAAGGTCATAGCGCGGCACTCGGTGCCGTGCTACGAGCTTGTATATCTGCTATTTTTGAATAGCCAAAGCAATCTTAAAATGACACGGATGCTTTCCCGGATTGAATGGGTTAAAGACACATAATACAAGTTCCGTCTCACCTTTGGTAGACCCCACGTCGGAGGCAAGGCATAATGTACCGGACGTGGATGGCTGTGTCCAGTCCGCCTTCTGAGGGCTAGGGCTTTTAGGGAAAAGCTTCTTTCTTGCGGGCTCAAAAGGACGTGCTTGACTGATCCTCCGTTTCATTGGAGTTCATGAAGGACAGATCATAAAGTATAGGAAAACAGGACAACAAAAAAAGAAGTACACACTCAGAAAAGACAAAACAAAGCAAAGACATAATGCAATTTGTGTGAAAAGTAGTTTTAGAATACCCATAATTAACGTGACAATATTGTGGATGCCTATGCGGTAGCCACTAGGTGGAAATGGGCATTCTATCCACAAGTTTCCTAGGGCATTGTGGGCATTACTTCCTGTCAATTTGATCAGGTATCAGGGATGCAAACGTGTGTTTCCCCTCGCGTTTCAGTAGCGGGGGCGGGGGTCTTTTTGTATAGTCTGAGCCAGACCCATAGAGAGAGAGAGATACAAGGCTCTGGTCTGAGCTTCTCGTCAAAGTGTCAAACAAATGCTGTTTGTGTTCTTTTTGGAAATACCTAATGAAATCCGCTCTTATAGGAAAATAACAAAATGTCCCAAAAATATAAAAAAGTTACTCCTATGGAAAGGCTATAATATAATGATTTACTTATATTTACCCTTTAAACAATTTAGTATAGGTAAGGTTTTGCCCACTCAAATGTATTGATGCCCAAGGACTAGGTTATAGCTGTTTCACTCATGATACAATCTCTCTTTCAGATAATCCCCACATACAACAAAACACCAACAAACGTTTCAGTCATTCAGTCCGACTTCACTGTAGTAGCCTTTTCATAAATTGTATTTGTCACCAGGCTCTCTCCTTGCCCCCGCCCCCCACCCGTGCTACTGAAACGCGAGGGGACACACACGGTCGCATCAGGGATCAAATCGACAGGAAGTGATGCCCACAATGCCCTAGGAAACTTGTGGATAAGGAGACACCTTTGTGTTTGGCGGAGAACTTCCCCCTGGTGGTGTTACATAGTAGGACATGTAAATGGTTAGCCTGCCTGATGAATGAAAACTGGAATTTGGCTGGAAGTAGGCTACTGTTTGAAATGGTCTGAGAGATGGATACTCTGATATTTTTGTCCTGCAGGTGAAAATGCATGTTTGGAGAATATTTATATTGAAGATTTTATTTATATTGAAGTTAGTATATTGAGGGTTGAAAACAGAAATGAAGACGATCCCAAGGATTTCGTTTGAAGGTGCAAGACATAGGAATGTACAAGTTCTGTCTTACCGTTGCAGGAGTCCAAAGGGACTCAAAAGGACCTGCTGCAGCGATTCTCTGTTTCACTGGAGTTGAGTGACGTGGACTAGCACACACCATCTCTGTCAGAGTGATCTTCATCGAGGATGGGGACATCAGTGTATGAAGCTTCATCTGGGACCGGGACAGCAGGGTTTTTGTCTCCATCAGGGATGTGGACAACAGTCCTAGGATCCAATACTCCCTGAAATAAATCAAAGTATGTAATTGTTATTCTGACCTCAAAATGCATTTACTGTTTACTAAAAAGCTAGAGAAACAGGAAGACACCCTGTTGCGGCTGATAGCAATCCCTAATAAATTGATCAGCCGGCAGGCTAAGCCTTGGAGATAAAAACTGTATGACGCGGATATAAAAGGACTCACGCCCAAACGTAGCTCAAGTTTAAAATTTTCAGTGTCACCAAATACTACAATTTTCAAGTTCAATAAATATGCAATAAATATGTGCCAAGAAATAATTTAAAACAGTGAGAAAAATGCAAATTGCAGTCAACAAAGTATACCTCTCTCAGCTCACCCTACCCCCACGGTCAAACCAGCCATAAGGTTAGCGGTGGCTTTGTCAATCACATCAATCAGTAATCCAATCCAGTGCACAATACAAATATAAACCCTCATTTGGCTCCTACACACCCGTTACTGAACAAACACTCCATACCAATGAGTACTTTCAGACTAAAGCTGACTCTTATTTAAAGGGATATTTCACTTTCAAACATGTTTAGGGTCGTTTTAACGTCTACTCAGGCTTTTGTGAGCACCCCAGACAGTTTTTAACCCATTAAAACCTGGAATGCATCTATGTAACCACTTTAACCATTGTTTTATACTTTGGCTATTCAAGAATAGCAGACATACAAGCTCATAGCGCGGCACTCAGTGCCACGCTATGAGCTTGCAGATCAGCTATTTTTGAAAAAAAAACATGAAAATGTGTGCAAATCTTTGCATATATATATTTTTTTTAAACCGAACATTTTCAACTAAAATCTTTGCTTCTGGGGAGGTCCCTGGAAGAACATATTTTGACATGAGGGTCTGCGGCCAAATACATATAATTTTGGAGGCCCTTGACATTTAAAGGTTTGAGAACCACTGATTGTAGCAACATAAGTTTTTTCAAAAAAGTGTTAGGATTTAGAAGACATTTGTAGCCGCGCTATGAGCTTGTATATCTCCTATTTTTGAATAGCCAAAGTATTAAAATCTAAAATGACAGATGCTTTCCCGGTCTTAAATAAGTTAAAGTGGCTTGATTCAGTATTTAAATATTTGATATGAATTTTATCGGACACACCCCCTTCCCATACAAACCCATTGTAACTCCTTTTAACTATGTTAGATTCATCGAAAACATCCGTCCTTGGTTCTGGTAACTCACAGTGCCCTCCTAATACATGAGGGGACCATGTTTTTTTGATTCCTTTTTTCACTCAAACTCTACCGGTAGTAGGTTTGACGCAGAGTGTAAACAAACAGTGACCAAAGCAGGGTCTCATCTCACGTCTGATAAAAGGAATATCAAATATCTAAAAGACAAATAAAAAATGACCCCAAACATGAAAGTGAAATATCCCTTTAATCACTTACCGTACCTATTTAGCCTAGTGCCTCGGAAGTTTAGTGCATTAGTAGCTAATTGTTATTTGTACAGTATGTAGTATGAAGATGCAAGACAGACATGAACAAGTTCTGTCTTACCGCTGAAGGAGTCCATGCTGGTGAAAAGGCATAGTAGGTCCCAGACGTGGATGGTTTAGTCCGCACTGTCTGCTTTGGGCTAGTAAGCACCAACTTCACTATCGCTGATGGAGGATCCATTCCTCCCTGAAATAAATGGAACAGCGCTAATACACACACACACACACACACACACACACACAGTGCGACAAACAAGTGGGTGATAATTCAAACTTGATCATTATACTTTATCAAACTATATTCGCCGTATCTTCTAAAAAATAATTAATGACAACTTAGTCAGACTAAATTATAATTATAAATTAATTGTAGAGGGCTGTGGCATATGGACATGAAATATCAGCCATGACTACTGCAATTAGGCAGAGCAAGATAACCGATTCCACAAAGGATTATTATTTTGATCCACAGAGTTCAAATATTACAACTATATCTTTACAGTGCTTTGTGTGAATGGCCCTTGGCCTTATTTTAATTAATTAACATTTTAGATAGCATAAGACGTCAGTGATACTCATCCTAACCATCAGAACATTAAAGTAAACACAATACATCGGTTATCACTATATTAAAAAAACGAATCCTATATGTAACTTTAAAATGCCACTATAAAATGTATAGCCACAGAATAACTCCTTTTAGACCCACTCAGTTTTTGTTCAGCTACCAACATGTGTCTCCATTGTACTTAGTTACTGACAGTAACTAAGTACAATGGAGACACATGTTGGTAGCTGAACAAAAAGACCAGTGAGTCACGTTCTTACGTGCAGTTTGAGTTCACCTGTTGGTGTCTAATATTGTCAAATGACTGTGTTCACGTTTCTAGTCCCTGAGCTCAATAATAACGTCATACTGCCATTTAATTTGAATAAAGTCGATCCAAAAAGATTTTTTTTTAAATAATACAAATCCACCAACGTACCACCGCAGTTTAGCTCACGTTCACTGGAATCTTTTGCTGTTCCATTTACCTTCGTTACAACAAAAGGAAATGGAACAGCAAAAGATTTCAGAAGTTTAGATGTGTGTTGTCCTCTAGTCGTGTCACGGTAGTCTTCAGGAGAAAAATGTTCTGCACACACACGAACATCCCGTGAAAATAAAGGTGTCCGTGATTCCAGAATGTCAACATCATTCATTGACATGGCGGTCAGCCACAACTGCAGAACTTCAGGGTCGCGAGGCAGCGAGTGAAATGGAACGGTTGAAGTGGTCTTCTGCTGGTTGAAGCACCTCGGGTATGAACATACCTTGGGCATGCTTCTTAAATTATTTTCTAATTGTTATACAGAGTTAATTCAAAGTAGTTCTACGCGGAGATGAGACCTTCTCAAGTTCTGGCTCCAGCTGCTCCACTGTGTTTGTTTACCCAGCTGCGGCCTGCTGCGTCATCAACGTGCTACCGGTGTTTACCATAGAGGTATAATATAACTAGAGGGAGGATTGCCCCGCCCCCAGCTATCACTTCAATGAATGTGCTCAGTGGCGTTTTGAAGCACCCGGAAACCTGCCGGAAGTAGAATTATTGGTTCGATTTTGACCACACGTAGAGTTATGAGCATGCGCACTAGTGTCCTTTTTGCGTTCTACGGCAGCCTGTGTGTCAAGGATTGAACGCGAGATATTTATTAAATACACTCGAGATGCATATTTATATATAAATGCATATGTATGTATGTATAATATGTTTACATATTTATATATATAAATATAAATATCTCTCAGTATGTTTTGCGCGTGCATGTATTTCTCCCTGCCTGCAGTTCCAGCTTTGGCCACTGGGGTGGCAGCTTCAATGTTTCTCAGCAACTCTGGGGGCTTGGTGTTTACACACAGCTGCTGCCTGTTTGAGTGACAGCAAAACTTCTGGCCAATTAACGAGCTGGGAGGCGGGACATAAATCCGACGGACGAGCCTGACTGAAACCCACGCGCTTGGAGAAGCTCGCTCCCTTTTCGTGCATGGGTTTGTTTTTAAATGTCGTTTTCTTAGTCTATGGTGATATTTTTTAACTGGTCTCAACGGATTGTGGTAGAATAGGCTTTGAAGTACAACCGGAGTTGTTTATTTTTTTTAATGGACGGATTTTTTACATCGTTTTTCTCTCGCAAGATTCTGTCTCTGATTCCATTAATTTTTTTTTTCGATTGAGGATTTACCATTAAGGAATGTTTTACAAACAAAAATTCTCCGTGGGTCAAAAACATCAAAGGGTAGGTACATGATAAAACAAAAGTCATTTATTGGGTGAACTCTTCCTTTAATTGATACAGCACGCTCACATTCATAACTCTCTCTCTCATGTGAGAGTCATGACAGCAAAGAGCATCGGAGTGTCACCGCGGAACGGGCGGCGCAGGTCTCATTGAAATTATGATTAAATAATAATATATTGATAGTATATAACAATATAATATGATATAATACCAATAATAATTACAATCATTTCACAATATATATTATCATCATAATAATAGCATATATACAACCTCAAAACGTGTCGTGCTGCAATGCATTGTGAGCTTATAGATCGGCTATTTTCACTATATTTGAAATAGGGCTTAAGTGGTTAATTCGTAATATATGTTTGTAAGTTTCGATCCCTTCATAGAGATGTAGTGGAGTCAAAAGTACAATATTTCTATTTAAAATGTAGCAGAGTGAAAGTTAACAGCTAGCAAAAGACAAAAACAAAATACTCCACAAATGTACAGTACTGAAGTAAATGTACTTAGTTACTGTCCACCACTGCCAAAATCTGAGTTACTATGGCAGCTTGCCACCGGCACATCACAGCAACCAATCAGGACCAATCTTTTCTTTTTTTGTTGCAATTTATTGCTTATATAAACGCTCTCTAAACAATAGTTTTTGGTAAAAATAAAAATCTATCAATAATAATCACAAATAAAATTGTCACAATGTCTTTTACATGACATATTGCACAGTTAAAGGAGTAGTTCACCCCAAAAATGACTTTTTTTCTATCAATTACACGGCCCATGAAGCCTTGAATTTCATGGAGAATCTTTCGTTTTTGTCGCATTCCTGAGCCAATAATTTGATGACCGGTTCATCGGTCAGTAGGTCCAACTCCTTGAGTGGACCGGTCATCAAATTATTGGCTAAGGAATGCGACAAAAAACACAAAAAATCTCTATGAATTCAAGGCTTCATGGGGTGTGTAATTGATAGAAAATAAGTCTTTTGGGGTCTACTACTGTTTTTTTTTTTTTTAACAACGATCACAGAACATGGGTGCTGTTGCTCAGGTTGTGTGCGTTCGTTGGAGGAATGTGGATAGAGGTCTGCACTGCGTACAAGTCCTGGCTGTTGTTGAAGACGGTTCCACTGAACAGCTTCAGCTCCGGCTTAAAAGAACAACAATGGGTCATCATGATGTATGTTTCTGACCCCTTTCTAATGAAACACTTGTCACACCGTTCATTATGAGTTTAGGCTGCTTAACTGAGTACAATTCCACATTGACCAAATTAGGATTTCTCTCCAGTGTGAATTCTCCTCTGGTGTTGTTTAAGGCTGGACATTCGAGAGAAGTGTTGTCCACACTGGTCGCATCCATAGGGTTTCTCGCCAGTGTGAATTCTTCGGTGTGTTTTAAGGTTGGACATTTTAGAGAAGTGTTGTCCACACTGGTCGCATCCATAGGGTTTCTCGCCAGTGTGAATTCTTCGGTGTGTTTTAAGGGAGGACATTAGAGAGAAGTGTTGTCCACACTGATCACATCCATAGGGTTTCTCTCCAGTGTGAATTATCTGGTGTTTTTTAAGGGAGGACATGTCAGAGAAGTGTTGTCCACACTGGTCACATCCATAGGGTTTCTCTCCAGTGTGAATTCTCTGGTGTTGTTTAAGGTTGGACATTAGAGAGAAGTGTTGTCCACACTGGTCACATCCATAGGGTTTCTCTCCAGTGTGAATTCTCTGGTGTGTTTTAAGGGTGGCCATTTGAGAGAAGTGTTGTTCACACTGGTCACATCCATAGGGTTTCTCTCCAGTGTGAATTCTCTGGTGTTTTTTAAGGGAGGACATGTCAGAGAAGTGTTTTCCACACTGGTCACATCCATAGGGTTTCTCTCCAGTGTGAATTCTCTGGTGTTGTTTAAGGTTGGACTTTAGAGAGAAGTGTTGTCCACACTGGTCACACCCATAGGGTTTCTCTCCAGTGTGAATTCTCTGGTGTTTTTTAAGGGAGGACATGTCAGAGAAGTGTTGTCCACACTGGTCACATCCATAGGGTTTCTCTCCAGTGTGAATTCTCTGGTGTTGTTTAAGGTTGGACATTAGAGAGAAGTGTTGTCCACACTGGTCACATCCATAGGGTTTCTCTCCAGTGTGAATTCTCTGGTGTGTTTTAAGGATGGCCATTTGAGAGAAGTGTTGTCCACACTGGTCACATCCATAGGGTTTCTCTCCAGTGTGAATTCTCTGGTGTTTTTTAAGGGAGGACATGTCAGAGAAGTGTTTTCCACACTGGTCACATCCATAGGGTTTCTCTCCAGTGTGAATTCTCTGGTGTTGTTTAAGGTTGGACTTTAGAGAGAAGTGTTGTCCACACTGGTCACACCCATAGGGTTTCTCTCCAGTGTGAATTCTCTGGTGTTTTTTAAGGGAGGACATGTCATTGAAGCGTTGTCCACACTGATCACAGCAGTGTCGTCTTGGTTTGGTCAAGCTTCTTTGTTCATTCTCTGCTGGTAGCACAGGGAATCCAGACTGATGATTCAACACTGGATTGCAGAAAGACAAAGGAAATATGGTTGAGAGGTGGGAATGGAGTATACATGTACAACTTAATTACATTAAGCTGTTCCCTAGAATGAATATATAGATATAGATAAACAAGCAACAAGCTGAGACAACACAGCAAAAATAAAGATAAATAATATACAACAAAGCTAGAGGTTAAAATTAAACACAAATTATAAATAAAAAAATAAGATTGAGACAAGTAGTGAGACTGCTTAACTCTTTAACTGCCAAAAACGGGAATTCCCGTCCGATGGCTCTATGGCTATCATGGCCAATGACGGAATGACGAAAATATGAAGAAAAAAATTTGAATTTGATTTTTTTTTTTTTTTTTAACAAAAAAAATTAATTTTTTGGTCTTTTTATTTTTTGGTTTATCTCAAAGGAACTAGGAGATAACGCTATCCAAAAAATTGCTGCTCCATTCACTTCAATGTTAAAAAACAAACAGAGGAAAAATTCACCTTTTTCCTGGCACTGGGACGACAGTCTGAAATAAGTCTGGCAGTGAAAGAGTTAATTTAAAACTTGAACACTAAAGTAATAAAACATTTGTACGACAGAGCAGGGAAATTAAAACTAGAGAGGTAGAGAAAGTAACACCATTTTCTTTGGGTCCCTCCTGTTCAGCAGAACTGTCCCTGCATGGTTGGGTTGAGAGAGTCCATCTTCCACTGAAGAGTCCACAGTCAGATCTGATCAGAAATGATTGACAGATGGGCGAAAATACATTGAAAAGTATTTTGATACAAAATACAAATACTGGGTCAAAAAAATGTATCAAAATACAAAATATAAATACTTGTCTGAGAAATGTATTTGACATACAAATACGTATTTTGAAAATACATGAAAATACATTTTATAAAAAATAGTAAATGATTAGTAAATTCATAGATTTCTAAGAATAAATTGACCATACAAGCAGACTGTTTTTCATGGCGCTTGGCTTTGGAGCAGGCAGCCTAATATGAGTGCATGCCAAGACAACTGGATATCCGAACGACTCAGCGGCGGGCACCGCACTCCTTCGAGTAATTGGTCAGTCCCATATATATGCACCTGACCATATGGGCAATTGGGCATATCGGTCGGATCCGTGGCTCTGGGCAATCGGATGTCTGTATATGTCAGTCCTTGTCCCTTTTATACCCATATATGGATATCGCTGATGTCATCAGTACATGCCCATATATGGGCATGCCCTCTTTTGTGCCCATACATGGGGCTGACTGATTTGTTTGCGGCTGATGCCATGACGACACATTGAGGTTAGACAACACACTCCACAATTGGGTGTAGCTGAATTTGGAACTCCTTATATGGTTATGGCTGAGTCAGATTGACGTCAGAGGTCCGCCCTCCGGCCAGGCCTCCCATTAGCCAATTTTAATATTGGATAGGATGAAGTAACCACAAAAGTAAACTATCTTTAATGCATAAGGAAACCAGACGCAGCTCCTCGTTTAAGTTAATTGCCTTCACTTGCTGTGGTGCTGCGCAACAGGGCAGATCTCCGCCAGGCCAGGTGGCCCTACCCAGGCCCTATCCAGGCCCATGAAATTCATAGGCAGTCTATGAAATCTGCTAAAACTGACTCATACACTGATACAGAACTATATATAGGCTAAATATTGTCTCTGACTCTCTGTCGGTTGGGAAAACTGTTCCTTTTAATTTAAAACAATTTCAAATGGTGAAAAAAGCCAATCTACAAGCTATAATTATAAATACTATATTTTAAATAGTGAAAAATACAGAAAATAGGGGAAAACACATACAATCTCTACTCTGTGATTCTAATGTGATTAATGTGACCCCTACAGTCAGTTAAGTCCAGGGCTGAATGTGACAAATATTGAGACAAATAGGCTATAACCCAATACATCTTGTACTATATTAAAATTAAATCATCCTTAACCTTCAAGTTAAATTCATTATTTCCGTGGACTTAAAAATCATCGTTTTATTTGATGGCCTTCTTTTTGATTGGCCTTTTACAGGCCCTACCAGCCTGTAGGGGGAGGTAGAGAGTAACATTATAATACCAGCCTGTAGGGGGAGGTAGAGAGTCACATTATAATACCAGCCTGTAGGGGGAGGTAGAGAGTAACATATTATAATACCAGCCTGTAGGGGGTGGTAGAGAGTAACATATTATAATACCAGCCTGTAGGGGGAGGTAGAGAGTAACATATTATAATACCAGCCTGTAGGGGGAGGTAGAGAGTAACATAATACCAGCCTGTAGGGGGCGGTAGAGAGTAACATATAATAGCAGCCTGTAGGGGGAGGTAGAGAGTAACATATTATAATACCAGTCTGTAGGGGGAGGTAGAGAGTAACATATTATAATACCAGCCTATAGGGGGAGGTAGAGAGTAACATTAAAATACCAGCCTGTAGGGGGAGGTAGAGAGTCAAATATTATAATACCAGTCTGTAGGGGGAGGTAGAGAATAAAATATTATAATACCAGCCTGTAGGGGGAGGTAGAGAGTCATATATTATAATACCAGCCTGTAGGGGGAGGTAGAGAGTCACATATTATAATACCAGCCTGTAGGGGAAGGTAGAGAGTCACATATACCAGCCTGTAGGGGGAGGTAGAGAGTCACATATTATAATACCAGCCTGTAGGGGGAGGTAGAGAGTAACATAATAATACCTTTGCGCTAAGTGAAACCTGTGTCCAAACCCAATGTTGAATAAATGTGACTAACAATAGCATAATGTAGTCGTGTTTTTCATCAGAATTAATGAATAAATGCAAACGCGGGTGCGCCGGCACCGGGCCTAACTTTTCCTGCAGGAAACCCTGCAAGATGTATTAAGACTTTTCAGATCCCATCCCAAGTGGGTATGACCAAAGTGTTCAAAGTGTTCCCCAGGGTAACCAGCCTGGCAGAGACCTTTGCTCCGAAGAGCAAACTTTTCTATTTTTTTATTTTTTTATTCCACAGTGTAAACCTGTGTAAATGTTTAAAATGTGTCAATTTGAGATTAAAATTACATAAAAACAAATGTATTTTATGCATTTGAAATACAGAAAATACTAGATCTGAAAGTATCTTGATACAAAATACATCTAATTTTTTCCGTTCCAACCAAATTACAAAAAAGTATTTCAAATACGCATTTCAAATACATGTATTTCAAATACTGCCTATCTCTGATGATTGATATCCTGGAGGAGTTGTGGATAAATTACAACTACACACTCTTCTTATACTACAGAGCCTGGGGTGGAGCCAGTGACTGCTTTGAATGATTGGACAAAGAGAACAATACAACCATCTCTCCACCAATCACAACCTAACATACTTCAACATGCCCCTCCCCCAGACATGCTCCATCCATGCAACCTTCTAGAAACTGTTGACTTTCTGTTACAAGAGAACCAAGAGCATCCATTTGTGGATGAATTCATTTGTAATATTCATGCAATTCAAATGTGTCTTAATTCCTATAAGATTAATATAAGATATATGAATATAACACCCTGTATTTATAAATGCATTTATTATAAAATGCATGCACAGTAAACAGACGATCAGTATCTTCAGACTTAAACAATGTTGTATTCAGAGGTTTTCAAACTTTTTCATGTCAAGGACCCCCAAAATGATATGAATTTGGCCGCGGACCCCCATCTCAAAATATTTTGTTCCAGGGACCCCCAGAAGCAAAGATTTGAGTTAGTGTTTGCTTTAAAAGAATATATATTCAAAGATTTGCACACATTTTCACGATTTCTTAAAAACATAGCAGATCTACAAGCTTGTAGCGCGGTGCCGCGCTATGAGCTTGTAGTTCTGCTATTTTTGAATAGCCAAAGTGTAAAATTATGCTTTTTTAGCTCAAATGAAAAAGTGACACAGATGCGTTCAAGGTCTCAATGGGTTAACTAACGCTATGGACCTGAGCTAGGTAAAGGGGTAATAATAATATAAGGACACATTCAAGTATCTGACAATGTATTAAGTCACCATACCAACTTTGATGAGGCAGTTGTGTGTTTTTCTAAAAAAAAAAAAATTCCTGAATTAGTTCATATGTTTGACATAGCTGGTTTCTGCCCGACAGTAGAGGTATGCATAGTAATATTATATTTGCATAGAGGCCACTGCAGTAATTAATACACAGTGGGGTCACCAGTTCAGTTCTGGTGGTACTTAAAGTGCAAGACCACTTTGGTAGAGGTTTGGGTTGTGTAGTTACCTTGCCATGATGTAACTCCAAGGTGGACAAGAAATCAAAAATAATTGCTCCATTGATTAGAAATTGATAATTCAAAATATGCTCCTCATTGACTTACATTGTACGGTAAAACAGCTCTCAAAGTCACTCTTTTAGCACATAAACAAACAAAGTTGATTCAGACAATATAGATCATCACCAAACCCAGTACTGTTTTTTTTTTTTTAATAAAAATGTTAACTTCCTGTTGATTTTGCTATTTTATTAAGAAGAAAACCTGGACTGGATTCGCGGATCCGGATCTTCAAATAGTAAAATCAGCAGGAAGTTAACATTTTTATTAAAAAAAAGTCCATGAGGAGCAAATTTTGAATTATCAATTTCTAATCAATGGAGCAATTATTTTTGATTTCTTGTCCACCTTTGGAGTTACATCATGGCAAGGTAAATACACAACCCAAACCTCTACCAAAGTGGTCTTTCCCTTTAATATAAAACCTACAGCAGGTGGTGCTGTAGTTCCACAAGCAAGTCCACTTGCTTGATATGTGCAGCCTGCCTATGTACAGTAAGCCATGAAAAGATGGATTTTGTCAGACTTCAGTCACTTTTCCACACAAAAGTTTCATGGCTAAATTATGCGACTATACCGACGTCAGTGACTTGTTTCTACAGCAATTAAATGATCAGTTGAACAGGTAGATGACCAGGGATCATCGCCACGCTGGCTTCTGGTGGACACTTTGGTCAAAATTAAAATGTTGGACATACAAAAAGAGTGGACAAGAATATTACCAGAAACACAAAGAGCTAGCCGTAAATTACCATAACAGGTCTGTAACTCTTGAGAGTGTACAAATGGAACCAAATGGACCCGTAATCCATTTGTACACTCTCAGAGTTGAGGGGGTCCATGCACATAAAACATTTGAGAACCACTACTAGTTGGGACTCCTAATATGCCATAGTGTTGTAGTAAATAAGTGTCATATATTCTGAAGAAAACCTGGAGACAGACATTCAGTATTATGATCAGAATATGAACAATATGTTTTGTAAAAAAAAAAAAAATGTTGCCAGACAGGGACACATTGTTAAAGGTAGGGTAAAGTGATATTTTTGGGTTAAAACAAAAAGTATTTTGTTAAAAGGTTAAAGCACTATATTCTGATAGTAATCATTGCTATAGAGTGTTTGTTCAGTAACAGGAGTCTCCCCGTCTCTCCAGCTCTTTAATAAACAGAAAATACATTTTCCGGTAGGTGTCAAAATCTCAGCCAATCAGGAGAAAGTACCCATTTTTAAGCTTAATTTTTTATAGTGTTCCAGTTCCAATTTTGCCTGCTCATTTCTTAGTGTCATCACTTCCAATTTCACTTGTTTAATCTGTATCCTGATTGAGTTCTCTATCCTGATTGGATAAAATTGAAAATGAAACTGAAACGAAAATGCATTTTCTGTTTTATAAAGAGCTGGAGAGACAAGGAGACTCCTTTTACTGAACAAACACTCTTTAGCAATGAGTACTATCAGAATATAGAGCTATTTAACACTTATTTTAACCAAAACTTACCCTACCTTTAAGTAGACCCATCATCATCACAGGGCATTAAATGTTGTGGCGCTGCATGTGTGTGGGCCTACTCACCCAATAATTAACTGCTGCTGACTTGGGGTCAGCTATTGTCATCTAGTGTTGAAAGTTGTGGCAGAAAACGTGCATTTTGCAAAGTATCTCCACTTTTCCATGGAGCTTCACACAGAGCAGCACATGATCCTACCCAACAAGACTGAGATGATTGCTGGACTGAACATAACTTCGTTTGTTGAGCACATGGAGCTCAAGCTTCACAGGTGTGATTAATTACACACACACTCTCAGAGTTACAGACCGCAGAGTTACAGACCGTCTGTAACTCTGAGAGTGTACAAAAGGAACCAAATGGACCATTTGGTTCCATTTGTACACTCTCAGAGTTGAGGGGGTCCATGCACATAAAACATTTGAGAACCACTACTAGTTGGGACTCCTAATATGCCATAGTGTTGTAGTAAATAAGTGTCATATATTCTGAAGAAAACCTGGAGACAGACATTCAGTATTATGATCAGAATAAGAACAATATAATGTTTTGTAAAAAAAACTAAAAAAAAGGTTGCCAGACAGGGACACATTGTTAATTAGAGGTCTTCAACAGACCCCCTGTCTGCAACCCCTAAGGGGTCCGCGGAGGTACTGCAGGGGGTCCACGAAATTGTTTGATTAAAAAAAAAAAAAACTTTAAAAACTTTATTTTTTTTCTCCAAAAATGTCAATATGTCTTTAAACATAACATGACATATTTGAATAGCTTAGTATTGAATGCACAATAACATGGTATGTATATACATATTTTGTAGAGAAAGCACACCTACTGGGACAATCTGTGGGTAGGCGCAGGCTCCAGGCAACCATTTGTTCATGTTTATACATATAAAACACAATTTTATACATAAATATACGATATATGTGGTGGCCTACCCCCTACCCTACGAGGTAGGGGGGTCCCTGCTTCATCACCCCATCAGTTTGGGGGTCCCTGGCCTGAAAAGGTTGAAAACCCCAGAAAGTTGTGGTGCTGCATGTGTGTAGGCCTACTCACCCAATAATTAACTGCTGCTGCTGACTTGGGGAAGACTGAGATGTTGCTGGACTGAACATAACTTTGTTTGTTGAGCACATGGAGCTCAAGCTTCACAGGTGTGATTAATTGCACACACACACACACACACACACGTCAATAGTGTGCCCCGGCCACACAGTGGTGTAAAGTACATTTACTCAAGTACTATACTTAAGAACTTTTTTTTTTTTACTTTACTGGTAAAGTTTTTTTTTTTACTTTACTGGAGTATTTCCAGTTTTCCCTTTATGTCTGTGTGTGGGTTTTACGAATATTGAACAAATGAAAGGTATTAAAAAGCACTTCTGACTAAACCTCCTAACTCCAACTCAGACTTCGTCATTGTAATCCATGATGGACATAACTATTTTTTAACTGGTCAACAACTTCCTCCTAACTCCACTTGAGCTGGATTTGGGTAAAGTGATGATAATATAAGTATAAAGGATAAAAAATAAAGGATAAAGGATTTAAAAGAAATAAAGGATAAAAATGCAAGTATCTGACAATGTATAAAGTCAACATACCAACTTATTGATGTTTTTTGTTTTCCTGAAAAGTTTATATTTTGGACGTAGCTGGTTTACTGTCCAACAGCAGAGATGTATAGCTACCAACTACTACTATCTTACCCTCCCAATTCTTAGCTGTTTGTGATGTCATATGAATGTATTCGTCTTGAGGCCATATTATTCATTGTGGTCATCCAACTCATTCTAAATAATCGGGGAAACTCGGGTGTTTGACCCCCTCCTCCTACCTGAGTGGGTTCCAGGGGGTCCCCAGCAAAATGTGTAAATAAAGCATCAGAATCTGTTTAACCATTTTAACCAGATAATACAAAGACTGTATTCTAAACATCTTGAAAACATTTTTGAAATCTTGTACGGGGGTTCGCGGCCGAATGAATATACATTTTCTTGACATGACTTTCTTTAAAAGTCAGGAGAACCACTGCTCTAATCTACTCTAGTAAAGCTCAAAACTATGAATGCTTTTTAATGTCACTTAATGCAATGCATTTTCCTCTCAGGGGCTTTTTATGTCCTTTCACGTGCCTGTCAAGAGACTGGACAGCTAAAGTGTGTGTTTCCATCAAATCACCCGGCTGTTCAGTTTTCCTCTTTCCGCGATTTCCTGCCTGCTGGTCATAAATTCACAACCCACCAAAATCCAGTGGTAGACAAAGTATATTCAAGTATTCAAAAGTACAGGTTACTAACTACCTTTTCAGAAATAGTCAGAAAGTGTCAGAAATTTAGAAAATAGCATATATACAACCTCAAAACGTGTCGTGCTGCAATGCATTGTGAGCTTATAGATCGGCTATTTTCACTATATTTGAAATAGGGCTTAAGTGGTTAATTCGTAATATATGTTTGTAAGTTTCGATCCCTTCATAGAAATGTAGCGGAGTCAAAAGTACAATATTTCTATTTAAAATGTAGCAGAGTGAAAGTCAACAGCTAGCAAAAGACAAAAACAAATACTCCACAAATGTACAGTACTGAAGTAAATGTACTTAGTTACTGTCCACCACTGCCAAGATCTGAGTTACTATGGCAGCTTGCCACCGGAACATCACAGCAACCAATCAGGACCAATCTTTTCTTTTTTTTTTGTTGCAATTTATTGCTTATATAAACGCTCTCTAAACAATAGTTTTTGGTAAAAATAAAAATCTATCAATAATAATCACAAATAAAATTGTCACAATGACTTTTACATGACGACATATTGCACAGTTAAAGGAGTAGTTCACCCCAAAAATGACTTATTTTCTATTAATTACACAGCCCATGAAGCCTTGACTTTCATGGAGAATCTTTAGTTTTTGTCGCATTCCTGAGCCAATAATTCGATGACCGGTTCATCGGTCAGTAGGTCCAACTCCTTGAGTCGACTCTGCCGGTCATCAAATTATTGGCTAAGGAATGCGGGAAAAAAAAAAAATTCTATGAATTCAAGGCTTCATGAGGTGTGTAATTGATAGAAAATAAGTCATTTTTTTTGGGGTGTACTACTTTTTTTTTTTTTTTTTTTTTTACAACGATCACAGAACATGGGTGCTGTTGCTCAGGTTGTGTGCGTTCGTTGGAGGAATGTGGAGAGAGGTCTGCACTGCGTACAAGGTCCTGGCTGTTGTTGAAGACGGTTCCACTGAACAGCTTCAGCTCCGGCTGCATTTCACAACAAGGATCTGCAGACAGGGGGCCAGTTGCACCACCTCACACTAAGTTCAAACTTAAGCCTATAGCTATAGCTTAAATGGCTTTTTAAAAAAAACATTTAGACCAGGAAAGAATCCGTGTCATTTTTAGATTTATTTGGCTATTCAAAAATAGCAGATCTACAAGCTCATAGCGCCGCACCGAGTGCCGCGCTATGAGCTTATAGATCTGCTATTTTTTTGAAAAATCTTGAACATTTGTGCAAATCTTTAAATATATATTTATAGAATTTTTTAAAAACATTTGTAACATATTTTTCTTCCGGGGACCCCCAGAAGCAAAGATTTGAGTTATATATATATATTCAAAGTTTTGCACACATTTTCACGATTTTTCAAAAAATAGCAGATCTACAAGCTCATAGCGTGGCACTCGTTGCCACGCTATGAGCTTGTAGATCTGCTATTTTTGAATAGCCAAAGAAATCTAAAAATGACAGAGATGCGTCCCCGGATCGAATGGGTTAAGCTATAACTAGGCTAAGTTTGAACTTAGTGTGAGGCGGTGCAACTGACCCCCAGGAAGATGATAAGACTTGATCAGGGTTTACAGCCACCATAGAGGTTCCATGATCGGGGTCAACTTCACCACCCAGTCCCAGCTGATAGAGAGATTCCATGATGTAGACACGGAATACTGTTTGGAAAAAGCAGGTCTGGTGGAACTGCTGTCCATTGTAGGCCCAACACTTTTAGTTTGAAGACCCGTGCATTGATACCAGAACAAAATATATTATGTTATATACTTGGTTGCGCATCCTGTGTCACTAACCATAAATATCCGATCCACAAGTTCACATTGTGTCGCCCTGTGTGCCGCGTTGATCTTGTAGATCAGCAATTCTTCTGGCACCTGTGTGCAACTAAGTATATCTCAGGCTTTACGCTGAGGCATACGTAAGAAGGGATCTTCGTGGTACCCATAATTTAACACAGAAAAAACAAAACGATTGGATCGCCGAAATCATGATGGATTATGTTGGATAACATACGTTTCGGGGGCGCTTCCCCCTAGTGGCTCACCCTGGTCATGAGTGCATACATACCACATAAATAAAGGCTGTGGTCCTTCCTTCCTGCAGCTAGTCTAGTCCGGGCTCGAACCCGAGCCCTGCCTCTTTACCGCCTTTCCTGTCACTCTCTTACCGTTACCGTCAACAATATAGCAGACATGAGAAACAAAAGATTATAATGATAATCTTAAAAAAGAAAACGACAACAACATAATTTTCTGTTACTGGATGGATGCTGGCTCTATTTTTCTTCTTTTTGGCACAGACATGCTCTCTTGTCCGGGTTGTGCAAATATTTGAATATATTTGTCAAAAGGAACAATTTTGACTCAAATCTTTGCTTCTGGGGGGGTCCGTGGAACAAAATATTTTCAGATGGGGGTCCGTGGCCAAATACATATAATTGCGGGGGTCCTTGAAATGAAAAAGTTTGAAAACCACTGATACAACAACATACGTTTTTTTTTAAAACTGTTAGGATTTAGAAGAGATTTGTAGAATCCCCAGAAGCAAAGATTTGAGTTACAAATGTTTGCTTTAAAAATAAATATATATTCTGAGATTTGCACAATTTTTTAAAATTTTTCAAAAATAGCAGATATACAAGCTGTAGATCTGCTATTTTTGCCGAGGAAAGAGCACAACTCTGCGACCCGTTCAACTTCATGATTTGCTCTTTCTGTGTCAAGAAGACCGGCCCCGTCCGTCCGTCCGTCCGTCCGTCCGTCCGTCCGTCCACAGCAAAGTTCTGCCGATAGATCGCTCCGGGGGGGGGACAGGCAGTCCAGTCTCGTTTGGCAGCTTGTGGTTGGTCTGACTATAGAAAGGCCTGGAAAACACGTGGCTGGCAGAATGTCTGGTATCACCGGAAACGTGTTCAGATGTTTAGGTTCTCCACCTCCATGTTGAGCTCAGGACACAGCTCCTTCAGAAACATCTCCATCAGTACCTGAGGAGAGGAAGAGGAAAGGAGGAGGAAGAGGAAGAGGAAGAGGGAAGAGGGAAGAGGGAAGAGGGAAGAGGGAAGAGGGGAGAGGAGAGGAGAGGAGAGGAGAGGAGAGGAGAGGAGAGGAGAGGAGAGGAGAGGGGAATGGATTGATTGATTGATTGATTGATTGATTGATTGGATACTTTATTAACGGTTTGCAAAAATAACAGATATACAGTTATACAATGATGCTAAAAGGATAAAACAAAAAGCCCTGAGGGCTCGTTTCCATTGTGGTCCTATGTATTAAATTCACTGGATTGGATACCAGGTTGAAAAGAAATAACAATAACTCTAAACAGTCTAAGTTGATGCTGGGCAGTTCAACCAATGCTTGCAACCAACTCACCCAGAGACAGACATGGCAACAAAAAAAATCTACAAGAGTTAGAGTGCAACACGTTATGATGCACAACAACAATTATTGTAACCCCTTTATCCATATTTTATAGTTTGGCTATTCAAAAATAGCAGATATACAAGGTCATAGAGCGGCACTTTCAAATCTTTGAATATATAAAGGGAACATTTTTAACTAAAATCTTTGCTTCTGGGGGGTCCCTGGAACAAAATATTTGTTGATGGGGGTCCTCGGCCAAATACATTATCATTTTGGGGGTCCTTGACATGAAAAAGTTTGAGAAGCACTGGTTCAAGAGTGGAAATAATAATGCTTGTTATGCTTGTATTTGTACTTTATTTGACCAGCGGGTGTCACTGTTGCTGCACAGACACCATCTATGTAGGCTTATTGGCCAGGGATCCTTTTATTTAACCCATTAAAATACATATTGAAAGATTTGCATACATTTTCACGATTAAAAATAAATCAATAGAAGATCTACAAGCTCGTAGCGCGGCACTCGGTGTCGCGCTACGAGCTTGTATATCTGCTATTTTTCAATAGCCAAATAAATCTAAAATGACACAGATGCGTTCTGTTTTACTGTGTTGCTGCTAGTATGTCTTACATAGAGAAGGTGTTTGTTGGCACTAGCCTCTTGCAGGGCGTTGAAGATCTTGATGATCCCGTAGCGGGCATTCTGCTGGCCAACCAGATTTGCCAGGGCCTCTGACGTCACAGATGACATCATCAATGGAAGGAGGGGAAAAGAGGTGGTCAAAGGTCATGACAATCGACAAGGCAATTCAGTGTTTGCTTAAGATCTCTTTGGCAATTCAAAATAAGCAGATATACAAGCTCATAGCGTGGCACCGAGAGGGCCGCGCTACGAGCTTGTAGATCTGCTATTTTTGAAAAATCGTGAAAATCTGTGCACATCTTAATATATATATATTTTAAAGCAAACATTTGTAACTCAAAACTTTGCTTCTGGGGGATAAATGTCTTCTAAATCCTAACAGTTTTCTGAAAAACGAATGTTGCTGTAATGTCAGTGGTACTCAAACCTTTTCATGTCAAGGACCCCCAAAATGATATATATTTTGCCGCCGACCCCCATCTCAATATTTTGTTCCAGGGACCCCCAGAAGCAAAGATTTGAGTTACAAATATTCCCTTTAAAAATATATATATATTCAAATATTTGCACAACATGTTTTTGAATTATTATATATTTTTTAATATATTATATTATTATATTTTTTAATAGCCAAAGAAATCAAAAAATGCAAAGGAAACGCATTATAACAGTACATTTGAATTCAGTACAGGGGGGGAAATTGTGTTAAACACCCATCTCCTTTATAGGAAACATCCATTCTGTAACTCTGAGACGGTACAAATTTAACCACATGAGCCCGTAAAGGGTCCATTTGGAAATTGGAACCCGTTACTTGACCACTACAATAATATGTATGCAATACTGTACGTATGATTGAATTTGTGTTTATAAAATATTATAATGAAGGCCCAAATTATAACGATTTTGCTTCAAATATATATATTTTTTAAACTTTTTTTTACTCAAATCTTTGCTCCTGGGGGTCCCTGGAACAACATATTTTGAAGATGTGCGCAAATTTTCACGATAAAAAAAATTGCAGATCTACAAGCTCATAGCGCGGCACTCGGTGCCGCGCTATGAGCTTGTAGATCTGCTATTTTTTAATAGCCAAAGAAATAAAATAAAAAATGACAGATGCATTCCCGATCTTAATGGGTTAAAGGGCAAGACCACTTTGGTAGAGGTTTGGGTTGTGTATTTATCTTGCCATGATGTAACTCCAAAGGTGGGGAAGAAATAAAAAATAATTGCTCCATTGATTAGAAATTGATAATTCAAAATATGCTCCTCATTGACTTACATTGTACGGTAAAACAGCTCTCAAAGTCACTCTTTTAGCACATAAACGAACCCAAACAAAGTTGATTCAGACAATATAGAACATCACCGTTTTTATTTTAATAAAAATGTCAACTTCCTGTTGATTTTGCCATTTTTTATAAGTAGAAAACCTGGACTGGATCCGCGGATCCGGATCCAGATCTTCAAATAGTAAAATCAACAGGAAGTTGACATTTTTATAAAAAAATAAACAGTACTGGGTTTGGTGATGCTCTATATTGTCTGAATCATCTATGTTTGGGTTCATTTATGTGCTAAAGGAGTGACTTTGAGAGCCGTTTTACCGTACAATGTAAGTCAATGAGGAGCATATTTTGAATTATCAATTTCTAATCAATGGAGCAATTATATTTGATTTCTTGCCCACCTTTGGAATTACATCATGGCAAGGTAACTACACAACCCAAACCTCTACCAAAGTGGTCTTACCCTTTAAGAAGACATTAGGTTTTACCTGGGATGTTGTCCAGCAGCTTCTGCTGGGCTCTCTCCTTGGTCTCGCTGCGTTCGGAGTCTGTCCGCACGTTGAGGTGCGGCGCCAGCTTCCCGTTGGGCCAGAACGTGTCGCGGAACAAGTTGATGTAACAGACTAACATCTGCTCAGAGAAGATCCAGTTCACTGTGTCTCGGATCTAGCCTGGGACCAGACGAATCTGCGAGTGCAAAAAAAAAATTGCACTCTGGGATTTGGGTCTGGCACCGCTCCATAGAGAATCCATTTCCTGCTCCAGAATACGTGGGTAACCAATCAGGGCCCAGTATTCGAATATGGGAGACTGTAATTGGTAGTTGGTTTGTAGGTCTAACCAATTGCGTCTAGAGTCATTGTTTTGATCCCGCCCCCTTGGAAAAAAAACTTCCTCATAGAAGCACCAGACTCATATCCACGCAGTGATATAGTCTGTCTACGCCAGGCTATCTCGGATCTGTCTGGAATAAAAAAAAAAACATGCCACAGAGATTGATATCTAGCCTGGTAAACCCCCCCCTCCGGAAATCTCATTTCCATTTGATTTCAGGAGTGGGTCTGGCATGAACTCCTATTTGGCTATTTGGCTGTGGGCGGGTGTAATACCGTTGACTGACAACCCCTTCAGCCAATCATCAGTTCGTTCCACCACCACCACAGAGCAACGTGACGCAAGGGGACATTTGAAAGGGCCATGCCGAAAATAGGTTGCTTTATTCGGATACATGAGTGTCACTGCCCCGCCTCTGCCGGTTCTCTGAATTTTTATTTTTTAAATAGGCTCCGGTTAGGTTATTTTAGGGGAGGTTATTTTTTAGGTTATTTTTTTCCCCATTTCCTGAACATTTACAGTTTTGCATATTGTCGCCGTCGGGCGCAAATCTCCTATCTCCGTTTTCAACTTTTTTACTTTCTTGAAAACCCTTTATGTCTGTGTGTGGGTTTTACGAATATTGAACCAATGAAAAGTATTAAAAAGCGCTTCTGACTAAACCTCCAACTCAGGTTTTTTTGCCGTCTTGACTTGGGTGGTACAGTTTTTGTCTTTTTTAAATTGTTATGTTTGTTTGTTGTTTTTGTAAATGTTTTTTGTCTTTGTAGTTTTTGAAATGTGTTTGGTTTAGGCATGTTGCAGGCTGTTGTAGATTTTAATCAGAGCATTGACTACATTCCTGCGTTCTTCATGGCCAGGCGGATTTCAGCCACACTGTAGTGCAGTCTGGCGGCTGTACAAAGGCAGTGCACGCACACAATACTGCACACAGAGCCACAGAGCCACACACACACAAGCCGAGCACGGTTTCATAGTAAGCTCCACTTCGTGCGGGGCGCGCCTCCTTCCGCTGCGTTCGCAACCAACTTATCGAGTTGTTTTAAAAACATGTTCCTTTAAAGTTTATATTTTGGACGTAGCTGGTTTACTGTCCAACAGCAGAGATGTATAGCTACCAACTACTACTATATTACCCTCCCAATTCTTAGCTGTTTGTGATCTTGTCATATGAATGTATTCGTCTTGAGGCCATATTATTCATTGTGGTCATCCAACTCATTCTAAATAATCGGGGAAACTCGGGTGTTTGGCCCCCTCCTCCTACCTGAGTGGGTTCCAGGGGGTCCCCAGCAAAATGTGTAAATAAAGCATCAGAATCTGTTTAACCATTTTAACCAGATAATACAAAGACTGTATTCTAAACATCTTGAAAACATTTTTTGAAATCTTGTGTTCGCGGCCAAATGAATATACATTTTCTTGACATGAAAAAAAGTCGGGAGAACCACTGCTCTAATCTACTCTAGTAAAGCTCAACACTATGAATATGGTTTTAATGTCACTTAAAGGAGGAGTTTCATGGATTTATTTTTGTTTTTGTGGCATTCCTAAGACAATAATTTGATGACCGTGTAAATTCCCTTAGGAGACACAAATAATCTACTTATTATTAGCTTAGGAATGCGACAAAAACAAAAAAGAATCCATGGATTCAAGGCTTCATAGGGCGTGCAATTGATAGAAAATAAGTAATTTTTTGGGTGAACTCCTCCTTTAATGCAATGAATTGTCCTCTCAAGAGCTTTTTTATGTCCTTTCACGTGCCTGTCAGACACTGGACAGCTAAAGTGTGTTTCCATCTATCACCCGGCTGTTCCTCCTTCCGCGATTTCCTGCCTGCTGGTCATAAATTCACAACCCACCCAAAATCCAGTGTTAGACAAAGTATATTCAAGTATTCAAAAGTACAGGTTACTAACTACCTTTTCAGAAATAGTCAGAAAGTGTCAGAAATTTAGAAAATAGTTCAGTTCAGTTTATTTCCAGCTCTTTTGGACAACAGAAAGATACATATATACACAAGTGCATTAACGCAACTTTGAAAAGTCATAATCACAAGAAAAGGAGGTCCAAGGCACAAGTTTGTGTACATGAAGTGTCCAAGAAACTGGAAAAGGGGACAGGGAGAAGCATAATGCTTATCGAGACCTACCCCTGGCTCAGTTTGCAAAAGGAAATAAATAAGGTACAGTGTTTGAAACACAATTCAAATGAAAAGAATATTATATGTATACAAATTATATACCGTAAATATATACATAATTTATGTTATATTTACATTAATTGATACATTAATTGATACAGCAAGCTCACATTCATAACTGATTAAATAATAATAATTATATATTGATAGTATATAAAACTAATATAATATGATATAATACAAATAATAATTACAATCATTTCACAATATATATTATCATCATAATAATAGCATATATACAACCTCAAAACGTGTCGTGCTGCAATGCATTGTGAGCTTATAGATCGGCTATTTTCACTATATTTGAAATAGGGCTTAAAGGAGAATTTTGGACTAAAGTTCTCTTACCTTTTCTATGACGTTATGATATCTTAGGATGAATGGTACAGTAGAAACATTTCATAACTCCACCCCTGAGCCGCCACAGCTTAAAAGGTGCGCGGATAGGCCTTAGGTTAGATCACATATTTTAATAGCTTTTTTTTATTTTTTATTTGGTGAGATCTGACGTTCATAGTGACAGAACACTGTCCCAAAAAACGTCAGATCTTAAAAAAAAAAAAAAAAAATTAAAATATTAAAATATGTGATCTAACCTAAGGCCTATCCGCGCACATTTTAAGCTGTGGCGGCTCAGGGGTGGAGTTATGAAATGTTTCTACTGTACCATTCATCCTAAGATATCATAACGTCAGAAAAGGTAAGAAAACTTTAGTCCAAAATTCTCCTTTAAGTGGTTATTTAGTATATGTTTGTAAGTTTCGATCCCTTCATAGAGATGTAGTAGAGTCAAAAGTACAATATTGATATTTAAAATGTAGCAGAGTGAAAGTCAACAGCTAGCAAAAGACAAAAACAATATACTCCACAAATGTACAGTACTGAAGTAAATGTACTTAGTTACTGTCCACCACTGCCAAAATCTGAGTTACTATGGCAGCTTGCCACCGGCACATCACAGCAACCAATCAGGACCAATCTTTTCTTTTTTTGTTGCAATTTATTGCTTATATAAACGCTCTCTAAACAATAGTTTTTGGTAAAAATAAAAATCTATCAATAATAATCACAAATAAAATTGTCACAATGACTTTTACATGACGACATATTGCACAGTTAAAGGAGTAGTTCTTCGGTCAGTAGGTCCAACTCCTTGAGTGGACTCCGCCGGTCATCAAATTATTGGCTAAGGAATGCGATAAAAACAACAAAAAATCTCTATGAATTCAAGGCTTCATGAGGTGTGTAATTGATAGAAAATAAGTCATTTTTTGGGGTGTACTACTGTTTTTTTTTTTCAACAACGATCACAGAACATGGGTGCTGTTGCTCAGGTTGTGTGCGTTCGTTGGAGGAATGTGGATAAAGGTCTGCACTGCGTACAAGTCCTGGCTGTTGTTGAAGACGGTTCCACTGAACAGCTTCAGCTCCGGCTTAAAAGAACAACAATGGGTCATCATGATGCATGTTTCTGATCCCTTTCTAATGAAACACTTGTCACACCGTTCATTATGAGTTTAGGCTGCTTAACTGAGTACAATTCCACATTGACCAAATTAGGATTTCTCTCCAGTGTGAATTCTCTGGTGTCGTTTAAGGCTGGACATTCGAGAGAAGTGTTGTCCACACTGGTCGCATCCATAGGGTTTCTCGCCAGTGTGAATTCTTCGGTGTGTTTTAAGGGAGGACATGTCAGAGAAGTGTTGTCCACACTGGTCGCATCCATAGGGTTTCTCGCCAGTGTGAATTCTTCGGTGTGTTTTAAGGGAGGACATTTGAGAGAAGTGTTGTCCACACTGGTCACATCCATAGGGTTTCTCTCCAGTGTGAATGTGTTTTTTAAGGGAGGACATTCGAGAGAAGTGTTGTCCACACTGATCACATCCATAGGGTTTCTCTCCAGTGTGAATTCTCTGGTGTGTTTTAAGGGTGACCATTTGAGAGAAGTGTTGTCCACACTGGTCACATCCATAGGGTTTCTCTCCAGTGTGAATTCTCTGGTGTTTTTTAAGGGTGGCCATTTGAGAGAAGTGTTGTCCACACTGGTCACATCCATAGGGTTTCTCTCCAGTGTGAATTCTCTGGTGTTGTTTAAGGGAGGACATGTCAGAGAAGTGTTGTCCACACTGGTCACATCCATAGGGTTTCTCTCCAGTGTGAATTCTCTGATGTCTTTTAAGTTTGGACATGTCATTGAAGCGTTGTCCACACTGATCACAGCAGTGTCGTCTTGGTTTGGTCAAGCTTCTTTGTTCTTTCTCTGCTGGTAGCACAGGGAATCCAGACTGATGATTCAACACTGGATTGCAGAAAGACAAAGGAAATATGGTTGAGAGGTGGGAATGGAGTATACATGTACAACTTAATTACATTAAGCTGTTCCCTAGAATGAATATATAGATATAGATAAACAAGCAACAAGCTGAGACAACACAGCAAAAATAAAGATAAATAATATACAACAAAGCTAGAGGTTAAAATTAAACACAAATTATATTTAAAAAAAAAGATTGAGACTGTTAAGATATGCTCTGTCTTTCTATGTTTATTATTATTATTATCTCCTATATTACTACTCTCCCTTTAAGAGTTCATTGGGAAGTCAATTGATGATTAGATGATTGGGCCACCCATGTGGGGGCGTGTATTTGTGTGCTCAATAAAAAACCCAGTAAGAGGGGCAGTCGAGAGCTGACTGTGTTGAATGAACAACGTGTTTCCAGACCACTCTTTTAACCCACTCCGTCGTAAGCTTTACTATGTGTATGTTTAGTTTTAGCCACTGTGTTTTACTTTGTTTAATAGGTTATGGGCCCAGATAGAGGGTAAAACCTAAAGTTAATTCACTGAAACTAAACACTTAGGACTAGGCTTGTGTAGGCATAGCACGCCGGGTCGTAGTAATCAGACATGGCAACAAGGAGACCAGCAGAGCCGAGCAGAAGCTACTGGTCGAGACTGCTGTTTGACGGAGATGAAGGAGGTTATGAAATGTGGGAAACAAAATTCCTGGGGCACCTTCGCCTGCGGGAATTAAAGAAGACAATTCTGTCAGAGCCCCCTGACGAGGACGAGGACAACGCAGCAGAGCTGAGACAAGACACTTTGAAAAATGAGGAGGCGTACGCGGAACTAATACAGTTCCTGGACGACAAAAGTTTGTCACTGGTAATGCGCGATGCCCCAGATGACGGCCGCAAAGCACTGCAGATTCTGAGAGGCTATTATCAAGGTAAAGGAAAGCCAAGGATAATAAGCCTGTATAATGAACTGACATCGCTGCAGAAAACGAGCAGTGAAAGTGTGACAGAATATGTGATTCGCGCTGAAACAGCGATCACAGCGTTGCGGAACGCAGGCGAGACACTGAGCGATGGTTTGCTCGTAGCTATGGTTTTAAAGGGGCTACCTGAATCGTTCAAGCCTTTTGTGATACACATCACGCAAACAGACGATACCGTGGCTTTCCCGGAGTTCAAGACGAAGCTACGGAGCTACGAGGACACTGAGAAAATGCGTGTTCCAGACACGGACGACAACGTGATGGAGGCGCGAGGACGACAAGCAGCGAAACCCGGCAGAGGAGCGGCGCGTCCAGGCGAAAGTGAGCAGCAGGCGATGGCGGCGAACAAGGTCTGTTTCAGATGCGGAACCAGCGGGCATTTCGCTCGCGTTTGTCAACGCAAGGTGTGGTGTAGTCACTGCCGGAGCACTACACACAGAGACGAGACCTGTAGGAGCAAGAAGCGGCGAGGTCGCGATGACGCCCGCAGAGCTGCTGAAGAGACAGCGGAGGACGACGACTACACGTTCAAGCTGAACGACATGACGACGGACCAGCCTAGCCGAGGTGTGAACGCAAGGGGCTTAATGGTCGACTGCGGAGCGACTTCGCATATCATCACCGACAAGGCGAAGTTCAAGTGTTTTGACAGCCGGTTTAAGGCTGAGTCCCACTGTGTTCAGCTGGCAGATGGCACACGGTGCAACGGCGTAGCAGAACGCCGGGGGGACGCGGTGGTCTATCTGACAGACAGCCGGGGACGACAACTGAAGACGACGTTGAAAAACGCTTTATATGTCCCTTCCTACCCACAAGACATTTTCTCGGTGAAGGCGGCGACAGCAAGCGACGCGACGGTGATCTTCAAGAAAGAAAAGGACGTTTTGGTCCACAAAAATGGTACGAAGTTTCCCATACACGTACACAATAGATTGTATTATCTGTACACAGTAGATGTGAAATGTGATGACCAAGTTAAAGGGTGTTTTGATTTACACACGTGGCATCAGATTTTAGGGCATTGTAATTATGACGACATTCTAAAGTTGCCATCTGTAGTACAGGGTATGCAGACAAACAAGCCTCCATATTGCGATGTGTGTATTCAAGGCAAATTTGTGCAAACGAGGAACAGAGCTCCCGATTTAAGAGCTACTGAGCCATTAGGGCTGGTGCACACAGATTTGGCCGGCCCTATCACCCCAGAATCCAGAGAGGGGTTTAAGTATACACTTTCATTTACTGTGCAGTGTTTTTTTTTTTTTTTTCCAGTGCAGTGTTTGTGTATCATCTGAAAAATAAGAGTGACACAGTGCAAGCCACTGAGCGTTTTCTGGCCGATGTAGCGCCTTATGGCAAAATTAAGCGCCTTCGATCAGATAATGGTGGCGAATACACTGCTAAGAGCTTTAAGTCTTTGATGGTTAAAAGTGGTATTAAACACGAGACCTCAGCCCCATATTCGCCCCATCAAAATGGAACGGCTGAGAGAAATTGGCGCACACTTTTTGACATGTCGAGATGTATGTTAATTGAAAGTGGGCTGCCAAAAGGTTTGTGGCCTTATGCTGTTCAGACAGCTGCTATGATTAGAAACCGGTGTTTTAATAAACGCACAAAGCAAACACCATTACAGGCGTTGACTGGGAGACAACCCAACCTGTCCAGAATGCAAAAGTTTGGTTCAGAGCGTTTTGCTTAAGTCCAAGACAAGAAGAAGCTCGACCCAAGGGGTGTAAAAGGTGTGTTTGTTGGGTATGACAAAACCAGTCCAGCATATCTTGTTTATTTTCCAGACAGCAAAAAGGTGCAGAAAAATAGACTAGTGAAGTTTATTACTCAGCCTGGTGTTGAGCAACAAACCCAGACTAATGTTTCACCTGATGATGAAGATGAGGGTCTGAGATACAGACAGAAAAATGTAATTCCAGTCATTGAAACTGAAGAGGTTCCAGTCCTAGAGACTGAGGAGATTAGCCAACCAAATGTACTTGAAGCTAAAATTGAGCGTAAAACTTACCCTTCCAGAGAGAAAAGGAAGCCATTTCATCTACGTGACAATGTTTCTCAGTATGCTGAAATGGACCCGGTCCACAGCAACATGGATTACTGCTATAGAGTCACATGCAACATACCTGTAACTTTTAAAGGTGCCATAAGCTCAGACAGATCGAAAGATTGGGTAAATGCTATGGATGAAGAAATGCAGTCCCTTAAGGAAAACACATTTACTCTAACCACCTTGCCTGCGGGTAAGAAAGCTGTGGGGGGTAGATGGGTTTATGCAATGAAGAAAAACATTGATGGGTCTGAAAAATACAAAGCCAGGTATGTGGCAAAAGGGTACAGTCAAAAGTTGGGAGTTGACTATGAGGAGACGTTTTCTCCTACTGCTAACATGACAAGTGTTAGAGTGTTGATGCAGAAAGCAGCACAGGAAAACTTGATTTTGCACCAGATGGATGTCAAAACTGCCTATCTAAATGCACCAATAGATTGTGAGATCACATCCATAGGGTTTCTCTCCAGTGTGAATTCTCTGGTGTGTTTTAAGGGTGACCATTTGAGAGAAGTGTTGTCCACACTGGTCACATCCATAGGGTTTCTCTCCAGTGTGAATTCTCTGGTGTTGTTTAAGGTGGGACATTAGAGAGAAGTGTTGTCCACACTGGTCACATCCATAGGGTTTCTCTCCAGTGTGAATTCTCTGGTGTTTTTTAAGGGTGGCCATTTGAGAGAAGTGTTGTCCACACTGGTCACATCCATAGGGTTTCTCTCCAGTGTGAATTCTCTGGTGTTGTTTAAGGTGGGACATTAGAGAGAAGTGTTGTCCACATTGGTCACATCCATAGGGTTTCTCTCCAGTGTGAATTCTCTGGTGTTTTTTAAGGGAGGACATGTCAGAGAAGTTCTGTCCACACTGGTCACACCCATAGGGTTTCTCTCCAGTGTGAATTCTCTGATGTCTTTTAAGTTTGGACATGTCATTGAAGCGTTGTCCACACTGATCACAGCAGTGTCGTCTTGGTTTGGTCAAGCTTCTTTGTTCTTTCTCTGCTGGTAGCACAGGGAATCCAGACTGATGATTCAACACTGGATTGCAGAAAGACAAAGGAAATATGGTTGAGAGGTGGGAATGGAGTATACATGTACAACTTAATTACATTAAGCTGTTCCCTAGAATGAATATATAGATATAGATAAACAAGCAACAAGCTGAGACAACACAGCAAAAATAAAGATAAATAATATACAACAAAGCTAGAGGTTCAAATTAAACACAAATTATATTTAAAAAAAAAGATTGAGACTGTTAAGATATGCTCTGTCTTTCTATGTTTATTATTATTATTATTATCTCCTATATTACTACTCTCCCTTTAAGAGTTCATTGGGAAGTCAATTGATGATTAGATGATTGGGCCACCCATGTGGGGGCGTGTATTTGTGTGCTCAATAAAAAACCCAGTAAGAGGGGCAGTCGAGAGCTGACTGTGTTGAATGAACAACGTGTTTCCAGACCACTCTTTTAACCCACTCCGTCGTAAGCTTTACTATGTGTATGTTTAGTTTTAGCCACTGTGTTTTACTTTGTTTAATAGGTTATGGGCCCAGATAGAGGGTAAAACCTAAAGTTAATTCACTGAAACTAAACACTTAGGACTAGGCTTGTTTAGGCATAGCACGCCGGGTCGTAGTAATCAGACATGGCAACAAGGAGACCAGCAGAGCCGAGCAGAAGCTACTGGTCGAGACTGCTGTTTGACGGAGATGAAGGAGGTTATGAAATGTGGGAAACAAAATTCCTGGGGCACCTTCGCCTGCGGGAATTAAAGAAGACAATTCTGTCAGAGCCCCCTGACGAGGACGAGGACAACGCAGCAGAGCTGAGACAAGACACTTTGAAAAATGAGGAGGTGTACGCGGAACTAATACAGTTCCTGGACGACAAAAGTTTGTCACTGGTAATGCGCGATGCCCCAGATGACGGCCGCAAAGCACTGCAGATTCTGAGAGGCTATTATCAAGGTAAAGGAAAGCCAAGGATAATAAGCCTGTATAATGAACTGACATCGCTGCAGAAAACGAGCAGTGAAAGTGTGACAGAATATGTGATTCGCGCTGAAACAGCGATCACAGCGTTGCGGAACGCAGGCGAGACACTGAGCGATGGTTTGCTCGTAGCTATGGTTTTAAAGGGGCTACCTGAATCGTTCAAGCCTTTTGTGATACACATCACGCAAACAGACGATACCGTGGCTTTCCCGGAGTTCAAGACGAAGCTACGGAGCTACGAGGACACTGAGAAAATGCGTGTTCCAGACACGGACGACAACGTGATGGAGGCGCGAGGACGACAAGCAGCGAAACCCGGCAGAGGAGCGGCGCGTCCAGGCGAAAGTGAGCAGCAGGCGACGGCGGCGAACAAGGTCTGTTTCAGATGCGGAACCAGCGGGCATTTCGCTCGCGTTTGTCAACGCAAGGTGTGGTGTAGTCACTGCCGGAGCACTACACACAGAGACGAGACCTGTAGGAGCAAGAAGCGGCGAGGTCGCGATGACGCCCGCAGAGCTGCTGAAGAGACAGCGGAGGACGACGACTACACGTTCAAGCTGAACGACATGACGACGGACCAGCCTAGCCGAGGTGTGAACGCAAGGGGCTTAATGGTCGACTGCGGAGCGACTTCGCATATCATCACCGACAAGGCGAAGGTTCAAGTGTTTTGACAGCCGGTTTAAGGCTGAGTCCCACTGTGTTCAGCTGGCAGATGGCACACGGTGCAACGGCGTAGCAGAACGCCGGGGGGACGCGGTGGTCTATCTGACAGACAGCCGGGGACGACAACTGAAGACGACGTTGAAAAACGCTTTATATGTCCCTTCCTACCCACAAGACATTTTCTCGGTGAAGGCGGCGACAGCAAGCGACGCGACGGTGATCTTCAAGAAATAAAAGGACGTTTTGGTCCACAAAAATGGTACGAAGTTTCCCATACACGTACACAATAGATTGTATTATCTGTACACAGTAGATGTGAAATGTGATGACCAAGTTAAAGGGTGTTTTGATTTACACACGTGGCATCAGATTTTAGGGCATTGTAATTATGACGACATTCTAAAGTTGCCATCTGTAGTACAGGGTATGCAGATTAAAGGGGCGACAAACAAGCCTCCATATTGCGATGTGTGTATTCAAGGCAAATTTGTGCAAACGAGGAACAGAGCTCTCGATTTAAGAGCTACTGAGCCATTAGGGCTGGTGCACACAGATTTGGCCGGCCCTATCACCCCAGAATCCAGAGAGGGGTTTAAGTATACACTTTCATTTACTGACGATTTTTCCAGTGCAGTGTTTGTGTATCATCTGAAAAATAAGAGTGACACAGTGCAAGCCACTGAGCGTTTTCTGGCCGATGTAGCGCCTTATGGCAAAATTAAGCGCCTTCGATCAGATAATGGTGGCGTACACTGCTAAGAGCTTTAAGTCTTTGATGGTTAAAAGTGGTATTAAACACGAGACCTCAGCCCCATATTCGCCCCATCAAAATGGAACGGCTGAGAGAAATTGGCGCACACTTTTTGACATGTCGAGATGTATGTTAATTGAAAGTGGGCTGCCAAAAGGTTTGTGGCCTTATGCTGTTCAGACAGCTGCTATGATTAGAAACCGGTGTTTTAATAAACGCACAAAGCAAACACCATTACAGGCGTTGACTGGGAGACAACCCAACCTGTCCAGAATGCAAAATTTTGGTTCAGAGTGTTTTGCTTACGTCCAAGACAAGAAGAAGCTCGACCCAAGGGGTGTAAAAGGTGTGTTTGTTGGGTATGACAAAACCAGTCCAGCATATCTTGTTTATTTTCCAGACAGCAAAAAGGTGCAGAAAAATAGACTAGTGAAGTTTATTACTCAGCCTGGTGTTGAGCAACAAACCCAGACTAATGTTTCACCTGATGATGAAGATGAGGGTCTGAGATACAGACAGAAAAATTTAATTCCAGTCATTGAAAATGAAGAGGTTCCAGAGACTGAGGAGATTAGCCAACCAAATGTACTTGAAGCTAAAATTGAGCGTAAAACTTACCCTTCCAGAGAGAAAAGGAAGCCATTTCATCTACGTGACAATGTTTCTCAGTATGCTGAAATGGACCCGGTCCACAGCAACATGGATTACTGCTATAGAGTCACATGCAACATACCTGTAACTTTTAAAGGTGCCATAAGCTCAGACAGATCGAAAGATTGGGTAAATGCTATGGATGAAGAAATGCAGTCCCTTAAGGAAAACAACACATTTACTCTAACCACCTTGCCTGCGGGTAAGAAAGCTGTGGGGGGTAGATGGGTTTATGCAATGAAGAAAAACATTGATGGGTCTGAAAAATACAAAGCCAGGTATGTGGCAAAAGGGTACAGTCAAAAGTTGGGAGTTGACTATGAGGAGACGTTTTCTCCTACTGCTAACATGACAAGTGTTAGAGTGTTGATGCAGAAAGCAGCACAGGAAAACTTGATTTTGCACCAGATGGATGTCAAAACTGCCTATCTAAATGCACCAATAGATTGTGAGATCTACATGGAACAACCAGAAGGTTACGAGGTGCAATCTAGCTCCAATGTAAAATTGGTCTGCAAGCTAGAACGCTCACTTTATGGGCTTAAACAGTCGGGCAGAAATTGGAACAAAGTTCTACATGATTTCCTGACTAAGAACCATTTTGTGCAAAATCAGGCTGACAATTGTGTTTACACAAGAGACAGAAAATGACAAGGTGTTAATGGTCATTTGGGTTGATGATTTAATCATAGCTGCAAGTGATGATAATGCTCTAAAGTATGTGAAAGCGATGCTTACTTCAAGGTTCCAAATGAAAGATTTGGGAAAACTCAGGCATTTCCTTGGCATTGATTTTAACCAAGTTGACAACTGTGTGAGAATGTCACAGGCACAGTATGTTGAGAAAATCCTGGAAAGATTTGACATGCAGGATTGTAAACCAAGGTCTACACCTTGTGAACAAAAACTAGTCTACACTGACGGTGCCGACATGATGGATGACGTCAGAAAGTACAGAGAGGTAGTCGGTAGCCTCATTTATTTGTCTATTTGTACAAGACCTGATTTAAGTTTTGTGGTAAGCAAGCTATCACAGTACTTTTCGGAGCCAACTGTAGAGCAATGGGCAACAGTTAAACATGTTCTCAGATATCTTAAAGGTACAGTTGACAAGGAGTTATGTTACACTAAATGTGATGATTTAGGTCTGCAAGCGTACAGTGACGCAGACTGGGCAGTTGAAAATGACAGAAGAAGTACCACTGGTTACTGTGTAAGCCTGTCCAAAAATGGCACACTAGTTTCCTGGAATCCTGGAAAACTAAGAAACAACCAACTGTAGCTCTGTCCACGTGTGAAGCAGAATATATGGCCCTTGTAGCCACAATACAAGAATGTTTGTATCTTAGACAGTTTTTAGATTGTCTTGATGAGCAAGTGTATCCACTGCCAAAGGTTTTCGAAGATAACCAAGGTACAATTGCACTAGCAAAGAATCCTGTCAGTAGACAGCGATGCAAACACATTGACATAAAGTATCATTTTTATCAGATCCACAGTGAACAATGGGCACATTGTGTTAGAATTTTGTCCTATTGAGGAAATGGTGGCAGATATGATGACAAAGCCTGCAACAAGGTTTAAGTTGGACAAGTTCGATGGATTCATTTTTGGGGGATGAGTTGTAAAAGAGAAAAAAGAAAATAAAATTGTACTTATGCTTATATGCAGTTAAAGAAAGAGCAAGAGAGGGTGTTAAGATATGCTCTGTCTTTCTATGTTTATTATTATTATTATTATCTCCTATATTACTTACTATTACTACTCTCCCTTTAAGAGTTCATTGGGAAGTCAATTGATGATTAGATGATTGGGCCACCCATGTGGGGGCGTGTATTTGTGTGCTCAATAAAAAAACCCAGTAAGAGGGGCAGTCGAGAGCTGACTGTGTTGAATGAACAACGTGTTTCCAGACCACTCTTTTAACCCACTCCGTCGTAAGCTTTACTATGTGTATGTTTAGTTTTAGCCACTGTGTTTTACTTTGTTTAATAGAGACAAGTAGTGAGACTGATAAATTTAAAACTTGAACACTAAAGTAATAAAACATTTGTACGACAGAGCAGGGAAATTAAAACTAGAGAGGTAGAGAAAGTAACACCATTTTCTTTGGGTCCCTCCTGTTCAGCAGAACTGTCCCTGGTTGGGTTGAGAGAGTCCATCTTCTACTGAATTCTGGAGTCCACGGTCAGATCTGATCAGAAATGATTGACAGATGGGCGAAAATACATTGAAAAGTATTTTGATACAAAATACAAATACTGGGTCAAAAAATTTATCAAAATACAAAATGTATTTGAGATACGAATACGTATTTTGTATTTTAAAAATACATAAATACATTTTATAAAAAATAGTAAATGTAATCATTAGTAAATTCATAGATTTCTAAGAATAAATTGACCATACAAGCAGACTGTTTTTCAATTTTTTCCGTTCCAACCAAATTACAAAAAATTATTTCAAATACGTATTTCAAATACATGTATTTCAAATACTGCCCATCTCTGATGATTGATATCCTGGAGGAGTTGTGGATAAATTACAACTACACACTCTTCTTATACTACAGAGCCTGGGGTGGAGCCAGTGACTGCTTTGAATGATTGGACAAAGAGAACAATACAACCATCTCTCCACCAATCACAACCTAACATACTTCAACATGCCCCTCCCCCAGACATGCTCCATCCATGCAACCTTCTAGAAACTGTTGACTTTCTGTTACAAGAGAACCAAGAGCATCCATTTGTGGATGAATTCATTTGTAATATTCATGCAATTCAAATGTGTCTTAATTCCTATAAGATTAGACTGCCCCAACCCTCCTGATTTCGTGTATAGAGGGGCGGGTGTATAGAGCCGGCGAGAGATTGCGGCTGATCCCATTGGTTCACCGATCTGTCCGTCAACCCCCGCCCCGTTAACACAACATTACGAGCGACGCCCACTGCACTCTGGTTGGTTGGGAAATGAAACACTTCCTCATACCGAGTACACCGACCCGCTGGGCCAGGCTTTTATTTTTAAGCAAAACTAAGCAATAAAAGCCTGGAGATCGAGGCTACTATAAGATTAATATAAGATATCTGAATATAACACCCTGTATTTATAAATGCATTTATTATAAAATGCATGCACAGTAAACAGACAATCAGTATCTTCAGACTTCAACAATGTTGTATTCAGAGGTTTTCAAACTTTTTCATGTCAAGGACCCCCAAAATGATATGAATTTGGCCGCGGACCCCCATCTCAAAATATTTTGTTCCAGGGACCCCCAGAAGCAAAGATTTGAGTTAGTGTTTGCTTTAAAAGAATATATATTCAAAGATTTGCACACATTTTCACGATTTCTTCAAAAAATAGCAGATCTACAAGCTATGAGCATGTAGTTCATAGCGCCAACTCAGGTTTTTTTGCCGTCTTGACTTCCATCATTCTAATCCATGATGGACATAACTGATCTCCACATTAACTGGTCAAAAACGTCCTCCTAACTCCACTTGAGCTGGATTTGGGTAAAGTGATGATAAAATAAGTTTAAAGCAGGGGTCTTCAACGTTTTCAGGCCAAGGACCCCCTAGCTGAGAGAGAGATGAAGCAGGGACCCCCTACTCTATATTGTATAAAATTGTTTCAGATTAAAGTTTTTCTTTTACTTAGTCTGCTATTTTTCCACACCTATAGTCTCTTTGCCAAAAATAGCCGATCTACAAGCTCTCAACGCCTCGCAGCGGTAGGGGGTCCCTGCTCCATCACCCCATCAGTTTGGGGGTCCCTGGCCTGAAAAGGTTGAAAACCCCAGAAAGTTGTGGTGCTGCATGTGTGTGTAGGCCTACTCACCCAATAATTAACTGCTGCTGCTGACTTGGGGAAGACTAAGATGATTGCTGGACTGAACATAACTTCGTTTGTTGAGCACATGGAGCTCAAGCTTCACAGGTGTGATTAATTGCACACACACACACACACACACACACACACACACACACACACACACACACACACACACACACACACACACACACACACACACACACACACACACACACACACACACACACACACACACACACACACACACACACACACACACGTCAATAGTGTGCCCAGGCCACACAGTGGTGTAAAGTACATTTACTCAAGTACTATACTTAAGAACTTCTTTTTTTTTTACTTTAGGCTACTGGTAAAGTTTTTTTTTTTACTTTACTGGAGTATTTCCAGTTTTCCCTTTATGTCTGTGTGTGGGTTTTACGAATATTGAACAAATGAAAGGTATTAAAAAGCACTTCTGACTAAACCTCCTAACTCCAACTCAGACTTCGTCATTCTAATCCATGATGGACATAACTATCTCCACATTAACTGGTCAACAACTTCCTCCTAACTCCACTTGAGCTGGATTTGGGTAAAGTGATGATAATATAAGTTTAAAGGATAAAAAATAAAGGATAAAGGATAAAAAAAAAAAAAAGGATAAAAATGCAAGTATCTGACAATGTATAAAGTCAACATACCAACTTATTGAGTTGTTTTAAAAACATGTTTTTTGTTTTCCTGAAAAGTTTATATTTTGGACGTAGCTGGTTTACTGTCCAACAGCAGAGATGTATAGCTACCAACTACTACTATCTTACCCTCCCAATTCTTAGCTGTTTGTGATGTCATATGAATGTATTCGTCTTGAGGCCATATTATTCATTGTGGTCATCCAACTCATTCTACATACTCGGGGAAACTCTGGTGTTTGGCCCCCTCCTACCTGAGTGGGTTCCAGGGGGTCCCCAGCAAAATGTGTAAATAAAGCATCAGAATCTGTTTAACCATTTTAACCAGATAATACAAAGACTGTATTCTAAACATCTTGAAAACATTTTTTTAAATCTTGTTGTTCGCGGCCAAATGAATATACATTTTCTTGACATGAAAAAAAGTTGGGAGAACCACTGCACTAATCTACTCTAGTAAAGCTCAAAACAATGAATGCTTTTTTAATGTCACTTAATGCAATGCATTTTCCTCTCAAGAGCTTTTTATGTCCTTTCACGTGCCTGTCAAGAGACTGGACAGCTAAAGTGTGTGTTTCCATCAAATCACCCGGCTGTTCAGTTTTCTTCCTTCCGCGATTTCCTGCCTGCTGGTCATAAATTCACAACCCACCAAAATCCAGTGGTAGACAAAGTATATTCAAGTATTCAAAAGTACACGTTACTAACTACCTTTTCAGAAATAGTCAGAAAGTGTCAGAAATGTAGAAAATAGCATATATACAACCTCAAAACGTGTCGTGCTGCAATGCATTGTGAGCTTATAGATCGGCTATTTTCACTATATTTGAAATAGGGCTTAAGTGGTTAATTCGTAATATATGTTTGTAAGTTTCGATCCCTTCATAGAAATGTAGTGGAGTGAAAGTCAACAGCTAGCAAAAGACAAAAACAAATGCTCCACAAATGTACAGTACTAAAGTAAATGTACTTAGTTACTGTCCACCACTGCCAAAATCTGAGTTACTATGGCAGCTTGCCACCGGCACATCACAGCAACCAATCAGGACCAATCTTTTCTTTTTTTTGTTGCAATTTATTGCTTATATAAACGCTCTATAAACAATAGTTTTTGGTAAAAATAAAAATCTATCAATAATAATCACAAATAAAATTGTCACAATGACTTTTACATGACGACATATTGCACAGTTAAAGGAGTAGTTCACCCCAAAAATGACTTTATTTTCTGTTAATTACACAGCCCATGAAGCCTTGAATTTCACGGAGAATCTTTAGTTTTTGTCGCATTCCTGAGCCAATAATTCGATGACCGGTTCATCGGTCAGTAGGTCCAACTCCTTGAGTCGACTCTGCCGGTCATCAAATTATTGGCTAAGGAATGCGGGAAAAAAAAAAAAATCTATGAATTCAAGGCTTCATGGGGTGTGTAATTGATAGAAAATAAGTCATTTTTTTGGGGTGTACTACTTTTTTTTTTTTTTTTTTTCTTAGTGTGAGGCGGTGCAACCTGATGATAAGACTTGATCAGGGTTTACAGCCACCATAGAGATTTCATGATCGGGGTCTACTTCACCACCCAGTCCCAGCTGATAGAGAGATTCCATGATGTAGACACGGAATACTGTTTGGAAAAAGCAGGTCTGGTGGAACCGCTGTCCATTGTAGGCCCAACACTTTTAGTTTGAAGACCCGTGCATTGATACCAGAACAAAATATATTATGTTATATACTTGGTTGCGCATCCTGTGTCACTAACCATAAATATCCGATCCACAAGTTCACATTGTGTCGCCCTGTGTGCCGCGTTGATCTTGTAGATCAGCAATTCTTCTGGCACCTGTGTGCAACTAAGTATATCTCAGGCTTTACGCTGAGGCATACGTAAGAAGGGATCTTCGTGGTACCCATAATTTAACACAGAAAAAACAAAACGATTGGATTGCTGAAATCATGATGGATTATGTTGGATAACATACGTTTCGGGGGCGCTCCCCCTAGTGGCTCACCCTGGTCATGAGTGCATACATACCACATAAATAAAAGGCTGTGGTCCTTCCTTCCTGCAGCTAGTCTAGTCCGGGCTCGAACCCGAGCCCTGCCTCTTTACCGCCTTTCCTGTCACTCTCTTACCGTTACCGTCAACAATATAGCAGACATGAGAAACAAGATTATAATGATAATAATAATCTTAAAAAAGAAAACGACAACATAATTTTCTGTTACTGGATGGACGCTGGCTCTATTTTTCTTCTTTTTGGCACAGACATGCTCTCTTGTCCGTTTGCCTAACAGGTTGTGCAAATATTTGAATATATTTGTCAAAAGGAACATTTTTGACTCAAATCTTTGCTTCTGAACCACTGATACAACAACATACGTTTTTAAAAAAAACTGTTAGGATTTAGAAGAGATTTGTAGAATCCCCAGAAGCAAAGATTTGAGTTACAAATGTTTGCTTTAAAAAAGTATATATATTCCGAGATTTGCACAAATTTTCAAAATTTTTCAAAAATAGCAGATATACAAGCTGTAGATCTGCTATTTTTGCCGAGGAAAGGGTACAACTCTGCGACCCGTTCAACTTCATGATTTGCTCTTTCTGTGTCAAGAAGACCGGCCCCGACCGTCCGTCCGTCCGTCCGTCCGTCCGTCCGTCCGTCAGTTCACAGCAAAGTTCTGCCGATAGATCGCTCCGGGGGGGGGACAGGCAGTCCAGTCTCGTTTGGCAGCTTGTGGTTGGTCTGACTATAGAAAGGCCTGGAAAACACGTGGCTGGCAGAATGTCTGGTATCACCGGAAACGTGTTCAGATGTTTAGGTTCTCCACCTCCATGTTGAGCTCAGGACACAGCTCCTTCAGAAACATCTCCATCAGTACCTGAGGAGAGGAGAGGAGGAGGAGGAAGAGGAAGAGGAAGAGGAAGAGGGAGAGGGAGAGGGGAATGGATTGATTGATTGATTGATTGATTGATTGGATACTTTATTAACGGTTTGCAAAAAGAACAGATATACAGTTATACAATGATGCTAAAAGGATAACACAAAAAGCCCTGAGGGCTCGTTTCCATTGTGGTCCTATGTATTAAATTCACTGGATTGGATACCAGGTTGAAAAGAAAGAACAATAACTCTAAACAGTCTAAGTTGATGCTGAGCAGTTCAACCAATGCTTGCAACCAACTCACCCAGAGACAGACATGGCAAAAAAAGAATCTACAAGAGTTGCAGTGCAACACGTTATGATGCACAACAACAATTATTGTAACCCCTTTATCCATATTTTATAGTTTGGCTATTCAAAAATAGCAGATATACAATAGAGCGGCACTTGTAAATCTTTTTTCTTAAAAATCATGATTTTCTTTCAAATCTTTGAATATATAAAGGGAACATTTTTAACTAAAATCTTTGCTTCTGGGGGGTCCCTGGAACAAAATATTTGTTGATGGGGGTCCGCGGCCAAACAAATAATCATTTTGGGGGTCCTTGACATGAAAATGTTTGAGAACCACTGGTTCAAGAGTGGAAATAATAATGCTTGTTATGCCTGTATTTGTACTTTATTTGACCAGCGGGTGTCACTGTTGCTGCACAGACACCATCTATGTAGGCTTATTGGCCAGGGATCCTTTTATTTAACCCATTAAAATACATAGAAAGATTTGCATACATTTTCACGATTAAAAATAAATCAATAGAAGATCTACAAGCTCGTAGCGCGGCACTCGGTGCCGCGCTACGAGCTTGTATATCTGCTATTTTTCAATAGCCAAATAAATCTAAAATGACACAGATGCGTTCTGTTTTACTGTGTTGCTGCTAGTATGTCTTACATAGAGAAGGTGTTTGTTGGCACTAGCCTCTTGCAGGGCATTGAAGATCTTGATGATCCCGTAGCGGGCATTCTGCTGGCCAACCAGATTTGCCAGGGCCTCTGACGTCACAGATGACATCATCAATGGAAGGAGGGGAAAAGAGGTGGTCAAAGGTCATGACAATCGACAAGGCAATTCAGTGTTTGCTTAAGATCTCTTTGGCAATTCAAAATAAGCAGATATACAAGCTCATAGCGTGGCACCGAGAGGGCCGCGCTACGAGCTTGTAGATCTGCTATTTTTGAAAAATCGTGAAAATCTGTGCACATCTTAATATATATATATTTTAAAGCAAACACTTGTAACTCAAATCTTTGCTTCTGGGGGATAAATGTCTTCTAAATCCTAACAGTTTTCTGAAAAACGAATGTTGCTGTAATGTCAGTGGTACTCAAACCTTTTCATGTCAAGGACCCCCAAAATGATATATATTTTGCCGCCGACCCCCATCTCAAAATATTTTGTTCCAGGGACCCCCAGAAGCAAAGATTTGAGTTACAAATATTCCCTTTAAAAATATATATATATTCAAATATTTGCACAACATGTTTTTGAATTATTATATATTTTTTAATATATTATATTATTATATTTTTTAATAGCCAAAGAAATCAAAAAATGCAAAGGAAACGCATTATAACAGTACATTTGAATTCAGTACAGGGGGGGAAATTGTGTTAAACACCCATCTCCTTTATAGGAAACATCCATTCTGTAACTCTGAGACGGTACAAATTTAACCACATGAGCCCGTAAAGGGTCCATTTGGAAATTGGAACCCGTTACTTGACCACTACAATAATATGTATGCAATACTGTACGTATGATTGAATTTGTGTTTATAAAATATTATAATGAAGGCCCAAATTATAACGATTTTGCTTCAAATATATATATTTTTTAAACATTTTTTTACTCAAATCTTTGCTCCTGGGGGTCCCTGGAACAAAATATTTTGAAGATGTGCGCAAATTTTCACGATAAAAAAAATTGCAGATCTACAAGCTCATAGCGCGGCACTCGGTGCCATGATGTAACTCCAAAGGTGGGCAAGAAATAAAAAATAATTGCTCCGTTGATTAGAAATTGATAATTCAAAATATGCTCCTCATTGACTTACATTGTACGGTAAAACTGCTCTCAAAGTCACTCTTTTAGCACATAAACGAACGCAAACAAAGTTGATTCAGACAATATAGAACATCACCAAACCCAGTACTGTTTTTTTTTTTAAATAAAAATGTCAACTTCCTGTTGATTTTGCCATTTTTAATAAGTAGAAAACCGCGGATCCGGATACAGATCTTCAAATAGTAAAATCAACAGGAAGTTGACATTTTTATTAAAAAAATAAACAGTACTGGGTTTGGTGATGCTCTATATTGTCTGAATCAGCTATGTTTGGGTTCATTTATGTGCTAAAGGAGTGACTTTGAGAGCTGTTTTACCGTACAATGTAAGTCAATGAGGAGCATATTTTGAATTATCAATTTCTAATCAATGGAGCAATTATTTTTGATTTCTTGCCCACCTTTGGAGTTACATCATGGCAAGGTAACTACACAACCCAAACCTCTACCAAAGTGGTCTTACCCTTTAAGAAGACATTAGGTTTTACCTGGGATGTTGTCCAGCAGCTTCTGCTGGGCTCTCTCCTTGGTCTCGCTGCGTTCGGAGTCTGTCCGCACGTTGAGGTGCGGCGCCAGCTTCCCGTTGGGCCAGAACGTGTCGCGGAACAAGTTGATGTAACAGACTAACATCTGCTCAGAGAAGATCCAGTTCACTGTGTCTCGGATCTGTCTGGAATAAAAAAAAAACATGCCACAGAGATTGATATCTAGCCTGGTAAACCCCCCCCTCTGGAAATCTCATTTCCATTTGATTTCAGGAGTGGGTCTGGCATGAACTCCTATTTGGCTATTTGGCTGTGGGCGGGTGTAATACCGTTGACTGACAACCCCTTCAGCCAATCATCAGTTCGTTCCACCACCACCACAGAGCAACGTGACGCAAGGGGACATTTGAAAGGGCCATGCCGAAAATAGGTTGCTTTATTCGGATACATGAGTGTCACTGCCCCGCCTCTGCCGGTTCTCTGAATTTTTATTTTTTAAATAGGCTCCGGTTAGGTTATTTTAGGGGAGGTTATTTTTTAGGTTATTTTTTTCCCCATTTCCTGAACATTTACAGTTTTGCATATTGTCGCCGTCGGGCGCAAATCTCCTATCTCCGTTTTCAACTTTTTTACTTTCTTGAAAACCCTTTATGTCTGTGTGTGGGTTTTACGAATATTGAACCAATGAAAAGTATTAAAAAGCGCTTCTGACTAAACCTCCAACTCAGGTTTTTTTGCCGTCTTGACTTGGGTGGTACAGTTTTTGTCTTTTTTAAATTGTTATGTTTGTTTGTTGTTTTTGTAAATGTTTTTTGTCTTTGTAGTTTTTGAAATGTGTTTGGTTTAGGCATGTTGCAGGCTGTTGTAGATTTTAATCAGAGCATTGACTACATTCCTGCGTTCTTCATGGCCAGGCGGATTTCAGCCACACTGTAGTGCAGTCTGGCGGCTGTACAAAGGCAGTGCACGCACACAATACTGCACACAGAGCCACAGAGCCACACACACACAAGCCGAGCACGGTTTCATAGTAAGCTCCACTTCGTGCGGGGCGCGCCTCCTTCCGCTGCGTTCGCAACCAACTTATCGAGTTGTTTTAAAAACATGTTCCTTTAAAGTTTATATTTTGGACGTAGCTGGTTTACTGTCCAACAGCAGAGATGTATAGCTACCAACTACTACTATATTACCCTCCCAATTCTTAGCTGTTTGTGATGTCATATGAATGTATTCGTCTTGAGGCCATATTATTCATTGTGGTCATCCAACTCATTCTAAATAATCGGGGAAACTCGGGTGTTTGGCCCCCTCCTCCTACCTGAGTGGGTTCCAGGGGGTCCCCAGCAAAATGTGTAAATAAAGCATCAGAATCTGTTTAACCATTTTAACCAGATAATACAAAGACTGTATTCTAAACATCTTGAAAACATTTTTTGAAATCTTGTGTTCGCGGCCAAATGAATATACATTTTCTTGACATGAAAAAAAGTCGGGAGAACCACTGCTCTAATCTACTCTAGTAAAGCTCAACACTATGAATATGGTTTTAATGTCACTTAAAGGAGGAGTTTCATGGATTTATTTTTGTTTTTGTGGCATTCCTAAGACAATAATTTGATGACCGTGTAAATTCCCTTAGGAGACACAAATAATCTACTTTGTGTCTCCTACCGGATACATTAGCCGGTAGGAGACGGGAATCAAATTATTAGCTTAGGAATGCGACAAAAACAAAAAAGAATCCATGGATTCAAGGCTTCATAGGGCGTGCAATTGATAGAAAATAAGTAATTTTTTGGGTGAACTCCTCCTTTAATGCAATGAATTGTCCTCTCAAGAGCTTTTTTATGTCCTTTCACGTGCCTGTCAGACACTGGACAGCTAAAGTGTGTTTCCATCTATCACCCGGCTGTTCCTCCTTCCGCGATTTCCTGCCTGCTGGTCATAAATTCACAACCCACCCAAAATCCAGTGTTAGACAAAGTATATTCAAGTATTCAAAAGTACAGGTTACTAACTACCTTTTCAGAAATAGTCAGAAAGTGTCAGAAATTTAGAAAATAGTTCAGTTCAGTTTATTTCCAGCTCTTTTGGACAACAGAAAGATACATATATACACAAGTGCATTAACGCAACTTTGAAAAGTCATAATCACAAGAAAAGGAGGTCCAAGGCACAAGTTTGTGTATATGAAGTGTCCAAGAAACTGGAAAAGGGGACAGGGAGAAGCATAATGCTTATCGAGACATACCCCTGGCTCAGTTTGCAAAAGGAAATAAATAAGGTACAGTGTTTGAAACACAATTCAAATGAAAAGAATATTATATGTATACAAATTATATACCGTAAATATATACATAATTTATGTTATATTTACATTAATTGATACATTAATTGATACAGCAAGCTCACATTCATAACTGATTAAATAATAATAATTATATATTGATAGTATATAAAACTAATATAATATGATATAATACAAATAATAATTACAATCATTTCACAATATATATTATCATCATAATAATAGCATATATACAACCTCAAAACGTGTCGTGCTGCAATGCATTGTGAGCTTATAGATCGGCTATTTTCACTATATTTGAAATAGGGCTTAAAGGAGAATTTTGGACTAAAGTTCTCTTACCTTTTCTATGACGTTATGATATCTTAGGATGAATGGTACAGTAGAAACATTTCATAACTCCACCCCTGAGCCGCCACAGCTTAAAAGGTGCGCGGATAGGCCTTAGGTTAGATCACATATTTTAATAGCTTTTTTTTATTTTTTATTTGGTGAGATCTGACGTTCATAGTGACAGAACACTGTCCCAAAAAACGTCAGATCTTAAAAAAAAAAAAAAAAAAAAAGCTATTAAAATATGTGATCTAACCTAAGGCCTATCCGCGCACATTTTAAGCTGTGGCGGCTCAGGGGTGGAGTTATGAAATGTTTCTACTGTACCATTCATCCTAAGATATCATAACGTCAGAAAAGGTAAGAAAACTTTAGTCCAAAATTCTCCTTTAAGTGGTTATTTAGTATATGTTTGTAAGTTTCGATCCCTTCATAGAGATGTAGTAGAGTCAAAAGTACAATATTGATATTTAAAATGTAGCAGAGTGAAAGTCAACAGCTAGCAAAAGACAAAAACAATATACTCCACAAATGTACAGTACTGAAGTAAATGTACTTAGTTACTGTCCACCACTGCCAAAATCTGAGTTACTATGGCAGCTTGCCACCGGCACATCACAGCAACCAATCAGGACCAATCTTTTCTTTTTTTGTTGCAATTTATTGCTTATATAAACGCTCTCTAAACAATAGTTTTTGGTAAAAATAAAAATCTATCAATAATAATCACAAATAAAATTGTCACAATGACTTTTACATGACGACATATTGCACAGTTAAAGGAGTAGTTCTTCGGTCAGTAGGTCCAACTCCTTGAGTGGACTCCGCCGGTCATCAAATTATTGGCTAAGGAATGCGATAAAAACAACAAAAAATCTCTATGAATTCAAGGCTTCATGAGGTGTGTAATTGATAGAAAATAAGTCATTTTTTGGGGTGTACTACTGTTTTTTTTTTTCAACAACGATCACAGAACATGGGTGCTGTTGCTCAGGTTGTGTGCGTTCGTTGGAGGAATGTGGATAAAGGTCTGCACTGCGTACAAGTCCTGGCTGTTGTTGAAGACGGTTCCACTGAACAGCTTCAGCTCCGGCTTAAAAGAACAACAATGGGTCATCATGATGCATGTTTCTGATCCCTTTCTAATGAAACACTTGTCACACCGTTCATTATGAGTTTAGGCTGCTTAACTGAGTACAATTCCACATTGACCAAATTAGGATTTCTCTCCAGTGTGAATTCTCTGGTGTCGTTTAAGGCTGGACATTCGAGAGAAGTGTTGTCCACACTGGTCGCATCCATAGGGTTTCTCGCCAGTGTGAATTCTTCGGTGTGTTTTAAGGGAGGACATGTCAGAGAAGTGTTGTCCACACTGGTCGCATCCATAGGGTTTCTCGCCAGTGTGAATTCTTCGGTGTGTTTTAAGGGAGGACATTTGAGAGAAGTGTTGTCCACACTGGTCACATCCATAGGGTTTCTCTCCAGTGTGAATGTGTTTTTTAAGGGAGGACATTCGAGAGAAGTGTTGTCCACACTGATCACATCCATAGGGTTTCTCTCCAGTGTGAATTCTCTGGTGTGTTTTAAGGGTGACCATTTGAGAGAAGTGTTGTCCACACTGGTCACATCCATAGGGTTTCTCTCCAGTGTGAATTCTCTGGTGTTTTTTAAGGGTGGCCATTTGAGAGAAGTGTTGTCCACACTGGTCACATCCATAGGGTTTCTCTCCAGTGTGAATTCTCTGGTGTTGTTTAAGGGAGGACATGTCAGAGAAGTGTTGTCCACACTGGTCACATCCATAGGGTTTCTCTCCAGTGTGAATTCTCTGATGTCTTTTAAGTTTGGACATGTCATTGAAGCGTTGTCCACACTGATCACAGCAGTGTCGTCTTGGTTTGGTCAAGCTTCTTTGTTCTTTCTCTGCTGGTAGCACAGGGAATCCAGACTGATGATTCAACACTGGATTGCAGAAAGACAAAGGAAATATGGTTGAGAGGTGGGAATGGAGTATACATGTACAACTTAATTACATTAAGCTGTTCCCTAGAATGAATATATAGATATAGATAAACAAGCAACAAGCTGAGACAACACAGCAAAAATAAAGATAAATAATATACAACAAAGCTAGAGGTTAAAATTAAACACAAATTATATTTTAAAAAAAAGATTGAGACTGTTAAGATATGCTCTGTCTTTCTATGTTTATTATTATTATCTCCTATATTACTACTCTCCCTTTAAGAGTTCATTGGGAAGTCAATTGATGATTAGATGATTGGGCCACCCATGTGGGGGCGTGTATTTGTGTGCTCAATAAAAAACCCAGTAAGAGGGGCAGTCGAGAGCTGACTGTGTTGAATGAACAACGTGTTTCCAGACCACTCTTTTAACCCACTCCGTCGTAAGCTTTACTATGTGTATGTTTAGTTTTAGCCACTGTGTTTTACTTTGTTTAATAGGTTATGGGCCCAGATAGAGGGTAAAACCTAAAGTTAATTCACTGAAACTAAACACTTAGGACTAGGCTTGTGTAGGCATAGCACGCCGGGTCGTAGTAATCAGACATGGCAACAAGGAGACCAGCAGAGCCGAGCAGAAGCTACTGGTCGAGACTGCTGTTTGACGGAGATGAAGGAGGTTATGAAATGTGGGAAACAAAATTCCTGGGGCACCTTCGCCTGCGGGAATTAAAGAAGACAATTCTGTCAGAGCCCCCTGACGAGGACGAGGACAACGCAGCAGAGCTGAGACAAGACACTTTGAAAAATGAGGAGGCGTACGCGGAACTAATACAGTTCCTGGACGACAAAAGTTTGTCACTGGTAATGCGCGATGCCCCAGATGACGGCCGCAAAGCACTGCAGATTCTGAGAGGCTATTATCAAGGTAAAGGAAAGCCAAGGATAATAAGCCTGTATAATGAACTGACATCGCTGCAGAAAACGAGCAGTGAAAGTGTGACAGAATATGTGATTCGCGCTGAAACAGCGATCACAGCGTTGCGGAACGCAGGCGAGACACTGAGCGATGGTTTGCTCGTAGCTATGGTTTTAAAGGGGCTACCTGAATCGTTCAAGCCTTTTGTGATACACATCACGCAAACAGACGATACCGTGGCTTTCCCGGAGTTCAAGACGAAGCTACGGAGCTACGAGGACACTGAGAAAATGCGTGTTCCAGACACGGACGACAACGTGATGGAGGCGCGAGGACGACAAGCAGCGAAACCCGGCAGAGGAGCGGCGCGTCCAGGCGAAAGTGAGCAGCAGGCGACGGCGGCGAACAAGGTCTGTTTCAGATGCGGAACCAGCGGGCATTTCGCTCGCGTTTGTCAACGCAAGGTGTGGTGTAGTGACTGCCGGAGCACAACACACAGAGACGAGACCTGTAGGAGCAAGAAGCGGCGAGGTCGCGATGACGCCCGCAGAGCTGCTGAAGAGACAGCGGAGGACGACGACTACACGTTCAAGCTGAACGACATGACGACGGACCAGCCTAGCCGAGGTGTGAACGCAAGGGGCTTAATGGTCGACTGCGGAGCGACTTCGCATATCATCACCGACAAGGCGAAGTTCAAGTGTTTTGACAGCCGGTTTAAGGCTGAGTCCCACTGTGTTCAGCTGGCAGATGGCACACGGTGCAACGGCGTAGCAGAACGCCGGGGGGACGCGGTGGTCTATCTGACAGACAGCCGGGGACGACAACTGAAGACGACGTTGAAAAACGCTTTATATGTCCCTTTCCTACCCACAAGACATTTTCTCGGTGAAGGCGGCGACAGCAAGCGACGCGACGGTGATCTTCAAGAAAGAAAAGGACGTTTTGGTCCACAAAAATGGTACGAAGTTTCCCATACACGTACACAATAGATTGTATTATCTGTACACAGTAGATGTGAAATGTGATGACCAAGTTAAAGGGTGTTTTGATTTACACACGTGGCATCAGATTTTAGGGCATTGTAATTATGACGACATTCTAAAGTTGCCATCTGTAGTACAGGGTATGCAGACAAACAAGCCTCCATATTGCGATGTGTGTATTCAAGGCAAATTTGTGCAAACGAGGAACAGAGCTCCCGATTTAAGAGCTACTGAGCCATTAGGGCTGGTGCACACAGATTTGGCCGGCCCTATCACCCCAGAATCCAGAGAGGGGTTTAAGTATACACTTTCATTTACTGTGCAGTGTTTTTTTTTTTTTTCCAGTGCAGTGTTTGTGTATCATCTGAAAAATAAGAGTGACACAGTGCAAGCCACTGAGCGTTTTCTGGCCGATGTAGCGCCTTATGGCAAAATTAAGCGCCTTCGATCAGATAATGGTGGCGAATACACTGCTAAGAGCTTTAAGTCTTTGATGGTTAAAAGTGGTATTAAACACGAGACCTCAGCCCCATATTCGCCCCATCAAAATGGAACGGCTGAGAGAAATTGGCGCACACTTTTTGACATGTCGAGATGTATGTTAATTGAAAGTGGGCTGCCAAAAGGTTTGTGGCCTTATGCTGTTCAGACAGCTGCTATGATTAGAAACCGGTGTTTTAATAAACGCACAAAGCAAACACCATTACAGGCGTTGACTGGGAGACAACCCAACCTGTCCAGAATGCAAAAGTTTGGTTCAGAGTGTTTTGCTTACGTCCAAGACAAGAAGAAGCTCGACCCAAGGGGTGTAAAAGGTGTGTTTGTTGGGTATGACAAAACCAGTCCAGCATATCTTGTTTATTTTCCAGACAGCAAAAAGGTGCAGAAAAATAGACTAGTGAAGTTTATTACTCAGCCTGGTGTTGAGCAACAAACCCAGACTAATGTTTCACCTGATGATGAAGATGAGGGTCTGAGATACAGACAGAAAAATGTAATTCCAGTCATTGAAACTGAAGAGGTTCCAGTCCTAGAGACTGAGGAGATTAGCCAACCAAATGTACTTGAAGCTAAAATTGAGCGTAAAACTTACCCTTCCAGAGAGAAAAGGAAGCCATTTCATCTACGTGACAATGTTTCTCAGTATGCTGAAATGGACCCGGTCCACAGCAACATGGATTACTGCTATAGAGTCACATGCAACATACCTGTAACTTTTAAAGGTGCCATAAGCTCAGACAGATCGAAAGATTGGGTAAATGCTATGGATGAAGAAATGCAGTCCCTTAAGGAAAACAACACATTTACTCTAACCACCTTGCCTGCGGGTAAGAAAGCTGTGGGGGGTAGATGGGTTTATGCAATGAAGAAAAACATTGATGGGTCTGAAAAATACAAAGCCAGGTATGTGGCAAAAGGGTACAGTCAAAAGTTGGGAGTTGACTATGAGGAGACGTTTTCTCCTACTGCTAACATGACAAGTGTTAGAGTGTTGATGCAGAAAGCAGCACAGGAAAACTTGATTTTGCACCAGATGGATGTCAAAACTGCCTATCTAAATGCACCAATAGATTGTGAGATCTACATGGAACAACCAGAAGGTTACGAGGTGCAATCTAGCTCCAATGTAAAATTGGTCTGCAAGCTAGAACGCTCACTTTATGGGCTTAAACAGTCGGGCAGAAATTGGAACAAAGTTCTACATGATTTCCTGACTAAGAACCATTTTGTGCAAAATCAGGCTGACAATTGTGTTTACACAAGAGAGACAGAAAATGACAAGGTGTTAATGGTCATTTGGGTTGATGATTTAATCATAGCTGCAAGTGATGATAATGCTCTAAAGTATGTGAAAGCGATGCTTACTTCAAGGTTCCAAATGAAAGATTTGGGAAAACTCAGGCATTTCCTTGGCATTGATTTTAACCAAGTTGACAACTGTGTGAGAATGTCACAGGCACAGTATGTTGAGAAAATCCTGGAAAGATTTGACATGCAGGATTGTAAACCAAGGTCTACACCTTGTGAACAAAAACTAGTCTACACTGACGGTGCCGACATGATGGATGACGTCAGAAAGTACAGAGAGGTAGTCGGTAGCCTCATTTATTTGTCTATTTGTACAAGACCTGATTTAAGTTTTGTGGTAAGCAAGCTATCACAGTACTTTTCGGAGCCAACTGTAGAGCAATGGGCAACAGTTAAACATGTTCTCAGATATCTTAAAGGTACAGTTGACAAGGAGTTATGTTACACTAAATGTGATGATTTAGGTCTGCAAGCGTACAGTGACGCAGACTGGGCAGTTGAAAATGACAGAAGAAGTACCACTGGTTACTGTGTAAGCCTGTCCAAAAATGGCACACTAGTTTCCTGGAATCCTGGAAAACTAAGAAACAACCAACTGTAGCTCTGTCCACGTGTGAAGCAGAATATATGGCCCTTGTAGCCACAATACAAGAATGTTTGTATCTTAGACAGTTTTTAGATTGTCTTGATGAGCAAGTGTCTTGATGAGCAAGTGTATCCACTGCCAAAGGTTTTCGAAGATAACCAAGGTACAATTGCACTAGCAAAGAATCCTGTCAGTAGACAGCGATGCAAACACATTGACATAAAGTATCATTTTATCAGATCCACAGTGAACAATGGGCACATTGTGTTAGAATTTTGTCCTACTGAGGAAATGGTGGCAGATATGATGACAAAGCCTGCAACAAGGTTTAAGTTGGACAAGTTCGATGCATTCATTTTTGGGGGATGAGTTGTAAAAGAGAAAAAAGAAAAGAAAAAATTGTACTTATGCTTATATGCAGTTAAAGAAAGAGCAAGAGAGGGTGTTAAGATATGCTCTGTCTTTCTATGTTTATTATTATTATTATTATCTCCTATATTACTTACTATTACTACTCTCCCTTTAAGAGTTCATTGGGAAGTCAATTGATGATTAGATGATTGGGCCACCCATGTGGGGGCGTGTATTTGTGTGCTCAATAAAAAAACCCAGTAAGAAGGGCAGTCGAGAGCTGACTGTGTTGAATGAACAACGTGTTTCCAGACCACTCTTTTAACCCACTCCGTCGTAAGCTTTACTATGTGTATGTTTAGTTTTAGCCACTGTGTTTTACTTTGTTTAATAGAGACAAGTAGTGAGACTGCTTAATTTAAAACTTAAACTAAACACTAACACTAAAGTAATAAAACATTTGTACGACAGAGCAGGGAAATTAAAACTAGAGAGGTAGAGAAAGTAACACCATTTTCTTTGGGTCCCTCCTGTTCAGCAGAACTGTCCCTGGTTGGGTTGAGAGAGTCCATCTTCTACTGAATTCTGGAGTCCACGGTCAGATCTGATCAGAAATGATTGACAGAAAATACATTGAAAAGTATTTTGATACAAAATACAAATACTGGGTCAAAAAATTTATCAAAATACAAAATGTATTTGAGATACAAATACGTATTTTGTATTTTAAAAATACATGAAAATACATTTTATAAAAAATAGTAAATGTAATCATTAGTAAATTCATAGATTTCTAAGAATAAATTGACCATACAAGCAGACTGTTTTTAATTTTTTTCCGTTCCAACCAAATTACAAAAAAGTATTTCAAATACGTATTTCAAATACATGTATTTCAAATACTGCCCATCTCTGATGATTGATATCCTGGAGGAGTTGTGGATAAATTACAACTACACACTCTTCTTATACTACAGAGCCTGGGGTGGAGCCAGTGACTGCTTTGAATGATTGGACAAAGAGAACAATACAACCATCTCTCCACCAATCACAACCTAACATACTTCAACATGCCCCTCCCCCAGACATGCTCCATCCATGCAACCTTCTAGAAACTGTTGACTTTCTGTTACAAGAGAACCAAGAGCATCCATTTGTGGATGAATTCATTTGTAATATTTAAGCAATATTACACGAGAGGGTGTGCTTTACCGTCATTATTAGCACGCCTGTGATGCGGTCAGGAACGAGGCGCAGCCGAGTTCCGCCGCGATCACAGAAGTGCTAATAATGTAAGGTAAAGCACACCCTCTCGTGTAATATTGCGATTATACAACAGTTACCAACAAAACACATCCAAATGTATTCATATTGTGGGGCAATTCATAATAAAAAAATTTCGCTTATCCGTTTCCCTGTAATTAAAGAGAAGAGTTTATTTGACTGAGACAAAATAGTCCCTGTGGCAGCGCAGCACTCTGTCTCTCTGACTCTCGTCTCATCAACACAGCTGATTCCAGTAGGCTATATGCTCCGTCGTACGATCGTGTTACGTGGCCAAAATAACTGATCTACAAGCTCACAACGCGTCAAGATGGCGATGCCTTGTGAACTTGTAGATCGGCTATTTTTGCCGTACGATAAAGTATAACATACACTGGACTGTTAACGAAATGGGAGTAATTTTACTTTAACACAGGAGGATATTTATACAGTATGGATGTTACCATTGAAATAAAGCACACTTTTTTCCAGTTATTCCTTTTATTATAGGATTTTAGGCGATTTAGTGTGCTCTCTTCCATTGATCAACAGTAAGTCCACCAAATAAGTCAAAATTAACAACATAGTCCATCTTGCGTAGCTGTTTGTTCTCCGCCCGGTGGCGGCGGTGGGTACTGTCTGTTTGTTTTCCTACCGTGGGACAGTCACAGCGTGACTTCACAGCACAGCTGTGTCATATATGGCCTAATCAGGTGCGGACTGCAGTGCGGAGTGATTTATTTAATGTGATTAGGCCCGTGATATGATGCTGGTTTGAAGCACGGCTAGAAAGCTATTTCAACCAATCAGATTGCTTGGTCGGAACTACCTGTTGTATAATCATGCAATTCAAATGTGTCTTAATTCCTATAAGATTAGACTGCCCCAACCCTCCTGATTTCGTGTATAGAGGGGCGGGTGTATAGAGCCGGCGAGAGATTGCGGCTGATCCCATTGGTTCACCGATCTGTCCGTCAACCCCCGCCCCGTTAACACAACATTACGAGCGACGCCCACTGCACTCTGGTTGGTTGGGAAATGAAACACTTCCTCATACCGAGTACACCGACCCGCTGGGCCAGGCTTTTATTTTTAAGCAAAACTAAGCAATAAAAGCCTGGAGATCGAGGCTACTATAAGATTAATATAAGATATCTGAATATAACACCCTGTATTTATAAATGCATTTATTATAAAATGCATGCACAGTAAACAGACAATCAGTATCTTCAGACTTCAACAATGTTGTATTCAGAGGTTTTCAAACTTTTTCATGTCAAGGACCCCCAAAATGATATGAATTTGGCCGCGGACCCCCATCTCAAAATATTTTGTTCCAGGGACCCCCAGAAGCAAAGATTTGAGTTAGTGTTTGCTTTAAAAGAATATATATTCAAAGATTTGCACACATTTTCACGATTTCTTCAAAAAATAGCAGATCTACAAGCTATGAGCTTGTAGTTCATAGCGCCAACTCAGGTTTTTTTGCCGTCTTGACTTCCATCATTCTAATCCATGATGGACATAACTATCTCCACATTAACTGGTCAAAAACGTCCTCCTAACTCCACTTGAGCTGGATTTGGGTAAAGTGATGATAAAATAAGTTTAAAGCAGGGGTCTTCAACGTTTTCAGGCCAAGGACCCCCTAGCTGAGAGAGAGATGAAGCAGGGACCCCCTACTCTATATTGTATAAAATTGTTTCAGATTAAAGTTTTTCTTTTACTTAGTCTGCTATTTTTCCCCTCTACACCTATAGTCTCTTTGCCAAAAATAGCCGATCTACAAGCTCTCAACGCCTCGCGCTTTCGGCTAATGTCCCCCTCAGAAAAGGAATTCTAGGGTTCAAGTGGTTAATGTAAAAAAACTACATCATATCACACAAAGATTTGGCAGACCCCCTATAGTAGCTCTGAGGACCCCCTAGGGGTCCCGGACCCCCTGTTGAAGACCCCTGGTTTAAAGGATTTTTAAAAAAAAGGATAAAAAAAAGACAAAAATGCAAGTATCTGACAATGTATAGATGGGTTTCCGCGCGACGTCATCACAGAGCAGAGTGTGCAATCTGCGCATGCGGGAGGTAGAACGACCCGGAAGTGCCATTCACTCTATTGTTATTTTCGGGATTTAGATATAATGCTGCTATTATAGGCATAATAGGCATAATGCTGCTATTATATACAGACAGATCCAACTTCCGACAAATCATTTTTATTGAGTAAAGAAGATATTACAAACTGCATCATTTAATCTACTTTCATTAAACCCGGTGAAGACCATTTATTTTATCAATGTACCATGGCCAGAGCTGCTGCGGGTAATAGCGCCCTCTACAGGCTCTTCCCTCCACTGCGCGCGCATCATCCTCTCATGTTTACAAACGGGAAACCCATCTATACCAACTTCACCATACCAACTTATTGAGTTGTTTTAAAATCATGCCATTTTTTTTTTGGCTATTCAAAAATAGCAGATCTATAAGCACTATGAGCTTATAGACCTGCTATTTTTTTAGAAAAATCGTGAACATTTGTGCAAATCTTCAAATATATATTTATACAATTTTTTAAAACATTTGTAATATATTTTTCTTCCAGGGACCCCCAGAAGCAAAGATTTGAGTTATATATATATATATATATATATATATATATTCAAAGATTTGCACACATTTTCACGATTTTTCGAAAATAGCAGATCTACAAGCTCATGGTTGCATAAAACCTACAGCAGGTGGTAGTGTAGTTCCACAAGCAAGTCCACTTGCTTGATATGTGCAGCCTGCCTATGCATGTAAGCCATGAAAAGATGGATTGTGTCAGACTTCAGTCACTTTTCCACACAAAAGTTTCATGGCTAAATTATGCGACTATACCAACGTCAGTGACTTGTTTCTACAGCAATTAAATGATCAGCTGAACAGGTAGATGACCAGGGGTCATCGCCACGCTGGCTTCTGGTGGACACTTTGGTCAAAATTAAAATTTTGGACATACAAAAAGAGTGGACAAGAATATTACCAGAAAGAAAGAGCTAGCCTTAAATTACCATAACAGGTCTGTAACTCTGAGAGTGTACAAATGGAACCAAATGGACCCGTAAGGGTCCATTTGGTTCCATTTGTACACTCTCAGAGTTGAGGGGGTCCATGCACATAAAACATTTGAGAACCACTACTAGTTGGGACTCCTAATATGCCATAGTGTTGTAGTAAATAAGTGTCATATATTCTGAAGAAAACCTGGAGACAGACATTCAGTATTATGATCAGAATAAGAACAATATAATGTTTTGTAAAAAAAACAAAAAAAAGTTGCCAGACAGGGACACATTGTTAATTAGAGGTCTTCAACAGGGGGTCTGCAACCCCTAGGGGGTCCGCGGAGGTACTGCAGGGGGTCCACGAAATTGTTTGATAAAAAAATAAAGTTTAAAAACTTTGTTTTTTTTTTCTCCAAAAATGTCAATATGTCTTTAAACATAACATGACATATTTGAATAGCTTAGTATTGAATGCACAATAACATGGTATACATATTTTGTAGAGAAAGAAAAGGTATTTTGCACACCTACTGGGACAACCTGTGGGTAGGCGCAGGCTCCAGGCAACCATTTGTTCATGTTTATACATATAAAACACAATTTTATACATAAATATACGATATATGTGGTGGCCTACCCCCTACCCTACGAGGTAGGGGGTCCCTGCTCCATCACCCCATCAGTTTGGGGGTCCCTGGCCTGAAAAGGTTGAAAACCCCAGAAAGTTGTGGTGCTGCATGTGTGTGTAGGCCTACTCACCCAATAATTAACTGCTGCTAGCTTGTTGATCCTACCCAACAAGACTGAGATGATTGCTGGACTGAACATAACTTCGTTTGTTGAGCACATGGAGCTCAAGCTTCACAGGTGTGATTAATTACACACACGCACGCGCGCACGCGCGCGCGCACACACACACACACGCGCGTCAATAGTGTGCCCCGGCCACACAGTGGTGTAAAGTACATTTACTCAAGTAATATATGATTGATTGATTTTTTCTTTATTAAAGTGTCATGCTTCCAAAGGAAGCCCAGCCCATATGGACTTACAGGACACTAGCTATACAGGTGTAGAAAAAAACGTTTTTTTTACTTTACTGGAGTATTTCCAGTTTTCCCTTTATGTCTGTGTGTGGGTTTTACGAATATTGAACAAATGAAAGGTATTAAAAAGCACTTCTGACTAAGCCTCCTAACTCCAACTCAGACTTCATCATTGTAATCCATGATGGACATAACTATCTCCACATTAACTGGTCAAGAACTTCCTCCTAACTCCACTTGAGCTGGATTTGGGTAAAGTGATGATAATATAAGTATAAAGGATAGAAAATAAAGGATAAAGGATTAAAAAAAAAAAAAAGGATAAAAATGCAAGTATCTGACAAACATATAAAGTCAACAACATACCAACTTATTGAGTTGTTTTAAAAACATGTTTTTTGTTTTCCTGAAAAGTTTATATTTTGGACGTAGCTGGTTTACTGGCCAACAGCAGAGATGTATAGCTACCAACTACTACTATCTTACCCTCCCAATTCTTAGCTGTTTGTGATGTCATATGAATGTATTCGTCTTGAGGCCATATTATTCATTGTGGTCATCCAACTCATTCTAAATAATCGGGGAAACTCGGGTGTTTGGCCCCCTCCTCCTACCTGAGTGGGTTCCAGGGGGTCCCCAGCAAAATGTGTAAATAAAGCATCAGAATCTGTTTAACCATTTTAACCAGATAATACAAAGACTGTATTCTAAACATCTTGAAAAAAAAAATTTAAATCTTGTTGTTCGCGGCCGAATGAATATACATTTTCTTGACATGAAAAAAAGTTGGGAGAACCACTGCACTAATCTACTCTAGTAAAGCTCAAAACTATGAATGCTTTTTTAATGTCACTTAATGCAATGCATTTTCCTCTCAAGAGCTTTTTATGTCCTTTCACGTGCCTGTCAAGAGACTGGACAGCTAAAGTGTGTGTTTCCATCAAATCACCCGGCTGTTCGGTTTTCCTCCTTCCGCGATTTCCTGCCTGTTGGTCATAAATTCACAACCCACCAAAATCCAGTGGTAGACAAAGTATATTCAAGTATTCAAAAGTACAGGTTACTAACTACCTTTTCAGAAATAGTCAGAAAATGTCAGAAATTTTCAAAATAGCATATATACAACCTCAAAACGTGTCGTGCTGCAATGCATTGTGAGCTTATAGATCGGCTATTTTCACTATATTTGAAATAGGGCTTAAGTGGTTAATTCGTAATATATGTTTGTAAGTTTCGATCCCTTCATAGAAATGTATAGTGGAGTCAAAAGTACAATATTTCTATTTAAAATGTAGCAGAGTGAAAGTCAACAGCTAGCAAAAGACAAAAACAAATACTCCACAAATGTACAGTACTGAAGTAAATGTACTTAGTTACTGTCCACCACTGCCACAATCTGAGTTACTATGGCAGCTTGCCACCGGCACATCACAGCAACCAATCAGGACCAATCTTTTCTTTTTTTTTGTTGCAATTTATTGCTTATATAAACGCTCTCTAAACAATAGTTTTTGGTAAAAATAAAAATCTATCAATAATAATCACAAATAAAATTGTCACAATGACTTTTACATGACGACATATTGCACAGTTAAAGGAGTAGTTCACCCCAAAAATGACTTATTTTCTATTAATTACACAGCCCATGAAGCCTTGAATTTCACGGAGAATCTTTAGTTTTTGTCGCATTCCTGAGCCAATAATTTGATGACCGGTTCATCGGTCAGTAGGTCCAACTCCTTGAGTCGACTCTGCCGGTCATCAAATTATTGGCTAAGGAATGCGAAAAGAAAAAAAAATCTCTATGAATTCAAGGCTTCATGGGGTGTGTCATTGATAGAAAATAAGTCATTTTTTTTGGGGTGTACTACTTTTTTTTTTTTTTTTTTTTTTACAACGATCACAGAACATGGGTGCTGTTGCTCAGGTTGTGTGCGTTCGTTGGAGGAATGTGGAGAGAGGTCTGCACTGCGTACAAGGTCCTGGCTGTTGTTGAAGACGGTTCCACTGAACAGCTTCAGCTCCGGCTGCATTTCACAACAAGGATCTGCAGACAGGGGGCCAGTTGCACCACCTCACACTAAGTTCAAACTTAAGCCTATAGTTATAGCTTAAATGGCTTTTTTTAAAAAACATTTAGGGAAAGAATCCGTGTCATTTTTAGATTTATTTGGCTATTCAAAAATAGCAGATCTACAAGCTCATAGCGCCGCACCGAGTGCCGCGCTATGAGCTTATAGATCTTTTTTTTAAAATCTTGGAACATTTGTGCAAATCTTTAAATATATATTTTATACAATTTTTTAAAAACATTTGTAACATATTTTTCTTCCGGGGACCCCAAGAAGCAAAGATTTGAGTTATATATATATTAAAAGTTTTGCACACATTTTCACGATTTTTCAAAAAATAGCAGATCTACAAGCTCATAGCGCGGCACTCGGTGCCGCGCTGTGAGCTTGTAGATCTGCTATTTTTGAATAGCCAAAGAAATCTAAAAATGACAGAGATGCGTCCCCGGATCGAATGGGTTAAGCTATAACTAGGCTAAGTTTGAACTTAGTGTGAGGCGGTGCAACTGACCCCCAGGAAGATGATAAGACTTGATCAGGGTTTACAGCCACCATAGAGGTTCCATGATCGGGGTCTACTTCACCACCCAGTCCCAGCTGATAGAGAGATTCCATGATGTAGACACGGAATACTGTTTGGAAAAAGCAGGTCTGGTGGAACCGCTGTCCATTGTAGGCCCAACACTTTTAGTTTGAAGACCCGTGCATTGATACCAGAACAAAATATATTATGTTATATACTTGGTTGCGCATCCTGTGTCACTAACCATAAATATCCGATCCACAAGTTCACATTGTGTCGCCCGTGTGCCGCGTTGATCTTGTAGATCAGCAATTCTTCTGGCACCTGTGCGCAACTAAGTATATCTCAGGCTTTACGCTGAGGCATACGTAAGAAGGGATCTTCGTGGTACCCATAATTTAACACAGAAAAAACAAAACGATTGGATCGCCGAAATCATGATGATTATGTTGGATAACATACGTTTCGGGGGCGCTCCCCCTAGTGGCTCACCCTGGTCATGAGTGCATACATACCACATAAATAAAAGGCTGTGGTCCTTCCTTCCTGCAGCTAGTCTAGTCCGGGCTCGAACCCGAGCCCTGCCTCTTTACCGCCTTTCCTGTCACTCTCTTACCGTTACCGTCAACAATATAGCAGACATGAGAATCAAAAGATTATAATGATAATAATAATCTTAAAAAAGAAAACGACAACAACATAATTTTCTGTTACTGGATGGATGCTGGCTCTATTTTTCTTCTTTTTGGCACAGACATGCTCTCTTGTCCGTTTGCCTAACACAGGTTGTGCAAATATTTGAATATATTTGTCGAAAGGAACATTTTTGACTCAAATCTTTGCTTCTGGGGGGGTCCCTGGAACAAAATATTTTCAGATGGGGGTCCGCGGCCAAATACATATAATTGCGGGGGTCCTTGAAATGAAAAAGTTTGAGAACCACTGATACAACAACATACGTTTTTTAAAAAAACTGTTAGGATTTAGAAGAGATTTGTAGAATCCCCAGAAGCAAAGATTTGAGTTACAAATGTTTGCTTTAAAAATATATATATATTCCGAGATTTGCACAAATTTCCTTTTTTTTTTCAAAAATAGCAGATATACAAGCTGTAGATCTGCTAATTTTGCCGAGGAAAGAGCACAACTCTGCGACCCGTTCAACTTCATGATTTGCTCTTTCTGTGTCAAGAAGACCGGCCCGTCCGTCCGTCCGTCCGTCCGTCAGTTCACAGCAAAGTTCTGCCGATAGATCGCTCCGGGGGGGGACAGGCAGTCCAGTCTCGTTTGGCAGCTTGTGGTTGGTCTGACTATAGAAAGGCCTGGAAAACACGTGGCTGGCAGAATGTCTGGTATCACCGGAAACGTGTTCAGATGTTTAGGTTCTCCACCTCCATGTTGAGCTCAGGACACAGCTCCTTCAGAAACATCTCCATCAGTACCTGAGGAGAGGAGAGGAAGAGGAAGAGGAGAGGAAGAGGAAGAGGAAGAGGAAGAGGAAGAGGAGAGGAGAGGAGAGGAGAGGAGAGGAGAGGAAGAGGAAAGGAGGAGGGAGAGGGAGAGGGAGAGGGAGAGGAGAGGAAGAGGAAAGGAGGAGGAAGAGGAAGAGGAAGAGGGAGAGGGAGAGGGAGAGGAGAGGAGAGGGGAATGGATTGATTGATTGATTGATTGATTGATTGATTGATTGATTGATTGATTGGATACTTTATTAACGGTTTGCAAAAAGAACAGATATACAGTTATACAATGATGCTAAAAGGATAACACAAAAAGCCCTGAGGGCTCGTTTCCATTGTGGTCCTATGTATTAAATTCACTGGATTGGATACCAGGTTGAAAAGAAAGAACAATAACTCTAAACAGTCTAAGTTGATGCTGGGCAGTTCAACCAATGCTTGCAACCAACTCACCCAGAGACAGACATGGCAACAAAAAATCTACAAGAGTTGCAGTGCAACACGTTACGATGCACAACAACAATTATTGTAACCCCTTTATCCATATTTTATAGTTTGGCTATTCAAAAATAGCAAATATACAATAGAGCGGCACTTGTAGATCTTTTTTCTTAAAAATCATGATTTTCTTTCAAATCTTTGAATATATAAAGGGAACATTTTTAACTAAAATCTTTGCTTCTGGGGGGTCCCTGGAACAAAATATTTGTTGATGGGGGTCCGCGGCCAAATACATATCATTTTGGGGGTCCTTGACATGAAAAAGTTTGAGAACCACTGGTTCAAGAGTGGAAATAAAAATGCTTGTTATGCCTGTATTTGTACTTTATTTGACCAGCGGGTGTCACTGTTGCTGCACAGACACCATCTATGTAGGCTTATTGGCCAGGGATCCTTTTATTTAACCCATTAAAATACATATTGAAAGATTTGCATACATTTTCACGATTAAAAATAAATTAATAGAAGATCTACAAGCTCGTAGCGCTGCACTCGGTGCCGCACTACGAGCTTGTATATCTGCTATTTTTCAATAGCCAAATAAATCTAAAATGACACAGATGCGTTCTGTTTTACTGTGTTGCTGCTAGTATGTCTTACATAGAGAAGGTGTTTGTTGGCACTAGCCTCTTGCAGGGCGTTGAAGATCTTGATGATCCCGTAGCGGGCATTCTGCTGGCCAACCAGATTTGCCAGGGCCTCTGACGTCACAGATGACATCATCAATGGAAGGATGGGAAAAGAGGTGGTCAAAGGTCATGACAATCGACAAGGCAATTCAGTGTTTGCTTAAGATCTCTTTGGCAATTCAAAATAAGCAGATATACAAGCTCATAGCGTGGCACCGAGAGGGCCGCGCTACGAGCTTGTAGATCTGCTATTTTAGAAAAATCGTGAAAATCTGTGCACATCTTTGAATATATATATATATATTTTTTTTTTAAAGCAAACATTTGTAACTCAAATCTTTGCTTCTGGGGGATAAATGTCTTCTAAATCCTAACAGTTTTCTGAAAAACGAATGTTGCTGTAATGTCAGTGGTACTCAAACCTTTTCATGTCAAGGACCCCCAAAATGATATATATTTTGCCGCCGACCCCCATCTCAAAATATTTTGTTCCAGGGATCCCCAGAAGCAAAGATTTGAGTTACAAATATTCCCTTTAAAAATATATATATATTCAAATATTTGCACAAAATAATGTTTTTGAATTATTATATTTTTTTTAATATATTATATTATTATATTTTTGAATAGCCAAAGAAATCAAAAAATGCAAAGGAAACGCATTATAACAGTACATTTGAATTCAGTACAGGGGGGGAAATTGTGTTAAACACCCATCTCCGTTATAGGAAACATCCATTCTGTAACTCTGAGACGGTACAAATTTAACCACATGAGCCCGTAAAGGGTCCATTTGGAAATTGGAACCCGTTACTTGACCACTACAATAATATGTATGCAATACTGTATGTATGATTGAATTCGTGTTTATAAAATATTATAATGAAGGCCCAAATTATAACGATTTTGCTTCATTTTAAAGTGAACATTTTTTAACTCAAATCTTTGCTCCTGGGGGTCCCTGGAACAACATATTTTGAAGATGTGCGCAAATTTTCACGATAAAAAAAATTGCAGATCTACAAGCTCATAGCGCGGCACTCGATGCGGCACTCGGTGCCGCGCTATGAGCTTGTATATCTGCTATTTTTTAATAGCCAAAGAAATAAAATAAAAAATGACAGATGCATTCCCGATCTTAATGGGTTAAAGGGCAAGACCACTTTGGTAGAGGTTTGGGTTGTGTATTTATCTTGCCATGATGTAACTCCAAAGGTGGGCAAGAAATAAAAAATAATTGCTCCATTGATTAGAAATTGATAATTCAAAATATGCTCCTCATTGACTCACATTGTACGGTAAAACAGCTCTCAAAGTCACTCTTTTAGCACATAAACGAACGCAAACAAAGTTGATTCAGACAATATAGAACATCACCAAACCTGTTTTTTTTTATATAAAAATGTCAACTTCCTGTTGATTTTGCCATTTTTAATAAGTAGAAAACCTGGACTGGATCCGCGGTTCCAGATCCAGATCTTCAAATAGTAAAATCAACAGGAAGTTGAAATTTTTATTTAAAAAAAAAAACTACTGGGTTAATTTGGTGATGTTCTATATTGTCTGAATCAGCTATGTTTGGGTTCATTTATGTGCTAAAGGAGTGACTTTGAGAGCTGTTTTACCGTACAATGTAAGTCAATGAGGAGCATATTTTGAATTATCAATTTCTAATCGATGGAGCAATTATTTGTGATTTCTTGCCCACCTTTGGAGTTACATTATGGCAAGGTAACTACACAACCCAAACCTCTACCAAAGTGGTCTTGCCCTTTAAGAAGACATTAGGTTTTACCTGGGATGTTGTCCAGCAGCTTCTGCTGGGCTCTCTCCTTGGTCTCGCTGCGTTCGGAGTCTGTCCGCACGTTGAGGTGCGGCGCCAGCTTCCCGTTGGGCCAGAACGTGTCGCGGAACAAGTTGATGTAACAGACTAACATCTGCTCAGAGAAGATCCAGTTCACTGTGTCTCGGATCTGTCTGGAATTAAAAAAAAACATGCCACAGAGATTGATATCTAGCCTGGTAAACCCCCCCCCTCCGGAAATCTCATTTCCATTTGATTTCAGGAGTGGGTCTGGCATGAACTCCTATTTGGCTATTTGGCTGTGGGCGGGTGTAATACCGTTGACTGACAACCCCTTCAGCCAATCAGCAGTTTGTTCCACCACCACCACCACAGAGCAACGTGACGCAAGGGGACATTTGAAAGGGCCATGCCGAAAATAGGTTGCTTTATTCGGATACACGAGTGTCACTGCGCCCGCCCCTGCCGGTTCTCTGAATTTTTATTTTTTAAATAGGCTCCGTCATGATTAATTTACCACATATATGAAGTTAAACAACTAAATGCTATCCCCAAAATATCTTAAAAGTAAATTCCGTGCCACAATAAAGAAGTTTGAGAGTTTTTAAAAGTTTTAAAACAGTGGAGAAAACGGCGGACAAAGTTTTAATGGCCGCCGTTTGTTTTCGCTCGGCTGCAGTCGGTTTAAAACCATACGGTACCGCAGAGATTGATATCATCTGTCTGAATTAAAAACCACACCTCAGAGATTCATATCGGTTTAGTATTTATATTTGTGTGTTTTTTTTTTCTCTTCCTCATCTCTTGCTTTGTTTTGACAAGAAAGAAAGTGAGAGTAGAGATGGACAGAAAAAAATAATTAAAATAAAAACATGTCTGGGATGAAGCCACTTACTTGTTGATAGTGCGTCCAAACGTGACCTGGACTAGTGCAATAAGGGTCTTCCTCACCCACTTGAACACTGAGGAGGAACACAGAGAGAGTCATGAGGAAAGACAGAGCTACAGGAGGGCAACAACTATCCATTCTTTGTTTTTACGCTGACGATTCCATCAATTACCTCCTGTGTTTTACTTTAACTAAACCCATTAAAACCGGGAACGCATCCGTGTAACCACTTTAACCATTATTTTATACTTTGGCTATTCAAAAATAGCAGATATGCAAGCTCATATGAGCTAATTTGTGCAAATCTTTGAATATACATATTTTTTAAGAGAGCATTTGTAACTCAAATCTTTGCTTCTGGGGGACCCTGGTCCCTGGAACTAAATATTTTGAGATGGGGGTCCACGCTCAAATGTCTTTAGGGTCCTTGACATGAAAAAGTTTGAGAACCACTGATTAAAGCAAAAAAAAAAAAATGTTAGGATTTGGAGGACATTTGTAGAATCTCCAAATATATATATTCAAAATCATGATTTTTCAAAAAATAGCAGATCTACAAGCTCATAGCGCGGCACAGAGCTTGTATATCTGCTATTTTTGAATAGCCAAAGAAATCTAAAGTAACACAGATGCGTCCCCCGATTGAATGGGTGTTAAGGTATATTGTCTCTGTCGGGTGGAAACCTCATATGTCCAAAAACTGTTCCTTTTCACGAAAAACACACACAGAGTTATAATATGGAGATAAGAGGTTTTCTGCTATATTACAGATGATCAGTGTGTCCTGTGTCCTTACTGCCTCTGAGCTCAAAGATCTCTCCTATCAGCATGAAGCAAGGCTCAGCCAGAGCGTCCCTCCTCCCATCAGCCTCATCACCGTAGTCTGACAGGTCACTGTCATCCTCCGTCTCCTCCTGAGCGCACACACACACACACACACACACACACACACGCACACGCGAGCACGCGCACACACGCACACACGCACACACACACAAACGTATTTATGCCGAGCTCCCGGAAAATTCGATAGAGTTGTAACATGAGAATTACTTGTTTGATCAATACCAGTTGTGGCAGAAGATGCTCAGATATTTGACTTAAGTAAAAGTAGCAAATACTCGGTTACAATTAAAAGGCCCGTGTTCAGAATGCTACTTGAGTAAAAGTACAAAAGTATTGGCATGAAAATACCTAAAGTACCAAAAGTTGAAAATAGCAGATCTACAAGCTTACAACGTGTCGCATCGCGGTGCGTTGTGAGCTTGTAGATCGGCTATTTTCAAATAGCCTAGGTATAAAATAGGGCTAAAGTGGTTAATGTATGTTTTTTAATATAATAATTTAAATCTAAAAAGTAACTAGTAACTAAGTAACTAAGTTTTAAAAACATTATAGTGGAGTAAAAGTACAATATTTGCCTCTGAGATGTGGTGGAGTAGAAGTAAAAGTATTGTAAATGGGAAATACTCCAGTAAAGTAAAAGTGCGTGCGTGCGTGCGTGCGTGCGTGCGTGCGTGCGTGCGTGCGTGCGTACCTCGGTGTGTGAGAAGAAGTCCCCGGGCAGCCTCTCCAAGAAGGAAGCCAGAGAGAAGGAGGATTTCTTCTGAATGGTCATTACCTTCAAGAGGGACATGGGGGCCATATTATGTCACGACACATACTGCTTCAAGAAGGACAAGGGGGCCATATTATGTCATTTACTGCATCACTAAATACATTCACCATTACCTTCAAGAGGGACATGAGGGCCATATTATGTCACATACTGAATAACTAAATACATTCACCAGTTTCCGCTACCAGAAAGAGAACCTTGTTGCAGGCACTGACATGCACACATACACAAGCATGTAATCGTGATATTAACTCACGTATGACGGCTGTGGTTGATTGATTGATTTGAGAACCACCGGACTTGGAAGTTCTTACCTTGAGATGCTCTGGGGAAGGACTGAGGAACGCATAGAGAGCCTCGGACTGGCACAACCGCTCATCTGTCAACAGACGCTACACACACACACAGTTTTGAGTTACTAAACTTTTAGGGTTAGGGTTAGGGTGAAATAGCTGAAAATGGCAGAGTAATAGCCAAACATTAGCCGAAAACTGAGAAGATCTACAAGCTCGACAATTTTTCGTGTGCGACATCGCCGCACAACTAAGTATAAAATAGGGAGAACTCTAACCCTAACGCCTAACTAAACCTAATCTCGAAATGTATAATCCTAACGCTCACCACAACCTGAACCTCGATTGAGTTGTAACGTGAGAACTGTGTCCAATTATTACTTGGTTGATCAATACTGAATACAAAGGAGCCATGCCTTTTGTGTATGCATGCGTGTGTGGGTGTGTGTGTGTGTGTGTGTGTGTGTGTGTGTGTGTGTGTGTGTGTGTGTGTGTGTGTGTGTGTGTGTGTGTGTGTGTGTGTGTGTGTGTGTGTGTGTGTGTGTGTGTGTGTGCCTACTGTACTGTACACAAACACACACACATTTTACAGGCTGTCAGCAGGTGTCAATATGAGAAAGTGGCCTGGACACTGAGCTGTGTTTTGTGCTTTTCTGGTCTGGCTTAACGACTTAAACCCTATGCAATTCATTGTCCGGAGTCCCGCAGGGGTCTATACAAAGCCCCCCTTCTTTGTCCCCCTCTAAAACAAATCTCTTCTGAGAAAATAGCCGTTCTACAAGTAGAGCAGCTATTTTCGGCGACTGTTCACCCCCAGAATAAGGACGCTAGGCTTCATGTGGTCCAGGTTATTAGTGCTGTTAGAATAGCTCCCAGTAATAGCAGTGTAGTTTTAAGTGTAGGTTTACATGTTGAAATGAAGCAGAATTAGTATGGAGTATGCATGCAGTTTGTTCAAGTGCTGTTTCCCTTGTCTACTCTTGTTAATCACTATGATGAAATGTAACACGTAAGAGATATTCAAATTGCAGAGCAATGTGTGTTTTCACCTGAAGAAAGGCGTTGAGCTGAGTTTTGCTCTTCTCCAGGAATTTCTGGTCGATGGATTTGAACGGCAGCTTACTGAGAGACGGTAACTGGAGCTTCTTCAATGACGGAAAACACTGAGAGAGAAAGAGAGAGAGACACAGAGAGAGAGAGAATGACAGAGAGAGAGACACAGAGACAGAGACAGAGAATGAGAGAGAGAGACAGACAGACAGACAGAGAAAGAGTGGCAGAGAAAGCAAGAAGCCAATGATGTGTCATCTTCAATAAAGCCATCAAAAAAAAAACTTCTGTTTTGTATTGTATAGTTTTGTTTTAATACGTTTTTTCTTTCGTGAAAATGTTCATAAGAGTCTTGTTGTTGTAATTGTTGGATTACAATGCATCACTACTCTGCTGTTCCAGTGTGTGCAAAGGAGGGCTTGTTTACTCTTCAGAGTTTACAGTGCAGGGTGTGAAATGGGGGGCTCGCTTGTAGAAGTACTCTGTTACAAGCAAAAGTCCGGAATTCATTCATTTTTATATACATTTTTTTATCCCGCAATTTTGTAACCCTTATTTTTCACCCGGTGCCAATTTTCTAAGTGATCCTGGGCGCTAAACTCCCCTCACCAGCCTAGGGAGGCCAGGGCCGAGCTCATGCCTCCTTCAATGCATGAGAGCCAACTGACCTTCTTGTCACCTGACAGGGGGGAGTTTCCCCGGTAGGACGTAGCGTGTGGAAGGAACACGTTATTCCAACCAGTTCCTTTCCCCTCCATCAGGCGCCCCGGCTGTCATGGGGGAGGTGTTATAGCAACCAGGATTACCACATGTTTTTGTGAGGGTATTAACTACCCTAGGAGACACGGGGAGAACATGCAAACTCCACACAGAGTAGGCCCTTTCGCCAACCCCACCTAGGGTATGGGCAGTGATGACGCGGAGGAGAAGACACGCCCTCAGCGCCCACAGCGTCCCCGACGGGAATCGAACCCAGGCCCTTCTAGCTGTGAGGCGACAGCGCTACCGACTGTGCCACCGTGCCCTTCGGAATTAAAAATGTACTTGAGTAAAAGTACAAAAGTATTAGTATCAAAATGTACTTAAAGTGCCAAAAGTAAACGTACTAAAATGTTTGAAAATAGCCGATCTACAAGCTCACGATGCGATGCATTGTGAGCTTGTAGATCTGCTATTTTCAAATAGCATAAAATAGGGCAGGTGGTTAATGTATGTTTTATAATGTAATCTGTCAAATAATTGTAGGTTTGGTGGTGCCGGTGGTTGGTTACCTCGGTGAGTTTGCGGTGCAGGATGTGGAACTCTGTCAGTTTCCTGTGGACGCTCCATCGACTGTTGGCCGACTCCTCTGCCTCCGACAGGCTCACACACACACTGTAACACGCCACCGTCTCACCGCCCTCCTCTGTAGCCTGCAGCAACACAAAGGGTACACGTTCACACAAACACACAGTTACAGTTTTTAAGTTAACCACATGAAGCCTAGTGGTGCTTTTCTGGAGGCATGTACTAATAGGCAAAACTAGTACGCAACACGTTGTTCCTTCCTCTTCGCCTTGCCTACTTGTTGTTAACTAGTTGTACGAACTCTTGTTTTATTGTTTTATGTTTGGATCTTGTTTATTCGATACACTTATTTGTTTTAGCTCTTGCTCATTTGATTTTTCTATTTTGTCTCATCTGTTTATGAAAGTAGGTAGCTGATATATTGCACTTTTACTTTAGCGCTAGGTATACTCTTAGTTGCTTGTTTTAGAAGAGAATGCACTTAATGCTTCTGGTGATTAGTAGTTTAGTTCCCTACCTATGTTGAATGCACTTACTGTATTGTAAGTCGCTTTGGATAAAAGCGTCTTCTAAATGACTGTAATGTAATGTAATGTAATGTTGTGAGCTTGTACTATGTACTAGTGTCACTATAGGCGAAACATTCTGCCAAAAAATTGTATACCTGCAAGCTCACAACGCCGTCGCAACGTGACACGTTGTGAGCTTGTAGATCGGCTATTTTCAGTGAAGAGATTTGGTGTTGAGGTGGAAAAAGGAGGGTTACATAACACTGTGTTTTCTGTTTTACTAGTATCCTTATGGGGACAGACTTCAAGGACCCCCACACACACACACACACACACTGATGTTATTAATTGTTATGAAGCATCACTTTAGTTCAGGGCGGGCCACTGAAGTCACATGCATCAGCTGACCTGTTCGTCAGCTCATCATCATCAGCTCGGACCAGTGTTGATTTTCGTCGACTAAAACTATGACGAAAAATGATCGTCGGCTACCTTTTTTTCACTGACGAAGTTATGATGACTAAAACTAAGACTAAATATATTGACAATTTCCAGTAGATCCAGTAGAACTAGAAGACAAGTAATTTTAAACCTGACCTACCACCAGCAGGGGTCAGCAGTGACAAGATTTCTAACAAGTATGTTTGTGGTGGAACTTTTCCTTCATGTGTATTGGTTCAGTTTCTGGAATCTTAAAAGTGTTTGTGGCCCACCCACCCGACACCATGTTAAAGTGGCCAGATGGGTGGGCCTCGTGCATTTTCAGAGCATGTTTATCTTAATGACGGATCAATCAATTGTGTTGGATCAATGGAACGAACGTAGTATACTTCAAGTCTCTATGCATCTGTATCACAAAACCCATCCAGGTTGTTAAAGAAAAAAACATACCATGACATTTGTTTTCAAATTCATGTTTTAATATTAATGTTATATTATAATTAACGGCCCACCAGTGGTTGAGAACCACTGTATTAGCTACTGAGGTCAAGCATAAAAATGTACCTTAATTAATTGTAATAAAAATTGAAAAAAATCAATACCAATCCCTAAGACCAACCAGTCTGCAGACCCAACAGCAGGGGTCAGCAGTGACCAGATTTCTAACATAAGTATACTAGGATGGAACTTTTCTTCTTCATGTATTAGTTAGTGAGGTCAGGTCATAGATGAGACGTTAACGGACCTCGGGGCAGTGGAGATGGTGGCCTTCCAGTGGCCCAGGTTCATATCGTATCTGTCGGGTGGAAACCTCATGATATGTCCAAAACTGTTCCTTTTCAGGATTCAAATTCATAAACGGCAAAAGTAGCAGATCTACAAGCTCGAAACGCGTTGCTTCGCGCCGCGTTTCGAGCTTGTAGATCTGCTACTTTTGATGTTTTTGTGTCACGCTGTAGTATTCAGTCTGAAAGTCCTCTCAGTGTAGCCGTTTTCTGAGATGGGGGCGTGGCCCAGTGTTGATTTTGACAACAAATTTAGTTTTAGTCATATTTTAGTCATCCAAAATGCTTTAGTTTTTGTCTGGTTTCAGTCGACTAAATATCATAAGATTACAGTCGACTAAATCTACAGTTGATTTAGTCGACTAAAATGTATGTTGGCGGCGCCTTGATGGCGTTGCTGGCTGATTTTACACTTGGTTACATGCTGAAAATAGCAGATCTACAAGCTCGCAGCGCGACGCGTTGTGAGCTTGTAGATCTGCTATTTTCAGAGCGCGACACCCGAGCGCAACCAAACATAAAATGACATGTATCTTAGTTCTACTGAGTCTCTTCTCCACTAGTCCCTCACTAACATTTTAGTCTAGTTCTTATTTGTTGACGAAATTGTCAATATATTTAGTCTTGGTTTTACTCATAGTAGCTTAGGTTTTATTTCGTTTTTATTTCGTTTTCATCAGTGAAAAGAGGTAGTCGACGAACATTTTTCGTCATAGTTCTAGTCGACGAAATCAACACTGGCGTGGCCAATGAGGGACTCTTTGGTGATTGGTTCATACTGGATTATCCCGATCCCGATTGGGTCGTTTAGATTTGCAAACGAGAGAACCCCGCCTTCTACAGCGTCACCCAGACCCTGAATGCGGGGGCTAGCGATTTCAGGGGCTGGAGCCTGGCTAACGATATATCTACCATTATGCGTACAAACCTCGGCGGTGGAGATGGTGGCCTTCCAGTGACCCAGGTTCTCACACCACCAGTCAGTTCTGCTGATGTGCTGCTGAAGCTCACTGTGCTCTCTCTCCATGGCTCCTATCTCCTCCTTCAACTTGCTCACTAGCTGCACGCACACACACACGCACACACGCACACACGCACGCACACACGCACGCACACACACGCGCACACACACACACACACGCACACACGCACACACGCGCTCACACGCACACACACGCACACACACACACACACGCACACACGCGCACACACGCGCACACGCGCACGCACGCACGCACACAGGTTTGAATTTGTGAGGACATTAACAACATTTTAGGACAGCAGTTTTCTCAAAACGTCTATTTCCCATTATACTACTTATACAAACTAAGGTAAGTAAGTAAGTACATTTTATTTATATAGCACATTTCACAGAGGAGTCTAAGTGCTTTACATACATCAATAAAAACAACAACACAACACAAAAAGGCTGTACAAATTTCTCTCAGGTGGGATAACAACACAGGCAAGGAAAATAAAATCATGTAACAACAACAAACGCCTGTTCAAATAGAAGCGTTTTTAGTTGGTTTTTAAAAATGTCAACAGAGGCTGTGTCTCTCAGGACTTATTGGGGAAGAGCATTCCACAGTTTGGGGCTACAGCTTGAAAGGCCTTGTCACCCTTGGTTCTTAGGTTGGTGTTCGGGGTCTCTAACAGCCCCTGTTCAGCAGACCTTAGCGTGGGACCAGATCGATCAAATAACTTGGAGCCTGCCTGACCATGTAGAGCTCTATAAGTGAGCACCGGGACTTTAAAATGGACTCTGAAATTGATGGGGAGCCAATGTAAGGCGGCTAAGACTGGAGTCTGCACGATATATCGATAATTTACCTTCATCACGATGTCATCATGCGCAATATACGTGCCACGAAAGACAGCCCTTACCGCGATAAATGGCATATGTCTAGTAGCCGATTGAGCAATCCCATCGGCAACGCACTGTGGAGTGGAGAAGTATAAATGAAGTTGAGCACAGCTGCTACTGCGTGCCGAGCACACAGTCTATGGTGCCGAGTCCCTGCTCCTCGCACCCCCGTCCCCCACACACACACACACACACGCGCGCACACGCGTAGAGTGGAATGCTCATCAACACTACATCTTAAATATTAATATACTAATCTTGTATGTAATAAAGCTGTTACTCAAATTGACCAAACTAAAATCCATGTTGGTTGCTATAAGATGAGAGTAGCGATCTCTCCCGGTGGATATGTTTTCAACCCAAATGCGCATGTTCATATTATTGACGTCTCGTTAAGTGCCTGTATGCGCGTTTCTGTCTATGGTGTCTTGTCTCGTGTGTGCGCGCACGCGTGTGTCTGTGTGTGTGTGTGTGTGTGTGTGTGCGTGTGCCGTGTGCGTGTGCGTGTGTCCAACTGAAAGTTTTCTGTTGACATCAAGTACTTCCCAGTAGCCCCTCATGAAACTGACTTCTACTTCTCCCCCAAAACCAAAAGGGCAATTAACCCATTGATACCTGGAACGCATCTGTGTCACTTTAGATTTCTTTGGCTATTCAAAAATAGCAGATATACAAGCTCATAGCGCGGCACCGAGTGCCGCGCTATGAGCTTGTAGATCAGCTATTTTTGAAAAATATTTAACTTTTTTTTTTTATGGTTTTTTAAAAAAAAAAATAGGATTTAGAAAACATTTTTAAGAATCGCCTCAGGTCTTAAAGGGTTAATTAGCAAGTACTGGGAGCTGATGGTAGGTGGTGGCGCTCCACCTCAGCAATACATCTCCCAGGGGGGGGGGAGGGGGGTGTAGCGGCATTGTGAAACAGGGATAGACTCCCACGTTCTCACTCAGGCTGATACCGACAATAAGCCTCTCCTCCTCCGACCTAAATGGCTGTAGTGTCGAGCTTATACCTTTTTGTCAGGCTTGGGTGCGTTCTGCATGGAGCTCAGGGCCTGTCGCTTGTACAGCAGCTTGTCGTGGAGCTGGCGCAGTTTAGTCGCGGCGTAGCTGGCCTGCTCGTTGATTCCTTTACTGCCTTCGTCGCACGCCACCTCTCCTGCGTCCAGACCCGCGCACTGGTGGACGACGCACAGGAATACAAATGAACACACACACACACACACACACACACACACACACAGTCAAATAATTCACTTAACCCATTGAGACCTGAAGCCGATTCTACATGTCTCCTAAATCCCAACAGTTTTCTGAAAAACGTATGTTTCTATATCAGTGGTGCTCAATCTTTTTCATGTCAAGGACCCCCAAAATTATATGTATTTGGCCGCGGACACCCATAAAATATTTTGTTCCAGGGACCCCCCAGAAGCAACGATTTGAGTTAAAATGTTCGCTTTAAAAATATATATATTCAAAGATTTGCACACATTTTCACGATTTTTCAAAAATAGCAGATCTACAAGCTCATAGCGCGGCACTCGGTGCCGCGCTATGAGCTTGTATATCTGCTATTTTTGAATAGCCCAAAGTGTTAAATAATGCTTTTTAGCTCAAATCTAAAAATGACACAGTTCCAGGTCTTAATGGGTTAAGTAAAAGTACCAATACTGCAATACAGAAGTACTCCGTTACAAGCAAAAGTCCAGAATTCAAAATTTACTTGAGTAAAAGTACAAAAGTATTGACATCAAAATGTAATTAAAGTACCAAAAGTAAAAGCACTAAAATGTTTGAAAATAGCAGATCTACAAACTCGATGCGACGCGTCGTGAGCTTGTAGATCGGCTATTTTCAAATAGCCTCGGTATACGATAGGGCTAAAGTGGTTAATGTAGGTTTCATAATATCATAATTTATATCTGAAAAGTAACTAGTAACTAAAGTTTTCAAATAATTAAAGTGGAGTAAAAGTACAATATTTGCCTCTGAGGTGTAGTGGACTAGAAGTAAAAGTACTGGAAATTGGAAATACTCAAGTAAAGTACAAATACCTCAAAATTGTACTTAAGTAAATGTACTTAGTTACTTTCCACCACTGCACACAAATAGTAAAGTAAGAAAGCCTTGCCGAGCCATGAGGCCCACAGGGCAGGAATCTATCTCCGGTTCCTGTCGGGTGAGGCAGTTTGATGTTCAAGTACACCACCCCGGACATGACGCTAGAAATATATCCCTTTAATCACCTATTTTATACATGCAAAATGTTTCAAAAGTAGCTAAAACAGCAGATCTACAAGCTCACATCATGTCGTGATGTGAAGCGTTGTGAGCTTGTAGATCTGCATTCTATTCCAGTGGTTCTCAAAGTGTGGTCCTTGGGGGGGGGGGGGGGGTCCCGAGCAAAAGTAGATATAGCACAAAACCACTTGAACCACTTTATCCATCTATACGTTGGCTCATTCAAATATGTTTTTGTAAATATCGTATATGTTTTTTTATTATTATTATTATTTTACACAAATCCTCTCTTCTGGGGGTCCCTGGCACAAAACGTTTTCAGATAGAGGGTCTGCAGCCAAATACATATCAATCTGGAGGTCCTTGACATGAAACAGTTTGCGAAACACTGTTCTATACTTCACTAGCCTCGATCTCCAGGCTTTTATTGTTTCGTTTTGCTAAAAAAATAAAAGCCTGGACCAGCGCGTCGGTGTACTCGGTATGAGGAAGTGTTTCACTTCCCAACCAACCAGAGTGCAGTGGGCGTCGCTCGTAATGTTGTGTTAACGGGGCGGGGGTTGACGGACAGATCGGTGAACCAATGGGATCAGGCGCAATCTCTCGCCGGCTCTATACACCCGCCCCTCTATACACGAAATCAGGAGCGTTGGGGCAGTCTAATACTTCACTGACATCAGAGTGTGTGTGTGTGTGTGTGTGTGTGTGTGTGTGTGTGTGTGTGTGTGTGTGTGTGTGTGTGTGTGTGTGTGTGTGTGTGTGTGTGTGTGTGTGTGTGTGTGTGTGTGTGTGTGTGTGTGTGTGTGTGTGTGTGTGTGTGTGTGTGTGTGTGGCTGCTATGTATGTATGTAAGGGAATGTATATTGCTAGGCACGACAGAATTGTTGGGTTATTAGTCAAGGACATAAGTTCATACGTTTCATCATCTGCCAAAATGTATAACCACTCTTGTGTTTCAACTGCCATATTAATGTGCAATCATGAAAATGATGCCTTTTAAGATGTCACAGCTAACACACCAGATGTTGTTGTCGTTGATGAGGACAGTAGAGAAGTGACCATTTTGGAAGTGGCATGGGCGTTTGACCACAGCCTGGAAGAGGCGTTCCTTACCAAGGTGCTAAAGTACCAACGTCTTTAAGGATGCTATTATACAGCTTTGGTTACAAATGTAAACTGCTTGTGTTCATATTTGGAAGCCTCGGTAATGTCCATAAATCAGTTGTGAGAGGCCTGCAGATTGCAGGAATGCCCGAGTCATTGGCAAAATTGTGTTCAGTGTCTGTGATAATTGGCAGTCGCCATACATGGAGGAGGCGATGCTTCCTCTGCCCGTGATCTGTATCCTGAAATTCTTGTTGTTGAGCTTTGCCAAGTTTGTACATCTACTACCGTTTGTGTTCAAGAATGTCTTGTTAAAACGTGAACGCGATTAAAGATGTTAAATGTGTGTGTGTGTGAGTCTGACCCCTTCCTCCTTGTCCTCGGCGCTGCTATGCGATTGGCTGCGCTGCTCCTCTCGTCTGATCAGCCTATCGTAGAAGTCCGACACCAGGAAGGAGGGGTAGTAACGCTCTCGCATCTGCTCGGCAACCTAAGCGCGATAGAAAAAAAACCACACACACACACACACACACACAAAAACGTTTATGACCCGGGTCCAAAGCGAGGCAGATTCATTTGGCCACGGTGCCATGGGATAGCAAAGAGAAGCCATTGACCGCTCACATGCCATGGTTCGTGATGTTTCATCAAGATTGGCCGTGGCTAAATGAGATTTTCTGCCAGAGCAGCAGTGGCTCTTGGAGATTCACGATTAAAGAGGGTTTGTTTGTTTGTCACTCACTAGTAGGAGTGAAATGTTGGCGTGGCATGCTCGGAAGACGGTGCTAACAATACATTTGAATGATTTTTGATTGATTTTGTTTATTTTGGACACTGTTAAAAGAATAAATATAGATATATAGACAGACAGACATACAGACAGACAGACGTATAGATATAGATATACCGTAGATATGAAAACCAGTAGCGCTAGAGTGCTCGAAAAGGGCATAGGAAGAAGTTTACATCGTATCAAGTCCTACCCCTTCTTGCTCATTGTAATTTTTCAATCAAATAATGATTTAAAAGACAATTAAAGATTCAAAATCTATGTAAATACATAACAGGATAATAGTAAAAGATATTTAAAAAAGAATGGTGATAATGATAGTGATAAATCTGTTGCTAGTTTGACCACTTCAAATACTCTTTAATCTTAAAATAACCCAAAATAGGCTATCTATTCTGATAAATGATTCTGGGTGTGCAACATGCTTTCATAGAAAACATGCTAACTTCTATGGAATCCAAATGACTGAACTTCAATCCATGTACAGTAGTCTGCTACTTTGACCACCAACAGCTAACAGTTACCTGCTCCTGTAGTCTGATGAAGACCTGCGTTCCTCGGTTGCCCACCAAACTCTGCTGGACTTCCTTCAGCAGAGCTTTCTCCACGGGGATCTCCCTGCTCTCCACAAAGAACTTCTGGTAGATCTCCCCCACGATCTGGGGCACCTCACTCTGTAACACACACGCACACACACACACACACACACACACACACTTGGGGTGTTACTATACTGCCCCACAAAGCCAAACGTGCAGTAAGCACGTTTTTTGGACACACACTGACTTATTTGTGTATCCCAAAGGGTCAAATTATCCTTTGTGATTTTGGGGGATAAACAATTACCTCAAGAACAGATGTACAAATAGTTACAGTATATGCCGATATCTTTTTTTTTTTTTTTTTTTGCAAAATATGTTTATTGCTTTTTTTTAAAGACATACAAAATACAAACATATAAACAAACGAAAAATAATAAGACAAAAATACAGCTCAGATACAACATTCATAAAACGATAAGCAAGAACATGATCAAAGGACACAACTCCCGGCCAACAAGGAAAGACACCATTCAAAATGATTTAAGATGTATGAAAACACCAGTCACCAGTGGCACAAAGACACTAACCAGGACAAAATGCTGGCCTACAAGAAGGCTAAGGCCGGTATGGGAATCCCCCAAGCACAGTGGCGGACAGCGTAGGTCCAATATAAGACAGATATGGATCCCAGATCTTGTAAAAAGTGTCCAATTTGGAATGCAACATACATGTAATGTATTCACAAGGGATACAGTCCATTACAATATTATGCCACGCTCTTATGCATGGAGCATCGTCCTTGATCCAAAACAAGAGAATGTTCTTTCTGGCAGCGAACGTTAGCAGGTTAAATAACCTTCTATGTTTAATATTTACAATATGACCATCTATGAGACCAAGTAGAAGACACAAGGGATTTAAATCGATAGGAACACCAAAGATAGAAGCGAGTTCTGCAACAATATCAGACCAATAGTTCCGAAGCTTCACACAGGACCAAAGGCAGTGAATGTAATTACCAGTCTCTGTCTTGCATTTAAAACAAAATGGGGACACACTGGCATCCATTTTATTTTTGAGAGCAGGGGTTATATGAACACGGGCCGATATCTCATTTGACAGACCAGTTAACACATTGCCTGCCAAGGTCCTTTTAAATAAAACACTTGCCTGCCAAGGACGTAAACATACGTCGTTTTTGGTGAAAATGAGCCTTATTCAATGGGCGATAGAAACAAAATGGAAGATCGCGGGAAAAATGTAGAGGAGACCCTCCCGCAACCCCCAGACACTTTTTGTTTACTTCCGTTCCGTGTCTACAACGTGGCTTCTGCGGCTCTCCAAAAATCGCCAAATTAAGGTAAAAAAACGCTGGCAATGGGGATAAAAAACGATGTTTTAATCTCAGGAACTCAATGTGTTAAAACACGTTTAAACCCATTTATCAGTTGAGACTGTAAAAAAAAAAATATATATATATATACATATATATATTGTAGCTACTGCACTTTGGCTTTGTAGTGTAGTATACTTGTGATGAGATACACATTTTAGGCATTTTTACCCACAGAACTGCCTCTGTCTGTCTGTCTGTCTGTCTGTCTGTCTGTCTGTCTGTCTGTCTGTCTGTCTGTCTGTCTGTCTGTCTGTGTGTCTTACCTTATTGGCCGTTTTGAGCGTCTCCACCAGCTCCCAGAAGCTGATCAGGGCTCTCTTATCCACCCTCTCCATGTAAACTCTGAAGTGTTCCCTGTAACCGGGGTTACACAGGATGTCATCAAACTGCAAGATCTGGACGAGAGACACAGAGAGCGAGAGAGAGAGAGACACACAGAGAGAGAGAGACTATATTATTCCTCTATTGACGTTGAGCAATCAGCCCCAACAGCTTTCTGTGAGCCAGTGTTGATTTCGTCGACTAAAACTATGACGAAAAATCCTCGACTACCTTTTTTTCACTGACGAAAACTAAATAAAAACTAATGACTAAAACTAAGACTAAATATATTGACAATTTCGTCAACGAATAAAAACTAGACTAAAACGTTAGGGAGGAACTAGTGGAGAAGAGATCCAGTAGAACTGAAAGACAAGTCATTTTATGTTTGGTTGCACTCGGGTGTTGAGCTCTGAAAATAGCAGATCTACAAGCTCACAACGTTAGGGAGGAACTAGTAGATCTGCTATTTTCAGCACAGGCAACCAAGTGTAAAATCAGCCATTACGATGCCATCAAGGCACCGCCAACATACGTTTTAAATCGACTATAGATTTAGTCTACCAGAAATGGCATCACTCCCCGACGTGTCCTTCAGTGGTTGTGTTTTTTATTCAGGCAACCAAACCAAGGTCGCCCCCGTGCCTATCTGAATAAAAAAACACACCTCAAGGACACTTCCCTCCTTCCGTTGAGTGCTGAGCATTCTTCTGCTTTTATATATCGTCCTCAGAGCAGCCAGGGAATGGCCGAGGAGGGAGGCACGTTTAAAAGGGTGCGTGCGCTGGCCTGGGCGCTTCTTCTTTTTTTTCACACCATTTCTGAGGCATATGAGGTGAAGTAGATGTACAGTAAGCCGGTGCTTCTCAAACGTTTTCATGCCAGGGGACCCCCAAATTGATATATATTTGGCCGCGGACCCCCATCTGAAAATATGTTGTGCCAGGGACCACCAGAAGCAAAGATTTGTGTTGAAGTGTTTAAGTGCTTTAACCCATTGAGACCTGGAACGCATCTGTGTCACTTTAGATGTCTTCGGCTATTCAAAAACAGCAGATATACAAGCTCGTAGCGCGGCACCGAGTGCCGCGCTACGAGCTTGTAGATCTGCTATTTTTGAAAAATCACGTTTTTTTTTTTTGATTTTTTTCAAAAAACTGTTAGAATTTAGAAAACATTTTAAAAAATCGCCTCAGGTCTTAACACTTTACCTGCCAATCACGAGTATAACCGTTGATGAAAAATACACCCGTTTACTGCCAAAAAATCCATCCACGAGTATAACCTTTTTTTTTTTTTTTTTTTTTTGTCTTTTTTTTTTTCAATTTATCCACACAGAACCAGAGATATCACGATCCAAAGATTTCTAGCTCCATTCACTCCTTGGTTAACTTATTACTTTAAAATCCTGTATCTCGGCTCCTTAAAAAAAAAAATTTAACACTGGCACTGGGGGAAGTAAAATAAAAAAAACCCTCTGGCAGGGAATGTGTTAATGGGTTAAAAGAAATATATTCAAAGATTTGCACGAATCGAAAAGCCAAAGTATACAAGGTTAAAGTGGTCAAAATGATTGTGATGCTAAATTCACGCATTTTGGGGACCCCCTGGAACCCCCTCAAGGACCCCTGGGGGTCCCCCCGGACCCCACTTTGAGAACCAATGCAGTAAGCGGCGTTTGCGATGTAAAGCTGCGGGGTTTTTTTTTTTTTTTACCCTCTGGCTCTGGGGCCCCTCGCTGTCCTCGGTGGCCGCCCCCTCCTCGGTGTGGTCGTAGTTGGGACCCCCCAGCAGGCGGATCCTCTTCTCGCACTGCTTCTTGGCCACGGTCAGCTGGTTGATGTAGCGCTTCATGTCTCTGGCGCGCAGCAGGTCGGCCTTCATCGCGGACGACTCCTTGCCTTTGCGCTCTGACAGGGCGGGAAGAACAAAGAGACGAGGTTTATAACGAGGGTTCCCAAAATGTTCAGGCCGCCCCAAAAAGAATCATATTTGAACTGGGGACCCCCCACCCTGACAAGCACTTGGTAGGAGTTGAGGCATTACATTTAGTTTGGCTCTGTACCACAGATAAATATTCTGAAAATAGACGACCAACAAGCTCACAACGCCTCGCAAAACGACTTGTTGATAAAAAAATATACAAATAACTGTATTCACTGGAACAAAGGGAGGAAGCACTACATGGATCAAATGGCTCTCTAGAGTCTTGACAGATGCCCTTTGGTGGAACAGGTAGGTACTGTATACATAAACACAGTCCAAGAAGTACTGCTTAGTCTCCCTAGTGGTATAAACTGCAAGCCTGGTAAACCCCCCTCCCTCCGGAAATCTCATTTGCATTTGAAACAAAATGTGTGTCGCAAGCTTCTTCCATTTGACGGAGTCAGGTTAATAAACTGCAGACCAACAAGGAAAAGAATCCAAGGCACTCTTCACTTGATGAAGGAGTGCCTTGGATTTTTTTTTGTCCCTTGTTGGTCTACAGTTTATGCCATGGGGGCAGAAAGAAGCAGTACTTCTTGGACTTTTTCGAAAACTTTTCAAAGTTTACGGAAATGTTCACCTATACTTTGCAGGATCAAAGTGGTAAGAAATCAGGGCACATGAGCTGCAAAATGACCAATACCGAGGTCATCAAAAGAACCTAGAATAAAGGCAGATACATTGGCCAGACTGATATACAGTATCAGTCCAGCTCCAATTGCTACACCCGCCTACATGTTAGCGAGATGTGATGATGATGATGGTCACAATCATGGATACTGTACAGTAGGTCCATTCCATTTGACTCTCACGTAGGGCTGTCACGATTACACATTTAAGTTGACGATTAATTGTCACTCAAATAATTGCGATTAACGATTTAACCCTTTAAGACCTGAGGCGATTCTTAAAAATGTTTTCTAAATCCTTTTTTTTTTTTGAAAAAACAAAAAACAAATTGAAGATTTTTCAAAAATAGCAGATCTACAAGCTCATAGCGCGGCACTTGGTGCCGCGCTATGAGCTTGTAGATCTGCTATTTTTGAATAGCCAAAGAAATTTAAAGTGACACAGATGCGTTCCAGGTCTTAATGGGTTAATTGTGTGTTTGGCATTGAACATTGGAACATGAATTTTCTTTTTTTATTTCCGTTTGCCTTTTACGCTTTGTGATAAAAAATAATTGCACAGGGCAGATATGACAAATAAGTTAAATACACAAAGAAATCATTATCCATTTATCATTTTATACAAGTAAAAATGGCAGAAATAGCTGATCTACAAGCTCAAAAGATCAGCTATTTCTGCTATTTTTTTATATTCAGAATTTGTGTGATTTTTTTTTCAACGGAAACTATTATGACAATTATGCAAATATTATGCAAAAATAATTGCGATTAGACGATTACGTAATCATTGTGACAGACAGCCTAACTCTCACATGGATTAATCCTGTGATAACACAAGTCTCTGATATCATGTGAATTATTAGGATGAAAGATATTGGTGGTGTTAGTCAGACTGACTGGTGGTGGGCAGTGGTGGAAAACGTACTCAAATGTTTTACTTAAGTAAAAGTATCAATACTGCAATGTAGAAATACTCTGTTACAAGTAAAAGTCTGGTGTTCAAAATTTTTATTTTGTAAAAGTACAAAAGTATTGGTATCAAAATGTACTTAAAGCACCAAAAGTAAAAGTACTAAAATGTTTGAAAATAGCAGATCTACAAGCTCACAACGCGTCGCACCGCGACGCGTTGTGAGCTTGTAGATCTGCTATTTTCAAATAGCCTGTGTATAAAATAGGGTTAAAGTGGTTAATGTATGTTTCATAATATCATCATTTATATCTGAAAAGTAGGCCTGACCTCGACTAAGTCGACTGGTTAGTCGCGGGGGGTCCGAGTCGACTGCGTGTCTCTTAGTCGACTCTAGTTTTTTTTTTAATGGCCAAAAATGTTTTCAATAGTTTTTTGGCCAAGTCTACACCTGCAACCACACGTAACTTCCACTTTATTCTTCTTATTCCTCGTCTTTGTATTGGTATCGTTTGTGTTGGAGCGCCTCAGTGCGGCTGCAGAGTTCACGTGCAACCTCTTCCAGAGAGAGATAGAGACACTAGAAACTCTGCTGGAGACACAAAACAAACTGTGTAGACTTGGCCCTTTGAAATAAAATGCATTTTGGCCAAAAAAATAAATAATTAATTAGTCGACTGCCAGTCGACTATTGGCAATTAGTCGCCAATTAGATTCGACTAAACAAATCCTTAGTCGGGGACAGGCCTACTGAAAAGTAACTAGTAACTAAAGTTTTCAAATAATTGTAGTGGAGTAAAAGTACAATATTTGCCTCTGAGATGTAGTGGAGTAGAAGTAAAAGCATAGACAACTGGAAATACTCCAGTAAAGTAAAAGTACCTCAAAATTGTACTTAAGTACAGTACTTGAGTAAATGTATTTAGTTACTTTACACCACTGGTGGTGTGTGTGTGTGTGTGTGTGTGAGCTGTACCTTTCTGCTGCTTCTTCAGTGCAGGCAGACTGCTGATGGTGGTGGCGTGGATGATCTCTACTACTATCTGATACCTAGAGAGAGAGAGAGAGAGAGAGAGAGAGAGAGAGGATGAAAGAGACAACGAGACGGAGATAGAGAGACAGACGGAGACAGAGAGAGAGAGAGATCCATGAAATAAAGCGAAATACATTTTCAAAACTGAACATTTTGTAAGGCAAAGTCCTAAATCTGCGATTTGTGAAACAGCGCGAAAGGAGCCCCCACACTGGCACTGTATTTCCTAAACTATTGGTTCTCAAAGTGAGGTCCGGAGAACCCCAGGGGTCCTTGGGGGGGGGGGGGGGGGGGACCAGGGGGTCCCCAGCCAAATTGATTAATATAGCGTCGCAATCATTTTAACCACTTTAACTCTTTGACTGCGGACGACGCGATAACGCGTCAAGTGCTACTTTGTCCAGTTGGCCGTCGACGCGCTGGACGCGCGTTCATTGTTTAATCTCTGATTGCGCTATGCTGCTTAATATTCAATGTTATTCTCGAGTTCCACTTACTTCACGGACATCTGCATCCGGTTTCATGACCTGGATTCCGTTTCCGGTTTTTGATTCTTTTCCCCAGTCATTTTCGTCCAAAATAGGTAAATAAACGGTCTTTCACACGGTATGACGGACAAACGGACAGTTTCTCTTCTATAATCTATGGTCTGGGTGACGATCAGTCATCGCCGTCGTGTATCACATCGTAATTTTGGCAATCAAAACAATCTGGGAGGACGTCACATCCGTTTTCATGTTTTTCCCTGTCTAATCTATCAAGAAGGGTGAGAGAGTCCCAACGACCTGATCAAGCAGTCATGTGCTGCTCTCTAGTGGCGGATTTGTGCTGGGTCTTTATATTATGTGCCCTTAAATTATTTTCATGAGAACAATTCAAAATATAAAAATAAAAAAACACAAATTGCTGGCACTGGGGGAGTACTTTATGAAAATACTCTGGCAGTCAAAGAGTTAACCATTATTTTATACTTTGGCTGTTCAAAAATAGCAGATCTACAAGCTCATGAGCTTGTTAGATCTGCTATTTCTGAAAGATTCCTGGCACCTCGTAGCCAAATACATATCATTTGGGGGGGGGGGGGGGTCCTTGACATGAAAAAGTTTGATAACCACTGTCCCCCAATATGTCAAAGTTATGATGTTTTGGTCATATTGTTCTACTACATACTGTACAGCCAAACAGGAGAAGAAATTGAAGATTGAGGCTTTAACCTTTGCTTTTATGAAATCTAAAGATCATTAGGGGTCTTCAACAGGGGGTCCGGGACCCCTAGGGGGTCCTCAGAGTTACTACAGGGGGTCCGCCAAATCTTTGTGTGATATGATTTTATTTTTTACATTAACCACTTGAACCCTAGTATCCCTTTTCTGAGGAGAACTTAACCTCACAGCGCGAGGCGTTGTGAGCTTGTAGATCTGCTATTTTTGGCTAAGAGTCATAGGTGTAGAGGGAAAAAAAGAGCAGCAAATGTTTATCTGAAACTCAATTTTATACAATACAGAGGGGGTCCCTGCTTCATCTCTCTCTCAGCTAGGGGGTCCTTGGCCTGAAAACGTTGAAGACCCCTGACTTAGGGGATTATCGGAAGATGCTTCTGAACACGTATTTCGATTGCTAGTTTGACCACTTCAAATACTTGAATCAAATAACTTACTAATAACCGAAAATAGCCTATCTATAAACATGCTATTAGTATAAGACATACAATACATACATTACGATTAGCCTTTTTTAGGGATTTTCGATAAAAGAATACACATAAATAGATGTTTAATTTTTTTGGGGCAGCAGTTGTTAGGTATGTCCATATTATGACCATTATGCTCTAAAAGTGTGAAACACATTTTTCTTTTCACCCCGGCTTTAACCCTTTAAGACCAGGAACGCATCTCATTTTAGATTTATTTGGCTATTAAAAAATAGCAGATATACAAGCTCGTAGCTACGTAGCTACTTTTATATCTGCTATTTATTTATTTTTATCGTGAAAATGTGAGCAAACCAATGCATATATATTCTACAAATGTCTTCTAAATCCTAACCGTTTAAAAAAGAAAAGGTATGTTGCTATATCAGTGGTTCCCAAACGTTTTCATGTCAAAGACCCCCAAAATTATATGTATTTCGCCGCAGACCCCCCATCTCAAAATGTTTTGTTCCAGGGACCCCCAGAAGCAAAGATTGGAGTTAAAAATGTTCCCTTTAAAAATATATATATATTCAAATATTCGTACAAATGTTCACAATTTCAAAAACCATAGCAGATCTACAAGCTTGTATTGTGCTATGAGCTTGTAGATCTGCAATTTTTTAATAGCCAAAGAAATCTTAAAATGACACAGATGCGTTCCCGGGTTGAATGGGTTAATAAGAGGAATAGGTGAACACTGTTAACGCTACACCGCCACCACACATGGCAGCATGACCAACACAGGGTGCTGACTGACACAGCGCGTCAGAAACGCTCGTTATTTCACTGAAAACCACAAAAAAAAGAAAATGACAGTCCTCTGGCCTGCTCCAAATTTAGACTCGGTCTATCGCCGTGGCGACCGTGTCTGTTCCCATGGTAACGCCACAGCAGTGAATGGAGTACTAGTTAACAACACCTGTTTCACCCAGCCGGGGGGGGGGGGGGTGTGTGTGTGGGTGTGTGTGTGTGTGTGTGTGTGTGTGTGTGTGTGTGTGTGTGTGTGTGTGTGTGTGTGTGTGTGTGTGTGTGTGTGTGTGTGTGTGTCGCTGTTCCGCAGCCTGTGAATGATCCCAGGATCACCGAAGAGTACACCCAGAAATCACGTGATCGCAACAAAATGGAGCTGGTTTCGTTTAATGCTATATGAGTGTGCCGCACTATGAGGTTGTAGATCTGCTATTTATTTTTTTAATCGTGAAAATATGTGCAAACCTTTGAATATATATATATATTTTTAAAGCGAACATTTGTAGCTCAAATCTTTGCTTCTGGGGGGGTCCCTGGAACAAAAATATTTTGAGATGGGGGGTCCGCGGCCAAATACATATCATTTTGGGGGTCTTAGCCACAGAAGAGTTTGAGAACCACTGCTCTAGTGTGTTACTAGGAGGTGTACCGTAGTACCTGAGTTGTTTGAGGAAGTCCACGTCGGCGGAGGTGGAGATGAGTTTGATGAAGTCCTCGTAGGAGGCGGCGTAGGTGTAGGCCTTCTTCTGCTGCTCCGCCTGCTGCTCCCGCTGCTCCAGCTGGGACAGCAGCATGGTGTTGATGGAGTCCGGGTCGCTCAGCACCTCCACCAGGGGCTTCAGCACTGGATGGAGCACACACAGAGAGAGAGGTTTGGATTACTATACAAAAGCACTAGCCTGGTAAACCCTCCCTCCGGAAATCTCATTTGTAATTTATTTCAGGAGTGAGTCTGGCATGATCGCCCATTCTGCAGTTTTGGCTGTGGGCTGGAGTTGGGCGGGAGTAATACCGTTGACTGACAACCCCTTCAGCCAATCAGCAGTGTCCCACTTCAGCCAGTGCATTTTTACCACTTCCAGACTAATGTGACGCAGCGGGACTTTTGAGACGGCCATGCCCAAAATAGGTTGCCTTATTCGGATACAATGCGTGTCACTGCCCGCCCCTGCCGGTTCTCTAAATTTTTATTTTTAAATAGGCTCTGTCATGATTAATTGACCACATATATGAAGTTAAACAGCTAAATTCTATCCAAACGATATCTTAAAAGTAAATTCCGTGCCTCAAAAAAGAAGTTTGAGAGCGTTTTAAAACCGAAAGTTTTTAGTTCCATTTTTGTCGTCTGCACTCGGTCCCATTCGGGCTCACTCGAACTCGCCACCTGCAGTGGCGTAACGGAGGGGCAGCAAGTGCTGCGGTGCGGGGGGGCCACCAGCAGGCGGGGCCCCGCCTGCGCTGATAAAAATATTTTTACAGCAAAAAAAAAGACAAAAGTTGACGCGCGCAGGTTTTGCGCGCGCGTGCATGTACGTGGGCCTCACGTGAAACTCCCGCGGGGAGGCCCCGCGATTCTGCGTTACGCCACTGGCCACCTGATTGGCCAACTGTCGCTGTCAATCACAGAACGATGAGCGACGACGCTGATAGGCTCGTCCATTTGGTGAACGGGCTAGAAACGCCCAGACAAGCCTTCAGGCCAGACTCCTTCCTGAAATCAAATGGAAATGAGATTTTCCGGAGGGAGGGGCTTTACCAGGCTAAGTGAGCACCTCTCCACCAGGGGCTTCAGCACTGGATGGAGCGCACAGCAGTGTTGATTTTGACAGCAAATTTTGATTTAGCTCCATTCCACTCCATTTAGTTTTAGTCATATTTTAGTCACCTGAAATGTTTTAGTTTTTGTCGACTAAATATCATAAGATTATAGTCGCCTAAATCTACAGTTAATTTAGTCGACTATAATATATTTTGGCGGTGCTGTGATGGCGTCGTAATGGTTGATTTTACACTTGGTTGCATGCTGAAAATAGCCGATCTAGAAGCTCACAACGCTTGTGAGCTTGTAGATCTGCTATTTTCAGAGCGCAACACCCGAGCGCAACCAAACCAAAATCACTTGTCTTTTAGTTCTACTGAGTCTCTTCTCCACTAAGTCCCTCACTAACATTTTAGTCCAGTTTCGATTTGTTGACGAAATTGTCAATATATTTAGTCTTAGTTTTAGTCATCATAGCTTAGTTTTTATTTCGTTTTTATTTAGTTTTCGTCAGTGATAAAAAGGTAGTCGACGAACATTTCTCGTCATAGTTTTAGTCGACGAGATCAACTATACTAGTGAGCACCTCTCCTCCACCAGGGGCTTCAGCACTGGATGGAGCACACAGAGGTTTGGATTACTATACTATAGTGAGCAGTGGTGGAAAGTAACTAAGTACATGTACATAAGTACTGTACTTAAGTAAACATTTGAGTTACATTTTACTTTACTAGAGTATTTCCAATTTGTAATACTATATATTGCCATGATAGGAGCCTGTTAACACATTGTGTGCCAGAGGTTTATTAAAATAGGGCACATCCAGTGCCAGGCTGCCAGCATATCTTCCATCCACTTACACTGATATGTTTCGTGCTGTAGAACCCCCGACACGGAAGTGCATGTAAACATAGCCTGCGTGCGAGACGGCGGAGGGTCCCGACTAAGGCCTGGAACAAAAATATTTCTAACGCGATCCTCCATTGCAGTGATCGCTGATCGAAAACGGCTCATTCCCACCACGTTAAAAAAGATATTAAGCTTTTAGTCAAGGAGTTAACATTGGAGCGGACAACCGGAAGCATTTTTGACATGGATCCACATCCGGCCTCTCCTTCTTAGAGACTCCTTGGATGATCCCAAAGTTTCGTTAGAGCGCCCCACGTGGGATTTTTTTTTTTTTTTTTTTAAATGGGCCAAAAACGGTCCGGACCGTTTATGGCACATAACGCATAGCTTCTCAAAAACGGTCCGGACCGCTTTTGGCACACAACGTGTTAAAGAGTTTGGGACAGAGCCCAGAGAACCTCACGGACCTTGAGGCAGAATGACAGACAGACAGACAGAGAGGACAAAGCCCCTTTGTTCTCGGCTGCATCTTAAAATGCAATATTATCGGATTCTGCCGTCTGATCCCATCTAATGGAAACCGTTATCCAATTACATCTAATGGAATTGCATTATTGGCCTGGCTGATACAGCACTACTACACTGGAGAGTGGAGAAAACACACACACACACACACACACACACCCCCATAGTCATAGTCTTTTGAATAAAATTCCATTTGGTTTTAGTCATATTTTAGTCATCTGAAATGTTTTAGTTTTAGTCTAGTTTTAGTCGACTGAATATGATAAGATTATAGTCGACTAAAACTACAGTTGATTTAGTCGACTAAAATGTATTGTGGCGGTGCCTTGATGGCGTTGTAATGCCTGATTTTACACTTGGTTGCTTGTAGATCTGCTATTTTCAGAGCGCAACACCCGAGCGCAACCAAAGATAAAACGACTTGTCTTTCAGTTCTATTGGATCTCTTCTCCTCTAGTCCCCTCCCTAACGTTTTAGTCAGGTTTTTATTTGTTGACGAAAGTGTCAGTGAATTTAGCCCTGGTTTTAGTCACAGTGGCTTAGTTTTTATTTCGTTTTTCGTCAGTGAAAAAAGGTAATCGAATAGGTTTTAGTCGACAAAATCAACACTGCTTCGGTCAGACAGCAGCGTAAGGCGTGACTCTCTAACTAACCTTTAGTGGTGATGACTTCGGTCAGACAGCAGCGTAGCGTGCGTGACTTGGCGTCCCTCTGCGGCAGCAGACACAGCAGCAGGAGGCGAGCCACGCAGCGCAGGAACGCCAGCTCACAGTCTGGACTCACCAGACACGGATGGAGAGGGAAGGGCCTCGCACACTCCTCTGGTCTGAGACACAAGAGAGGAGAGAGAGAGAAAGGGACGGAGAGAGACAGAGAGATAGAGAGAGGGAAAGGGACGGAGAGACACAAGAGAGATAAACCCAAACTGGAAGGGATAGCAATGGGAGCAGTGTATGTGTTTGTGTGTTTGTGTGTTTGTGTTTGTGTTTGTGTGTGTGTGTGTGTGTGTGTGCGCGTGCGTGCGTGAGTGTGTGTGTGAGTGTCTGTGTTAGAAGATAATGATATAAATGACATTAGATCAGGGGTCTTCAACAGGGGGTCCGGGACCCCTAGGCGGTCCTCAGAGTTGCTACAGGGGGTCCGCCAAATCTTTCTGTGATCAGTTTTTTTTGTTTTACCTCAACCACTTGAACCCTAGCACCCCAATTCTGAGGAGAACTTTAGCCAAACATAGCAGATCTACAAGCTCACAACGCCTCGCGCTGCGAGGCGTTGTGAGCTTGTAGATCGGCTATTTTTGGCAAAGAGGTATAGGTGTAGAGGGAGAAACCAAGAGCAGACCAAGTAAACCAAAAAAGTTTAATCTGAGGCACAATATAGAGGGGGTCCCTGCTTCATCTCTCTCTCAGCCAGGGGGTCCTTGGCCTGCGTGCGTGCGTGCGCCTACCTGGCTGACGCGGCCTTGAGGTCGGTGAAGTGCGTGTGCAGGATACGGATGGTGTCGTAGCACACGACGTTGACCAGGTCGATGTCGGCCAGCCGCGACCTCAGCTGGGTCACGGCCGTCCACCAGTCCTGCACCAGCATGGAGTAGAGCTGGCCTTCATCGCGACTCAGCGGCCCGTACCACGACAGAATGTAGTCTCTGTACGAGTAGTCGAACACTGCGGAGACGAGAGAGAGACGGAAGACCCAGAATGTCAAGTCAAGTGTTATTTGAAGAACAGCACCGTTCGTACAAAACTAAACTCTTCTAGTAGTAAAATGTAAGTAAAATTTTCTTGCTGTCGGGGCAGAAACGTTGTTTTTTTTTTCGTAAATTAACGCCCTACTCGATCATACTACAGCGTCACACAAAAGCATGAAAAGCTTGAAACATCAAGCTTGACAATCTGCTACTTTTGATGCTTTTGAATTTGAAACCTGAAAAGTTTTGGACATTTTCAACTGACGATTTGCGGTTTCCAACTGACGATTTGCTTTACATCAAAGGATAATAATAAAATATCCACGCATTCCTGCCATTACCGTTTTCAAAACAGTAATCAGGCAGGTTGTTCCAGAGAGTAGGACCATATTAGGGACTAGATGCATGTTCACGAGATTTAGATGTTATTCTAGGTACAGTTAGGAGACCAGTGTCTAAAAATCTGAGCGGTCTGATTGGTTTACATGTAGTGAGATTGTGAGAACTAAGCAAACCCTTTAACTGATTCACTGCCAATCACGTAGATCTACGCGAACCTATTTAAAGCTGCCACGTGCCAGTCGTGTAGATCTACGTGAACTATTTTTTATTTTTTTTTATTTTTTTCTTCCAATTTGACCCAAAGACCAAGGAGATATGATTTTTCGAAGATCTAGACTCCTATCCACTTCCTTGTTAACTTAAAAATTATGTATCTCGGCTCCTGAGTACTTTTTTTTTTCAATGAAAAATCTCTGGCACTGGCTAAAAAAATATGAAAATACCTCTGGCAGTTAATGGGTTAAGAGCTTTGTGAAACAAATAGTAGTAAGTTGAAATAATTTCTGTATTGAAATAGGAGTCCATTAAGTCATCCAATTATTAGTAGTAACGATGTGATCGTCCTTTCTCATCCCAGTGAGTGCTGGGAGTCCAGCAAACAGGGCATTACAGTAATCTGCCCCGTTGGAGATGAATGAATGCATGGACCAATCTTTCACAGTCATGATTGAGACATGAAGCTCCTAACTTTGGAGATGTTTTTTCCAACAGATAAAAAGCAGATCTACAAGCTCATCTTAGTGCGTTGTGAGCTTGTAGCAGAGATGCTGCTAGCCCTGCGTCCTGCGTCTCTGACGGACTGACGCACATTTTTAATAAAGGACGCATTAAACCAACCATCACAGCGTCCACGGGACGCATACAACCAAAGCGAGCCGCTAGCCACGCAGCCGTGCTCCAAACCGAGCCACGCAGCCGTGCTCCAAACCGAGCCACGCAGCCGTGCACCACACTGAGCCGTGAGCCGCGCCCAAAGCGAGCCGCAAGCCGCGCACCAAACCGAACCGCGAGCCGTGCACCAAACAGAGCCGCGATCCGCGCAGCAAAGTGAGCCGCGAGCCGCGCACCAAAGCGACCTGCGAGCGCACACCAAACCGCGAGCAGCAAAGTGAGCCGCGAGCCGCGCACCAAACCGACCCGCGAGCCGAAACACCGACGCGCGACACGTCGTTTTCAGATCGTTATTTTCGGTGCGACACAAGCATAAATCATTTGAAGGGAATCCCACTTTTTAAGAAGAAAACACCAGAGCAATAAATACTGCCGCAAACATCTACTTTTCTTAAACAAATATCTCTGCTCCGTTTACATTCTCTTCCACAAAGTGTTGCTGTTCTTTAGTTCCTATCTATCTCTGCTCCTATGAAGTGTACATTATCTTTTTCATATTATTATTATGAACTTTATATTGTAGTTTGTACCCTGTATTCTGAGTTTGTGACTACAACAAGTAGCAAAATAGAATGTACATTAGGACAGTGGTTCTCAACCTGTGGGTCAGGACCCCCAGGGGGCTCCCCACATGATTTGGGGGGGGGGGGGGGGGGTCCCCAGATGACAGTGAAGTCACAATTTAAGGACTTTTAAGATATTTTTAATACCTCAAGAAAGAAAAGAAAAAAGACTATTACTGCATCCAAACTAATCAACAAACTATACTATAAATACGGTCAAAATTGTGAAATAATATAAGAAAGAGGCGATCTACAAGCAAGGCGTTGTGAGCTTGTAGATTAAAAAAAAAAAAAACGACCTTGTAGATCTGCTATTTTGACTACCGTAAATTTCGGACTATAAGCCGCGATTTTTTCCCATTTTTTGACCCTGCGGCTTATATAACGGTGCGGCTTATCTATGGATTTTTACAGCTAACGGCCACTAGGGGACCTCCTAAATCTATGGATTTTACACCTGCGGCTTATAGTCCAGTGCGGCTTATATATGTACAAATCATTCAATTTAGCTGCTGCGGCTTATATTCAGGTGCGGCTTATAGTGCGAAAATTACGGTATGTATCTGTGGAACTGAGTTAAACTAAATTAAATGCCTCAACTCCTAATTCCAAGTGCTTCTCAGGGTGGGGGGTCCCCAGTTCAAATATGATTATTTTGGGGGGTCGCTGCCTGAAAAGATTGAGATCCACTGCATTAGGATATAATGTACACAGTCACACACACATAGAAGATATGGAGATTGGAGATCAAAGAAAACGATAGAAGGGGGGGGGGGAGACGTGTAATTGGGGACCCATAAAATGTTTCTGGGACCCATTTGAATGACCACCTGTGGGTCCCGGGACCCATTACATTGAAAACCTAGCAACATCACTGTTGTAAATCTGCTATTTTTGTCTAAAGTTCTCCTCAGAATAGGCACGCTAGGGTTCAAGTGGCTAATGTAAAAAAAAGAAATCATATCAAACCAACAGTTGGCGGCCCCCCTGTAGTAACTCTGAGGACCCCCTAGGGGTCCCGGACCCCCTGCTAACCCATTTAGACCTGAGGCCGATTCTAAAAACGCCTTCTAAATCCTTACGCTTCTTAAGTTTTCTGAAAAACTATTTATTCAAAAATTAAAACAAATGTACGTTGCTATATACTGTACATAGCAACAACAACAACAACCCCAAAAGAGGGTTCCCGTCCTGAAAAGGTACAGTTACAAATAGGGGTTCCTGCCCCAAAACGGGTTAAAACACATGTAATAAAAGCAGAACACGAGAAAGGAAGAAAGTCAAAGATATTCCTCTGAGTGGCCATGCGTTAAAGGGATTCTAGGTAACTTTAAGCCTAAATTCAAAAATGTTTATGTATATATATATCTTGCATTTTTTCCCCTCTATCAGCCACTATATAATGGTGCTGGGGTGTTTTCCTGCATTGAAACACAGTCCTCATTCTGAAATCCGTATTTTCCCTACTATTTATGTTTTGACATCCGGGTATCCGGGACGTAAATGGAACGCACGCATGTGTGCGTGTCCGTGCGCGTCCGGCGAGTTCGAGTGGGGGGGGCGGTGTTTGACAACAGTTTTTTTCTTTTTTTGATCTCTCTAAGTTGCCTAGAATCCCTTTAAGATAGCAGTCATTATGAAAGATTCATTCTGCCACAGCAGCACACTCAAAGAGTATCTTACCATCAAAGACTTCTGATGAAACATTCACACTGATATATGGAGTCACGGCAAATCAAAGAAATTCTGAGCACCACGTGCAGAACTCTTCGTGAACCATTTCCCAATGAGCATGGACATCTAATGAAACGCGAGTGCTATCAAATAGTCAGATGCTGCTGTGACTGAGTGTGGAACCAAGTGCCTTGACGTTCGCAATGTGGGAAAGTAATCCATTAAGACCGATAATGCATCTGTGTCATTTTTAGATTTCTTTGGCTATTAAAAAAAAATTGCTGATATACAGGCTCATAGCGCGGCACTGAGCTTGTAGATCTGCTTCTTTTCATTTTTTTTTTTTAAATGGTGGAAGATTTGTGCAAGTCTTTGAATGTATTTGTCACAGGATGATTGAATAACCAGGACGATTGAAGACAGAGCGCTCGTTTTTAGGCACCGGGCTTCGGGGCGAGGCGGGGCGAGGCGGGGCTTTGCTGCGACGCGGACCTGTCTGTTGTTGTTCCCCCCCCCACGTAGCAACCAGGAAGCTACGCTAGGGGAACGCTGAACACGCGTTCACACGCACGTGATAATAGTTATTGTCCATGACGGAGGCGCGCCGACTCAGCAGAGCTTGAGGCCGAGGAGGCGTGCGAGTGCCCGCGCTGACCGGCCGATGCTCTGATAGTCGACACAGCGCCGTCCGAGTTGTAAACCGATAGGGACAGAATAGTTATTTTCATGGATCACTGTGTGTGTGTGTGTGTCTCAGGGAGAAACTAAAACAATGCGTGTGTGCATGCACGCGCGCATGTGTGTGCGCACAAGCGCGCACACACACAGTGATCCATGAAAAGAACTATTAACTCAATCTTTCCTTCTGCGTGGGGGAACAAAATATTTTGAGATGGGGGTCCGCAGCCAAAAACATATCATTTTGGGTGGTCCCTGACAAGAAAAAAAGTTTGAGAACCACTGATATTATAGCAACATAAGTTTTCTCTTTTTGTTTTTTAACCGTTAGGATTTAGAAGACATTTGTAGTATCCTTGAGTGACAAATGTTCGCTTTAAAAAAATATATATATATATTCAAAGATTTGCACAAAGTTTCTTGTTTTTTCAAAACAAAGTAGCAGATCTACAAGCTCGTAGTGGGGGCACAGAGAGCTTGTATATCTGCTATCTTTGAATAGCCAAAGAAATCTAAAAATGACACGGATGCTTTCCCGGTTTTAAAGGACAACTTTGTTTTTTTTACAACCAAGGTTTATGTTTTAGCTTGTAATTAAAGTAAATTAAAGATGAGTGTTAAAAAATGTTCATTTGCTGCTTTATAGTTTTAGCAATTTTTGCGATCTTTTTTTTACAGTGGGCGGGGGCATTCGGGCAGGTGGCTAAATGTGTCTTTTTTACACAATAAAAAAAGGTCCTGTGGTCTTTGATGGCCAGATGTGAGTTATTGGGGGCTAGAAGAGTTACCATAAATAATAATAAAGAAATCGCCGGGTTATTGTGTAAAAAAAAGTAATATTTAGCCACCTGTCCGAATGCCCCCGCCCACTGTAAAATAGATCGCGAAAATTGCTAAAACTATAGAAAGCAGTAAATGAAAAAAATGTAACACATCTTTTATTTACTTTAATTACAAGCTAAAACATAAACCTTGGTTGTAAAAAAAACTAAGTTGTCCTTAATGGATTAAAGATGTATCATTCCAGTCCAGTGAGAAATATCGAATTGAACAGCGTGACTTGATATTTTCATCAGAGCAAGAAGAGACATTAGAAATCATTCAGTTCATTCTCTTCTCAAAATGGATGACAGACATCAAGTCAATGGAGAGATCCGAGTTAGTATATAGGCCTACTTTTCCATTTACCATGTGTGGTTAGTCACCCTTTCCGGGACACTTAGTCCAGGTAACGCAGAACCAGTGGTGGAAAGTAACTAAGTACATTTACTTAAGTACTGTACTTAAGTACAATTTTGAGGTATTTGCACTTTACTTGAGTATTTCCAATTTCCAATACTTTTACTTCTACTCCACTACATCTCTGAGGCAAATATTGTACTTTTACTCCACCACAATTATTTGAAAACTTTAGTTACTAGTTACTTTTCAGATATAAATTATATTATAGGATAAGGATAATTCCTTTAACAGGTCCGTTCATGAAGGTCCTTGCGGTCTTGTTTCCAATGAGGGCCTGTGAGCAATTAGGGGTTAAGAGTCTTGGTCAGGGACAAATTTCATTTCATCGACACATTTGCTGGCCTGGCCTAGAATCGTACCTGGGGCACCCAGGGCCTCTGGACTTATAAAACCTACATTAACCACTTTAGCCCCATTTTATACCTAGGCTATTTGAAAATAGCCGATCTACAAGCTCACAACACGTCGCGATGCGACGCGTTGTGAGCTTGTAGATCAGCAATTTTCAAACATTTCAGTACTTTTACTTTTGGTACTTTTAAGTACATTTTGATACCAATACTTTTGCACTTTTACTCAAGTAAATTTTGAATTCCGGACTTTCACTTGTAACAGAGCACTTCTACATTGCAGTATTGATACTTTTACTTAAAGGGTAAGACCACTTTGGTAGAGGTTTGGGTTGTGTAGTTACCTTGCCATGATGTAACTCCAAAGGTGGACAAGAAATAAAAAATAATTGCTCCATTGATTAGAAATTGATCATTCAAAATATGCTCCTCATTGACTTACATTGTACGGTAAAACAGCTCTCAAAGTCACTCTTTTAGCCCATAAACAAACGCAAAACAAAGTTGATTCAGACAATATAGAACATCACCAAACCCAGTACTGTTTTTTTTTTTAATAAAAATGTTAACTTCCTGTTGATTTTGCTATTTTTATTAAAAAGAAAACCCGGACTGGATTTGCGGATCCGGATCCGGATCTTCAAATAGTAAAATCAGCAGGAAGTTAACATTTTTATTAAAAAAACAAACAGTACTGGGTTTGGTGATGTTCTATATTGTCTGAATCAGCTTTGTTCGTGTTCGTTTACGGGCTAAACGAGTGACTTTGAGAGCTGTTTTACGGTACAATGTAAGTCAATGAGGAGCAAATTTAGAATTATCAATTTCTAATCAATGGAGCAATTATTTTTGATTTCTTGTCCACCTTTGGAGTTACATCATGGCAAGGTAACTACACAACCCAAACCTCTACCAAAGTGGTCTTGCCCTTTAAGTAAAACACTTGAGTACTTTTTCCACCACTGCGCAGAGCGTCTGTCCCTTCCGTCCCTATGACAACCTGGTCATCACTCCAAGCATCTACCGACCTGTGGAATGACCGCTCGGGAATGACACCCACACATGCTTGACCATTTGACCCTGTCGTTTGCTGACCAGTGTTCGTCTCTACTAGTGCTGCAACTATCCATTATCTTCTTAGCAATTATTCTATCGGTTACCTTTTTCGATTAACTGGATAATCAAGAAGCGCTGGGGGAGTTTTTGTATGTAATTGAATGAATCAATTAGTCAGATTAACCACTTAACCCCCATTTTATTCTTATAAAATAGGGACTATAGCCGATCTACAAAATCACGCTTAGCATCGCAACGCGTTGTGAGCTATTTTCACTATTTTGAATAAAAGAATAAAAAAATATATATACATACATATACATATATACATATACATGATATTCGAATATTGGTCTTAAAAAAATTCTGATATTCGAGTATATTTGAATATTATTATTATTATTATTATTATTATTATTACTATTATTATAAAAAATATATTTATATATATTTTTTTCAAAACATTTTTTTAAATATATTTTTTTGACAGAAACAGTACAAAAAACAATGTATCGAGTGCTCGGATCCAATAAAACATATATTTTGTTTGTTTTTAAAACTCCATACATTGTTTTTTGTATTGTCCCTGTCAAATAAACATAATAAAAAAAAATGTTTTTAAAATTCGAAAATTAATTTTCATATTCGAATATACATATTTTCCCAATTTTCGAATAATATTCAAATATCAAATATTCGTTTGACAGCCCTAGTAGGGCGTAAAGCATATATACATTTATTATATGCAATTATATCCCTCTTTTTAAAATGTTTAACCCCAGATTTTCAAAACATTTTCACACAGCGCATTTACAAGCTCGGCTATTGTAGAGAAGTGTTGAATCAGGCTTAAAGTGGTTAAGCAGACAGAATGGAGTAGTAGCACAAAGATGACTACTGATACAAAGATGATCCGGCTTAACCTTTGACCCTGTGATGTCACAGAGGCCTCTCACCTTACTTACTACCAGACCACTTATAATAAACCTTTTTCAACACACACACACAAGGGTACACAACTACACACACACACACACATGAAAATCCTGACACCATCTGTTACCTGGCGGCAATTTCTCAGACTGTGTGTGTGTGTGTGTGTGTGTGTGTGTGTGTGTGTGTGTGTGTGTGTGTGTGTGTGTGTGTGTGTGTGTGTGTGTGTGTGTGTGTGTGTGTGTGTGTGAGTGTGTGTGTAATCCATGCTGAGGGGGCGGGGTTAGAGACAAGTCACAGGATATTGAATGATGTAGCTCCAAAGTACCTCAGTAATTATTTAAAAAAAGGTCAGTGATGTCCACGACCACGCTACAAGGGGGGGAGGATCCACTGACCTGGTTCCTGGTCAGATTTGACACATTTAGACCTAAAAAAAATACCACCTTCTAAATCCTAGCATTTTTTCATTCAAAGAAATGTAATGATGTTGCTATATATCTAGCACAGTGGTTTTCAACCTTTTTCGTGTCAAGGACCCCCAAATTGACACATATCAGCCCACGGACCCCCATTCGAAAAGATATGCCAGGGACTCGACCATTTTGATTTCTTGGGGATCCCAATCTACACTGTATCATCATCATTAATGTTCATTTAACTCTGAGAGTGTACAAATGGGACCAAATGGACCCGTTAGGGTCCATTTGTACACTCTCAGAGTTAGAGACACATAAGGGTCAATTTGGTTCCTAACTATTAGTTTGGCTGGGGACCCCCTGGAACCCCCTCAAGGACCACTGGTGGTCCCCGGACCACTGGTTGAGAACCACTGATCTAGCATGTCGTCTCTGTCGGGTGGAAAACTCAGTAAGTCCAAAACTGTTACTTTTCAGGATTCAAATTCAAAAGCAGCAATAGTAGCAGACGATCAAGTAGGGTGTTAATTTACGAAAATAATTGAAAGGTATAACAACATATAGGCTTTCCAGGTCTAAATGGGTCGATCGAGCATTTGGACAATATACATTCAAGCACACTGCAGCAGCAACTGTGGCATGGAATGGGTTAACCTACAGACGGTTAGGAGTAACAGTTCCTGTGATTCTTTTAAATCTTCCCTAAAGGGATCTGGCTAAGGCTGGGAGCAGAGTCTGGGGTCTAGATTTGATCTAAACTAAATGTATTGAAATGCACGGTTTCTTTGTGTCTTATTTATGTCTTATTTATAATTGCACCTATGGGTGCTTGGACCTGACATGCACAAGGACACTTGTGGCACCATTGGGTGTGCGTGAACTTCAGTGCAAATACACACATCACATCGTGCAACATGAATGGCGTAATTTGCACATACATAGTACATACATATGAAGGACTTCTGGGGAATATGAAAACACAACACAACATATGAAAACACTTCTGGGGCTCATTTTAACGTCTACTCTGGATTTCTTGTTTCACCCCCCACCCCAAACAGTTTTTAAATAGCTTGATTCAATACGTTGGACTCATTTAAAACAGAAAACTACTTTCTCACAGAACAATGTTCCTCTGAGGTATTCTGGAATGTTGAGACAAAAAGGAAAAATGCATATTTGTATCCTGTGTGTTTGAGCATGATGTCATTTCTGTTGGGACGGCTGTGCAATTTGTGTTGTGACTAAGCATACAAGAGAAACTATTTGAACATTTCTGTTGGTACGCCGACAGAAAATGTCAAACTAGTTAGACAGGATGTAGTTGGTAAAATGAAGCGACTTCAAAACTGTCTGGGGGAGCAGCACACACAAAAGACTGAGTAGTAGACGCGTCAAATATCACTCTTAACCAACACTTACGTTGTCACATGACAATAGATTCTCTGCATAAATGTGTGGACACATTATTCATGAAGATGATTATTATTATTACCTTCCTTCAGGGCCTTGTCCACGTTATGTGACACCACCACCCTCGCCCGGCTCTGGTTTGAGTCTGGAGCCGGCACCAAAAAACGAGCCTGAAATACAGAAAAACAGGTCAGTTTGTCAGGGATGGATCGACGATTTGGACAGCATTAAACAAAAAGAAAAGAAAAGAAAAAAGGAACAAAACAGGAAAACTAAACATCATCACATATTATTCATAAGTAGCTTAACCTTGCTGAGTGCAAGGCTTTGTCTAAATCGAGCAGAATTTCTCAACTTCATCCAACAAATCTATAATGGTAAACACACCGTGTCATGTGTCAACTAGAACAGATAGTCCACGGAGTCCAGTGGCCACCTCAACATTAAACTCACAGTTTTTTTTTCCTCTCAAAATGTTAAAAAAAAATAAGACTAAATGTATGCTTTGGAAAATGGTTGAAAATAATGTCAAGTATATATGATTTGAGCATGTACGGTACATCATTATCAGACCTAAATTCCGTGTTTATTTTCCAAATGACTGGCTATCACAGATTTTGTAGCAATTCGTAGCATTTGTATAAATGTTGGGCCATTTTAAAATGTATAAAATACATGTAAATATAAAATCATATAAAATATAACATACATAAAAAAATGTGCCCAATAATACCAGGTGCCCACTGTTCTGGTTACCGAAACGAGGGGATAGGGCGAAGAAAGAATGGAGAGTAAAGCAGCAGAGAGGACAGAAACTGAAAAGGAAAGATAATGTGAATGTCGTCTGTCCGTTCACTTCAAACTACACACATCGGCCTTTCTTTCTATCCGCCTGTCCGCCCGCCCATTATTCCAAAGTTCACCCCTGGGTTTTTAAAAGCTTATACCCAAATATCACCGGATCAGGCTGTTGTTGTAGTTTATAGCTAGAGATTGCGTGCATGGCATGGTATGGCATGGCATGCGTGGGGGAGATTCAAGGGGGCCTCTTCTCATTGCTTACAATCAGTCATAGCAGATTACTGTCTGTAAATCAACGTGGTTCTCAAACTGGGGTCCGGGGACCCCCGGGGTTCCTGGAGGAGTTACATGACTGTAGCTCAGAGTGTAGACATTTACACAATTTCAATTTGTACACTCTCAGAGTCAGAGTTAAGATCTTATCCTATAGTTTGCGGTCCCAGAGATAGAAAATTGTATCAAATGGGGGTCCATGGTCTAATCCAGTGGTTGTCAACCAGTGGTCCGGGGACCACCAGTGGTCCTTGAGGGGGTACCAGGGGGTCCCCAGCAAAATGTGTTAACATAGCGTCACAATCATGTTTAACCACTTAGCTTTGGCTATTCAAAAATAGCAGATATACAAGCTCATAGCGCGGCACTGAGTGCCGCGCTATGAGCTGGTAGATCTGCTATTTTTGAAAAATCTTGAAAATGTGTGCATAGCCTTGAATATATATATGTTTTAAAACGAACATTTTTAACTCAAATCTTCTGGGGGGTACGTGGCACAACATTTTCCATTGGGGGTCCACGATCAAATGTATATCAATTTAGGGGTCCTTGGCATGAAAAAGGTTGAAAACCACTGGTCAAATCTATCAACCTGCGGGTCCTCGTAATAAAACAAATGCAACTTTGAAACCCACTACCGCATGACGTGATTCTGAACAGTGAACAGCACTGACCATGAGCTTGCCGAAGAACTCCAGCTGCCCCGCCAGCCGCCTCCTCTCGCGGTCGAAGCGGACCACCTTGGGGGGGCTCTTGCGGACCAGCAGCACCACGCTCCCGGCCAGGAAGCACAGCAGGGCGAAGGAGGCGTAGACGAACAGCTTCAGGAAGAAGGAGGTGACGCTCAGGCCTCCCCAGGCGAACTGGAACACCAGCACGGCCGCCACGCCCAGGCAGAACGCCGGCACGAACTTGAACGACGAGGAGCCGACCGAGGAGATGGAGGAGGGGATGGAGGAGGGAGAGGAGTTGGCGGACATGGGCTCCGGTGGCGGCGGCGCTCCTCTGGCACCGGCGGCGGGCGGTCTCCCTCCAGCCAGTGGTGTGATAATGCTAGCTGAGGAGGAGGTGGGCATGCTTCTGTGACCCCACCACCATCCATATAGTATGTGTCACTGCTAGTCAGTCTATGATAATAATAATAATAATAATAATAATAATAAAGTGGGTCCTCTGCTCTGCTGGTGTCTGTCCGGTGAGAGAGCTGCTGGGTACACCGCTGGTGGTGGTGGTGGCGCTGGTGAGACTGGTGGTGTATACCCTCGACTACGCCGCTGTTCGCAGGGAGAGGACGACTCAGAGGAGGCATCCCCACTCATATGACATATTCTCCTCCTCACCCTGAGGCGGCCCACGGCGGCGTTCCTCCGTCTCGCCGCCGCTCTGAGCATCAGGCCACCCGGCGGCGGGCGGTCACAGTCTCACACACACGCACACACACACTCACACACAGGCGCAGTCCCTTATAGTCCGCTTAGTCATCCAATGATGATGAGTCCCTGGGCTGAGAGCAGGAGACACCAGAATGCAGGGGCTTGTCTGTCTGTCTGTCTGTCTGTCTGTCTGTCTGTCTGCCAGCCACCCTCCCACAGATAGAGGAGGAGAGGACAGGGGGATGACAGATGAAGCTGCAACCGTCACCTTGAGAGCAGATGAGGGTCTGTCTGTGTCTGTCTGTCTGTCTGTCTGTCTGTCTGTCTGCCACCCCCCCAGAGGAGGAGACACAGAGGACGGACGGACGGATGGATGGATGACGGATGAAAGCTGCAACGACCACCACCACGATCACCTTGAGAGCAGACAGGTGGAGGAGGAGGAGAGGCAGGCAGCCCCACAACAACCAGCAGCCACTGTTGTTGTTGTTACCATTAAACCAATGAACCCGGGGGGGGGGGGGGGGGGCTATTATTACTATACTGGTACGTACCCGGTAAGTAGGTAAAACCTAACCAACGTTAGCTTGGAGGAGAGAGAGAGAGAACCGTACGTTTACCCTACGGCATCATCATCACCACCAGAGACATTTTCCTCTCTCTCCACGCCAGTGACAACAGGTTCACTCACTCACTCACACCGCTGCCATGTTATAATCCACCTCCAGCCCCCCTATAAAGCTGTGCTTTTCTTATGTTTTATAACGTTAATCAGCAGCTAACGTTAGCTTAAAGCGCTCCACACACACTAAACAACACCATCCATACTATACCTATCTATACTCCCTGGAGGAAAGCAGCTACAGTATTAAGGCGGCCCTGCTTGCTGCTTATTTTTGTCATGAAAACAAACACAAAAATAATTGTAACTATTATTTGTCCAACAAAGAACGTATCGGCTGCCTCCGAAAATGTCTCCCCGAATTGTAATAAAAGATAAGAGGGAAGAATAGAGAGGTTTTTCTTTCTCTTCTTCTTGTTGTTGTTGAGTGCTGCTGCTGCTGCCGCTTCAGCTGACTGGCTGACTGGACTGATAATGTTGCCAGGTTTTGGGAGTGAAACAAGCAAATAGGTCTATGAAAACAAGCCCAATAAGCCACAGAAAGAGCACTTTATTATTCCCCAAGCCAAGATATTTCTTTAACCCTCCAAGACCCGCAGTTGTAATATTACAACATTTGTATTTTATCAAAAACATGGTATAAATCATTTGTTTTCCTGTTATTCTTTCACCTAAACATCATCATTGGATCCTATTGTTTAGTCTTGCAATGTCATTGGCCGGGATATTTGCATATAAATACCCCCCACAGAGGCAGGAAAAGTCACAACTTGAAAATCCTTGAAGGAAGAACAATCTCTTTTTCACTGGACAGGATTTCTCACAAAAAAGTAAGTAAAATGTCTGCAATATTTTTTTTGGTGATCATTAGAATGTCTAGAACATGTACATATGATATTATTGGGAAAGATATCCCCCAAATGTAAATTAGAGCATGCTTTATACTTGTTGTTTTTTTACAACTCTGGGTCATAGTGGTAGCAAATAGCAATGCCACCTGTTCACCTGGCTAAGTGGAGTCTTATAGTTTTCACAATACATTTATACAATTATGTGTATTTTCCCCACATTGCATTACTATATATATATATATATACCACAAATAACCACAAACATTACCAAAATGTTTTGCTAAAACATTATAGGCAATGAAATGTTATAACTTTTAAGCTAAAGCAGTATATTTGTCTTCGAGTACAATTGGTTAAAACATACAAATTGGTATGTGTGTGTGTGTGTGTGTGTGTGTGTGTGTGTGTGTGTGTATATATATATATATATATATATATATATATATATATATATATATATATATATATATATATATATATATATATATATACCAATTTGTATATTGTAACCAATTGTACTCGAATACAAATATACTGCATCATTAGCTTATAACATGTCATTGCCTATAATGTTTTAGCAAAACATTTTGGTAATGTTTGTGGTTAGCAATCAGTGTATGGTAATTGTTCATATGGGAGTCGCCCAGTTAAGAATCTCTCATCATTGTTCATGTGATGGGTGTTGGGATTGCCCACTTACAGTCATCCCCAATCCCTTTGTTAGGCTAAGCATCATCATTCATCACTGATAGTGCTAAGTACCATCATCACTGATGCCACTTGTGAGGATAAGCAAAGTACAATAGGTTGGCCAGACAGTATTGTGTGACTTGTGAAATATGTACCTGCAGTGAGATGTGCTAGTACTAATGTACTAATGGTATTTCTTTATTTTCATTTCAGAATGCCACAAGCAAGGAGAGAGCCTCGCTTCACTGCAAGGGATGTGTTGGATATTGTAATGCATGGAGAGAGTGATGTGGACATCGACTTTACTGAAACTGATGAAGAGTCGGATGAAGAGGCCTGTGGAGAGGAGTCCAAAGAAAACCATCCACCCAGTGAACCCAGTGAACCCACTGACCCACTGACCCACTGCCCCCCCCCCCAACCGGCCAAACACGCCAAACCCAGAATGCCACAAGCAAGGAGAGAGCCTCGCTTCACTGCAAGGGATGTGTCCAGACTGCAATCCACGCAAGGCACCATGTCAACATCGGCCATCAGATGTGCGCCAGGACCAAGTTGGACACCTCCCACGGAAGACAGAGAGGGGGCGCTGCAGGAATAGTGGCTGTTCAAGTTACACCAGCTTACTCTGCCACAAGTGTGGTGTTCGTCTGTGCATTTCAGGAGACCGAAACTGTTTCTGGGACTATCACTGCTAAAAAGCAAGTGATTGTAAATGGTGTTCAAATTGATGGATGAGAGGGGGTGCCCGTTTCATTTTGAGCAGGTGTGAATTGGTCTTCGGTGGAGGGCTGTTTGCATCACATTGTGACCAGTGTATATTGTAATTAGGTTTCTTTAGTACATTCATTGTACTGTTTTTCATTTTGTTCTTTTAATAAAATCAAAATTCTTAAAAATATGGCTTATTGATGTTATTATTCATAATGTACTGTTCTGAGGCCCAATATTATTCATAATGTATACTGTTCTGAGGCCAAATGATAAACCATAACCATATAAATGAACCCTTAAGTTGTTTTAGTGAAGTATATAGACATTTGCCATGCTATTCTGACAGTGAGTAAAAATGGCCTATAGGAAATTCTGCTACCCGTTAGACCCACTGTTGTAATATTACAACATTTCAATTAAACCTTACGAAAACTATTTTTTTTAAAAAACATTATATTTCCCTCTCCAAAGTACTCCTAAAACACCATCTGAAAGGTTGATTATTTTTTTTTGTAAGTAGAAATATATCCGGGTCTTGCAGGGTTAAAAATAGCCGATCTACAAGCTCACAACGCGTCACAATTGTGAGCTTGTAGATCTGATATTTTTGAAGAAAAATCTTTTTTTTTTTAAGTGAAAATTGTGGAATATTTTCAAATCCACACAAATCTTGAATGGGGGTCTCTGGCACAAAATATTGTCAGATGGGGGGGGGGGGGCAAATACATATTAATTTGGCAGTCCTTAACATGAAAAACTACTGGTTTACACAATATTTAGATAACAAGCCAAAATAAGCCACTACACTTTAGAAACAAGCCCAAAAAAGTATTGACCCGCAACCACCAATATTTTCAACTAAGCCCAAAAGTCGCTTATAATACGCGGACATGGCAACACTGCTGACTGACTGCTCTGACAAAACCTCTGCGCACGTGAAGGCCGTCGGCCAATCAGCGGCCAGCGCTAAGGCCGATTTATGCTTCGTCGTCGGTGTTGCCAGGTCTGTTTATTTATAAGCTACTTTGGGCTTGTTTTTCTGTAAAGTTGCTTGTAAATATTGGTAGTGGTTGTGGTGGGTTGCTTTTTTGGTAATTTTTGTTCAAAAAGTGTAGTTGCTAATGTTGTTTAAACCAGTGGTTCTCAAACCATTTTCATGTCAAGGACCCCCACATTAATATGTATTTGGTGCCAAGGACCCCATACAAGATTTGTGTTCAAAATATATTCCACATGTTCCCCTTTCTTCCCAAGACTTTTTTTTGGGGGGGTGGGGGGTGAAAATAGCCGATCTACAAGCTCACAACGCGTTGCATCGCGCCACGTTGTGAGCTTGTAGATCGGCTATTTTCAAATATTTTCCCAGGCTGTGTCTCCTAGGCTACCAGAGAGGCCAATTGGCTATTTAAAATGTCAATGTCCCTGTCCATGTCCATGTCTTGTTTATGTATGTTTACTGTGTTTTAAAGTTTTGTATTATTATCTGCTGTAACATAAATTGTCCAGTTTGGAACATATTAATAGACTTGACCTTGACCCCTAGTTTACAGCCCCCTTTCGAGGCTCGTATAGTTTCAATGTACAGATTATTAAAAATTCACATTGTCCTGCAAACGGATCTCCTTACAACCAAAACAACCAGTCAAAGCCAACCAAATCAAAAAAGAGCTTTTTCGTGCATTATTTGAAAAAAGTCAAGTCGAGTCATATTTATTTTTATACAGCATGTTTAAAAGCAACAGCAGTTGACCCAAAGTGCTTTCTTATCAAATTATAGAAATGGAGAAAAAAAAAGGAAATTAAATGAAATTAAAACAAGTAAACTAAAGCACACAAATCAAGAAGAAAATACAATAAAACATATAAATGTAATATTATTATTATTATAAAAGAAACATCAGTGAATAAAAAGCATTGAATGGGCCTAAAATTGTGAATGTATGGAGTTGATTGAGACAGAAGTCTACTCAACTACTACTAACTACTAGGCTATGCTTGAAAAAAAAAAAGGCTGACCCCGTGACCCCATGTAAAAATATATATATTTTTTCATTCGTTCATTCATTTTGTTCCTTTTTATCGGTATCACAAAGAAAACTTTTTTATTTAAAAGTTCAAAAGAAAAAATACCATGACATTTTATTTAACTATGACGCTAGTATGTCACATGATGTACAAGTAGGCTACAACCCCCAGGCATGATGTAGCCTAGAGGTACGTACACCCCCTGGACATGACACTAGTATGTCACATGACAACACCCCCTGGACATGACACTAGTATGTCACATGATATACAACACCCCGTGGACATGACACTACTATGTCACATGATATACAACACCCCCTGGACATGACACTAGTATGTCACATGATATACAACACCCCCTGGACATGACACTAGTATGTCACATGATATACAACACCCCCTGGACATGACACTACTATGTCACATGATATACAACACCCCCTGGACATGACACTAGTATGTCACATGATATACAACACCCCCTGGACATGACAGTATGTCACATGATATACAACACACTATAGTAGGCTATGCAGTGGTGTAAAGTAGCTAAGTACATTTACTTAAGTACTGTACTTAAGTACAATTTTGAGGTACTTTTACTTTACTGGAGTATTTCCATTTTTCAATACTTTTACTTCTACTCCACTACATCTCAGAGGCAAATATTGTACTTTTATTCAAGTAAATTTAATAGACTACCCCTAATCCAACCCTTGATGCTGAATGCCAAGCAAGGAGGCACTGGGCCCCATTTGTTATGGTTAATATATTATAGTCTTTGGTATGACCCAGCCGGGGAATCGACACCCCCCAATCTCAGGACAGACCCTCTAACCACTAGGGCCACTGAGCAGTGTTGCCAGATTCTGTGAGAGAAACAAGCAACCAGGGTCTAGGAAAACCAGCCCAAAAGAAGCGACTATATGGGCCACACCACATGAGCACTTTAACATATACATCAGCTACGCGACGCGTTGTGAGCTTGTGTAGATCTGCTATTTTCAAATAAAATCTTGCGGGGAAATTATAATATTGCAGGTCTGGCAACCCCTGCCACTGAGCTGGTTAAACCACAGGAATAGTATTTACAGGACAGAACGTCAAAAACAATAGCCTTATGGTCTTACTTAAGAGTGTGGAAGTGTGTGTGTGTGTGTGTGTGTGTGTGTGTGTGTGTGTGTGTGTGTGTGTGTGTGTGTGTGTGTGTGTGTGTGTGTGTGTGTGTGTGTGTGTGTGTGTGTGTGGCAACACACTTACACATAGGCCTACTACTGTACGTCATCATGACCCATTTAACACAATCAATGCAACATTCCTCCTGCGGGGCATAGGTTGCATAAACCGGTGGTTCTCAAAGTGGGGTCCAGGGACCCCCAGGGGTCCTTGGGGGAGGTTCCAGGGGCAGGGTTGCCAGATCTGCTTATTATAATTTCCCCGCAAGATTTTATTTGAAAATAGCAGATCTACAAGCTCACAATGCGTTGCATCGCGACGCATTGTGAGCTTGTAGATCTGCTATTTTCAAATAGCTGATGCATGTTAAAGTGCTCATGTGGCCCATAGTTGCTTCTTTTGGGCTGGTTTTCCTAGACCTGGTTGCTTGTTTCTCTCACAGAATCTGGCAACACTGTCCAGGGGGTCCCCAGCAAAAGCAGTTAACATAGCATCCATCACAATCACTTTGACCACTTTATCCATTTAGACGTTTGGCTATTCAAAAATAGAAGATCTACAAGCTCACAGCGCTGCGAGCTTGTACATCTGCTATTTAATGTTTTAAAATGTTTTAATGCTAGGAAGATTTTGAATAATTTAGATAATTTATTAACACCAATCTTCTCTTCTGGGGGTCTCTGGCACAAACTCTTTTCAGATGGGGGGGGGGGGGGGGGTCCGCGGGCAAATACATCAATCAATTGGGGGTCCTTGACATGAAAAAGTTTGAGAACCACAGGAATAAACGTAGCAACCTGCTATTCAGCAATGGTCTTTATAAAGGACCACCATAACATAAGTAAACACATGTATATTTATCTATACAACTCTCTCTCTCTCTCTCTCTCTCTCTCTCTCTCTCTCTCTCTCAAGGAAATAATCAGATTCATAATTATAGTGACATCTGGTGACAAAAATATGTTACTGTAGAATGAATGAATGTGAAACATGGAGGGCTTTTCTAATATCAAATGTAATATTGTTTTGGCCAATAATTGGAGAATGGACACATAAAAAGCGGAACAATGACACTTATTTTTCTTTTCATAATTGAGTTGCTCCCAATGCATCGCATCGCCCCTTAATTAATATGAATATTGGACTGCATGCATGATATTGACAAAAATCATAATGCAATGTTCTGGCAGATATAGTGATTTCAGAAATGTGATTTATGTGAACACTTTTCTAAATCAAGGTTATATCTCTGTGCGCCTCAAATTTGCTCACCATCTCCAAATTAATGCCATTTTTACAATTTACAACTTATAAGGCATTTAGCAGATACTCTTATGCACAGCAGAGGTGTAAAGTAACTAAGTATATTTACTCAAGTACTGTACTTAAGTACAATTTTGAGGAATTTTTACTTTACTGGAGTATTTAAATTTTTCAGTAGGCTACTTTTACTTTTACTCATTACATCTCAGAGGCAAATATTGTACTTTTACTCCACTACAAATATTTGAAAACTTAAGTTACTAGTTACTTTGCAGATATGAATTATTACATTATAAAACGTACATCAGGGGTGGACTGGCCATTTGGCGTACCGGGCAAATGCCCGGTGGGCCGCGGGCCAGTGGGCCACTGGGCCAAACGCTCCCGTTTTAGGATTATTACGGTCATTTCAGGGTCGCGTGGCCCAATTATTAGTTAAGTTAATGTTTGGGCTAAGATGCTGGGCCTCAGTGCGGCTGCAGAGTTCATGTGCAGGGCTGGGCTGAAACAGTGAAACGCTCCCCCCCCCCCCCCCCCCCGTTGACAAAACGGCCCGGGGGGTGGTGGGCCGGTCCAAACCAAAATGCCAGGGCTGAATTTTGGTCCCAGTCCGGCCCTGACGTACATTAACCACTTTAGCCCTATTTTATACCTCCCTCGGCTATTTGAAGCTCTACAAGCTTGCGATCTACAAGCTCGTAGATCTGCTATTTTCAAATATTTTAGTACTTTTACTTTTGGTACTTTTGTACGTTTACTCAAGTACATTTTTTATTCCAGATTTTACTTGTAACAGTATATTTCTACATTGCAGTATTGATACTTTTACTTAGGTAAAAAATGTGAGTATAGCCTACTTTTTCCACCACTGGCACTGAGCTAGATGAGAGGAGGGATCATATAGCGGCTATATGATCCCAGATAGCCTATTATCTGTTAGGAGAAATGAACACATCCCATTGCCAAGGAGTCTGTTTACCGTTACTTTTGGCCTCCCTCCCTGTGGTCTACAGTTGTCATGGCAACCAGCCAGCGACCCACTGAGGACACAGTCAGAGACAAACAGGAAGCTGACAAATGAGAACTGAAACCGAAAACATGTTAGTGAGAGAGAGAGAGAGAGAGAGAGAGAGAGAGAGAGAGAGACTTCTGCACATGCTTCTACTGTTGCAACATAAACCAGGACTAGACTAGTAAATGCTGCATTTATATAACAACGTAGGCATTTAGCAGACGAATGCATAGAAATTGTAATCCAAGAACCCATCATCAGTCTAAACAGCATAATATATATAATTTTTAATAATCTGTACATTGAAACTATACAAATTATAGGATGCCAGGTCAACAAATGAACCTGACATAATGTCTACATGACATGCTATCTAAACAATTTAACACTTACAATTTAGCCTGCAAGGTGCAACGCTATAGGGCAAGTGGTTTTCAACCTTTTTCATGCCAGGGACCCCTAAATTGATTTACATTTGGCCGCGGACCCCCATCTGAAAATGTTGTGCCAGGGACCCTACATATACAAGCTATACTATACAAGCTATGAGCTTGTATATCTGCTATTTTTGAATAGCCAAGTGGTTAAAATTATTGTGACACTATGTTAAATAATTTTGCTGCATGGGGACCCCCTGGCACCCCCCCCCCCAAGGACCACTGGTGGTCCCCGGACCACTGGTTGAAAACCACTGCCATAGGGCAAGTGCTGTGAGCTAAGGTGGAGTCTGAAGAGGTGGGTCTTCAGATATGGCACCTTTTATTTTTTTACAGTGGCCATGGTGACACAGTGTTGATTTTGACAGCAAATTTTTATGTAGTTTTAGTCATAGTCTTTTGAATAAAATTCCATTTAGTTTGTCATATTTTAGTCATCTGAAAAGTTTAATTTTTAGTCTAGTTTTAGTCGACTAAATATAAGGTTATAGTCGACTAAATCTACAGTTGATTTAGTCGACTAAAATGTATTTTGGCGGTGCCTTGATGGCGTCGTAATGGCTGATTTTACACTTGGTTGAATGCTGAAAATAGCAGATCTACAAGCTCACAGCGTTGTGAGCTTGTAGATTTGCTATTTTCAGAGCGCAACACCCATGAAGCGCAACCAAAACATAAAATGACTTGTCTTTTAGTTCTACTGGATCTCTTCTCCACTAGTCCCTCACTAACATTTTAGTCTCGTTTTTATTTGTTGATGAAATTGTCAATATATTTAGTCTTAGTTTTAGTCATCATAGCTTAGTTTTTATTTAGTTTTTATCTAGTTTTCGTCAGTAAAAAAAGGTAGTTGACGAACATTTTTCGTCATAGTGCACTCGTCAAAGTGGGTGCAGTGGTTCTCAAACTTAAAAAAATGGGACAAAATGGACCCTATTACTGTCAAGAGTTACAGACTCGTATAAAGGGTCAATTCAGAACCCACTCGAGGAACCCTGCGAGTCCTTGGAGAACCACTGCTCCAGTGTATCCACAACTACCTGTACAAATATGAAAAAAACAAAAAACTGAAACGATAGTAATTAAAAAACAACAACAATCTTTATTCAGATTTACAAGTTGATCCACAGGTATGATAGTTACCATGACAATGTGACAGAGAACAAAGTCCCTCCATACTGGCAATTAATCATGTTATTACTCTGAATGTGCTTCTTTACATTTGTGTTTTGCTGAGTAGCCCCCTTCCACCCCCCCCCCCCCCCCTCAAGACACACCAGCACAAACAAACAATCATTAACACAAAGGATATGGGCTTAACTTTCCCTATTAACGTATTGGAAGGAATATTGAAAGGAATATATATCGTCGCTGTTGGGCGGAGAAACCTCACATGTCCAAAACTTGACTACTCTTCAGGATTCAAAAGCAGCAGATCTACAAGCTCGAAACGTGTCGCTTCGCGCCACGTTTCGAGCTTGTAGATCTGCTACTTCTGATGCTTTTGTGTGACGCTGTAGTACGATCACGTAGGGCATTAATTTACCAAAAAAGAAAAAGACAAAAATATGGAGAGAGGTTTCTGCTTGACAGAAACCGGGAAGAAATCTTGTACTGTATGTCCGTTACTTTTTAGGAAATGGAAAGAAAAAGAAGCCGTGTTCCAATAGTTCCATAGTAGTTACTAGTTTGTCACAAGCTCTTATTAATACTTGTCATTGGTTCAACGTTTTTTTAAAACCTACAGACACTTGATTTTCACTTTCAAAAGGCGTTTGAACATAGCCGATCAACAAGCTGACAACGCGTCGCCATGTGACAAGTTGTAAAGCTTGTAGATCGGCTATTTCCGCTTTCGCATGACACCATTGCATGACGAAGCAAGGCATTAATTAAAAAACAAAACAAAAAAAAAACATCACGACAAGCTGAGGAGATGGAGATGCAAGGTTTCTGCCTGACAGCGACGATAATCGTCCGTCGGGTTGGAAACCTCACGTGACAGCTTGCAGATCTGCTATTTTTGATACTTTTGCGACGCTGTAGTATATGATCAAGTAGGGCGTTAATTTACACAAAAAAAACACACAAAGTTAAAATATGGAGATAAGCGGTTTCTGCCCAAAAAGCAACGATATGCAGCTTTTATTGAATTCATGTACGTATTAGAGCAGGGGTCTTCAACAGGGGGTCCGGGACCCCTAGGGGGTCCTCAGAGTTACTACAGGGGGTCCGCCAAATCTTTGTGTGATATGATTATTTTTTTTTACCATAACCACTTGAACCCTAGCATCCCTTTTCTGAGGAGACCTTTAGCCAAAAAAATAGCAGATCTACAAGCTCACAACGCCTCGCGCAGCGAGGCGTTGTGAGCTTGTAGATCGGCTATTTTTGGCAAAGAGTGATAGGTGTAGAGGGGAAAAAGAGCAGCAAACGTTTATCTGAAACACAATGTTACAATACATATAGAGGGGGTCCCTGCTTCATCCCTCTCTCAGCTAGGGGGTCCTTGGCCTGAAAAGGTTGAAGACCCCTGTATTAAGAGACTGTCGGGGATATAACAGAGCAGGCCGCTACTGTGGACAAGTAACCCAGTCAAAACAGCTTCTGCAGTTTGAAAAACATCCATTGGGTGTCAACAGTGAAATGATATTATCATGCCTCGTCTTTTAATTCCTCGTAGTTTGACTTAAGGAAGGAAGTGTACGGTTATCACTTAAATAACAGTGACGATGTGATTCATTGTGTCTGGTAACTAAACATGGAAGCAGATTATTAGCACAGTCAGCCAACCACCTGATAAGAAAGTCCTATTGCTCAATAATAACAATATTACAATTCATCAAACGTCATTCATTCATATTTTGCAGGAGCCACGTCAAGATAAGAAAAAAAGAAAAAAATCATATTGGCCACCTCTAATAGCCACTTCCCTTTATGGTGAAACAATGTAGCAGAAATGGACTGAGTTTTAGAGCGTTTTTAAGTCATTGCGATGCTAGACCAGGAGAAACATTGAACATGTTTAGGCACTCTGAATGAGACATCTGAACTGTGTGGGAACTAGAGTCCGACCCACACATCGGTTTGGCTGATCTATCAGCCATTTTTTGACATCGATATGCTGCTTTTTTAACCATTTAAAGAGTTTCAGAAAGAGCATAATCTACTGACAACGCTCACAACGCATTGTGATGTGAGCTTGTAGAATGGCTATTTTCGAATCTTTCTGAATAGGGCTTAAGTGCTCGAATACATTTAAAGTTCAGTCTATATATATTCTGTATTTACCCATTTGCTTGTTCATTGTTTAATTAAAACAAAATGTTATTTTCAGATATTGAAGTTTAATATACTTGATTTATCTTTAAAGGGGTTTCCCCCCTAGCTAAATGTTGAACAAACTGAACATAATCAAATCTAAGTTTTACAAATTGATTTAAAACTCTGGCATCGATTAGGCTCTAGGGTGAAGGAATGACTAATTCAATCATCTCATTACAATACCATGAGCAGGAACAGGCACTCTCAGGCATCAAGTAGTCATTGGAGAGAAAAGTAAGGGTGGGGGACCTCACAAGGGACCTCATAATTTGATTTTATCACAATCATTGGGCCACGATTCTTCGATGTCGCAATTCGTTCGCTTGTCTCGACTTGTAGTCTTTCCAGTACACTAGCCATAATAAACATAAATCAATACATTTCAGTTTATTTCTAAGTGCAATTACAACAAATTAAACGTTTAAACCGGTTTGAATTATCAATATAAATTGTTTTTTGTTTTTTTTGTTTTTTTTCAATTTAGATCACTTTAATATTTAAACCTATTAAATATTGTGTGCTGTCTGTTGAGATATAAACTGAAGGTCAGGTAGATTTGGCCAGAATGTCATTGTCAAAAGAATCCAAATTCTTGACAGATCATGACAAAAAGAAAAAAGTGACCTTAAGCTGAATCAAGTTTTAACCTGCACCTCTAGAGAGAAAACCTTGGGCTAAATTGGAAAAACACTGTCATTCATAATTGTTGTCAATCTCATATCATAACGGATTGAAATAAGTGCTTTCCGGTCTTTTAAAAAGACAACAGATTTCTATTAAGGTTACATTGGGAAAACGTAAGTGCATTTTTGCTTGTATGTCCAAAACCATTTCGCATCCGTGTCATTTTTAGATTTCTTTCGCTATTCAAAAATAGCAGATCTACAAGGTCGTAGCGCAGAGCTTGTAGATCTGCTATTTTTGAAAAATATATATATTTATATTTTTTTCAAAAAACAGGAAATGGAAAAAGAGAACCTGTGTTCCAATGTAGATCAAATGTAAAAAAAAGCTATTATTTAGTCACAAGCTCTTGCTAATACTTTATTGGTTTCAAAACAACTTTCAAGAATAGGGAAAATAGCTGGTGTACAAGCTCGACGTCATGAGCTTGTCGATCGGCTATTTTCGCTACTACCGTGCGACAAGTATAAAATACAGCATTCATTGATAACATGGAGATACAAGGTTTCTGCCCTACAGTGACGATATGCATGTGGATACAAACATTAAGATAAATATGGTAGTGGTTCTTCCTATGATTATTTTTGTCGGGCAGAAACCTTGTATGTTCACACTTCCAAGTTAGTTTTTCTTGTTAATTTAATGCCCTCCTTCGTCATACAAAAATAGCCGATCCACAATGTGTTGTGAGCTTGTAGGTCTGCTTTTTTGTGCGTGTTTTGTTGTTGTGAAACTGCTTAAAAGTCTGTTTGTGGGTTTCAATATTTTATAAATATTGAACCAATGAACAGTATTCTTGTGACAAAATATGAACTACATTGGAACACGGGTATTTTTTTCCACCATTTCCTGAAAAGTGAACAGAGATACAAGGTAGTCATTTCGCTTCCTTCTTTTTTTTTTGGACAGAAAAATGTCGAGTGTCAAATGTCAAGACAGGGTCTCTGGCTTTGACCTTTGACCTGGGGACGCTGCGTTTATGTGGCGAGTGACCCACCGGCTTGTGCCGTGTGTCACACACAGTGGTGTAAAGTAATTAAGTACATTTACTTAAGTACTGTACTTAAGTACAATATTGAGGTATTTTTTTACTTTAGTGGAGTATGTCCAATTTTCAATACTTTTACTTCTACTCCACTACATCTCTGAGGAAAACATAGTACTTTTACTCCACTACAATTATTTGAAAACTTTAGCTACTAGTTACTTTGTAGATATAAATTATTACATTATAAAACATACATTAACCACTTTAGCCCTATTTTATACCTAGGCTATTTTCAAACATTTTAGTACTTCTACTTTTGGTACGTAAAGTACATTTTGATACCAATACTTTTGTACTTTTTACTCAAGTAAATTTTGATCACCAGACTTTTTACTTGTAACAGAGTACTTCTACATTGCAGTATTGGTACCTTTACTTAAGTAAAACATTCGAGTACTTTTTCCACCACTGGTCACGTCACACGGCACAAGCCAGCCAATCAGCTCCTGGCGCACCTCTTAATCCTATAATAAAAATAAAAAAAAGACGCAATGCCTGCATCTCTACACGGTTAGGGTTTGGGGATCCTTTGGGATTTTAACGATTCCTTAACGACTCACTCTTTTAACGGTCAGATTCCTTAACGGTTCCCTCTTAAACTATTCCTATATATATATATAAAAATAAAAACAAACTATGTAATTTTGGCCTTCATTAAAAATGTTTGATAAAAACACAAATTCAATCATACATACAGTATTGCATACATTATTATTGTAGTGGTTCTCAAAGTGAAGTCCAGGCTGGACCCCTATATGGGTTACTTGAGGGGTTTCCAAAAACTCTTGTGTACAAATGGAACCAAATGGACCCATTTATGGGTGGTCCTTGACAATTAAAACCCATTAAGACCTGGAATGCATCTGTGTCATTTTTAGATTTCTTTGGCTATTCAAAAATAGCAGATCTACAAGCTCATAGCGCGGCAAATCGTGAAAAATATTTTTTTCATTTCTTTTTTCAAAAAAAATTCAGGATTTAGAAAACATTTTAAGAATCGGACTCGGGCCTTAATGGGTTAAAAAAAAAGGTTTGAGAACCACCGGTATTGTGATTGTATAGCAGACATGAAGTCCTCCACATACCAGCTCTGACAGTGTGATAAAAAAAAACTGGTTACGGAAACGTTTCCTAATGTGACAGAATCCAGTTCCTTAATGTTGGATACGGTTTCCCCCGCGGTTCAGGATTCCCAGCGCCAACCCTATACACGATCTCTGATAAATCAGTAGCAGTGTGCTCATAGTAAGTAAGTAAGTATAGGCTGGAAAGGGGGCACGAAACAATGCTAGATGCAATTTCTCCCTATACACCCCAGTTATGGCTGTTGTTCCCTTCTCGGTGTGGAAGAGTGGGCACTAAGGCAGAATGGGCATCTCAATGTAAAATTGACTATTTGGTCTAAAATTTTAAAACATTTAAGTCATGTAAAGTATACATGATTAGAACATTATTAGAACACTTTCAGAACATGATTGGAACATTTCACAATGAATTGCTACAAAACCTGTAAATCCAATCATTTTCGGCATAGACAAGAAGTTGAAGGGTAAATTTCACGTTCAAATCATGTATACTTAACTTATTTTTTTTACCATTTTGGACAAAATAGCACATTTTACATCGAGGTGCCGACTCCTCCTTAGTGCCCACTCTTCTTGTATCCCTCTGTTTGCATCGATTCCCCGTCACAGATCGCTGGACTTGACTTTATGCTAGCCAGCAAGCGCTTGTGTTGGCTTGCTCTATTAGTAGCTAGCAGACTGAAGGGCTTTTGTTCTAGAGTAGACTGCAGGCAAATCCAATTTGTTTCTCAAATACACTCTTTAGTGCTACCGACTGTCAATAAAACAGATTTGTGTACTTTAGACATCGCCCGAACCCATTTGCATTGGTTGTAGGCAGTGGTAGTGACGTTAAAAAACATAGACCTAGGTCAGTGGTTCCCAAACTTGGGGGGTCCCCAGATGACTGACTTACCCCACCCCTCACGCCCCATGTCACGTAGGGCATGTCACCTGTGCTGTTGTCATCAGAAATGGGACGTCGCACGTCATGACACTGCTCTAAACAAAAAATGTCCTCCTTTCCTCGCTCATCTTCTCGTTTCCTACATGCTTCCTTGGTGGGAGGGACTACCATGCAAGGAAAGGATGCAAGTGTAGGAAATGGGGATTTAATCTAAGCACCTGAGACGCACAAGTGTACAAATGAAACCAAACGGACCCGTAACAGGTCCGTTTGGTTTCATTTGAACACTATCAGGAGTTACAAGGCCTCGTAAGGGTCCATTTGGAACGGAACCCCCTCAACGAACCCCCTGAGGGACCCTGAATCCCAACTTTGAGAACCACTGCCTTAAGCGCATACGCGTCGTGTCAAACCACATACTATGAAAGGCACATACGACGTACAAGTATCCTCAGTGTGAGGTTTGTCTCATTCACACACACGAAACACTAACACACACACACACACACACACACACACGCACACACACACCAGTGCTGTCCATAAGGTGCAGAAGCGGCTTGCATACATACTGTACATATATATCATCTATGTACACGTTAAAAAGAGCAGACGGGAGAAAAATAACTGAATACATGTTCACAGCAAGTCAGTGACCCAGTCCATCTGTTTCCCCCATCTTTCATTTCTCTCTCTCTCTCTTTCTGTCTGTCTGTCTCTCCGTCTCTTTTTCGCCGTCCATCGATCCAACTGTCTGTGTTTGTGTGTTCCTGAATATATAACATGGTCCTGAGAGTCTCCAGACAGGAAAGACAGACAAGCGACACAGACAGACAGACAGACAGACAGACAGACACCTGCCTTTTTTTTTTCACGACCAGGGAAACATTTAAGGTGTATATATTATTTGAGTCATCATTTTACCCTACCAAAAGAAAATGCCGCCTATGATTACCTTTTGTGTCTCGTTTTCCAATAATACAGATGATTCGCTACTTGGGGTATAGTTTCACAAAAGAAAATATTGCAATCAGTCGTCAACAACAACCACCACTGATTGCTTTTACGCATTATTCGGCATTCTGCACATTCCCCTTGGGACGAAAAGAACCAAGAGGAAGATGCAAAAAAAATGGTCACAGCAAAAGAAAATGATCCCAAATCGCAGAGTTCGTTGATTTTTATCCAGCGGCAGTGGAGGATTTGAAAGTTCTGGCCTTTTTCTGGATCCCCTTTAAGCCCTCCTAGCTGTTGTCTTGTTGGGCCCTGCTGCTGCTGCTGTAGGAAAAAAACAAAAAAAACGCCCACAAATCAAATCCTATGCTCTGAAGGACACAGTGTTGAATGAAGATCTGCCCTTTGTCTTCCACACGGAGGTCGGAGGTCAAGAGCATAGATATAGAAACCTAGATACCTCATTGGGCCTCTGCAGTTCATTGGAGAAGACCCTGTATCGCGGCCGTGATTTTTGGAGAAGGCAAAAGCTTCCTGACTACTGGCCAATCACAGCTCGTCTTTTCCGGGGACTTGGCAGAATCTAGTTGTATAAAAAAAAATATCCCGTTATATTTTTATACAACTAGATTCTGCCAAGTCCCGGGAAAAAGACGCGCTGTGATTGGCCAGTAGTCAGGAAGCTTGCCTTCTCCAAAAATGGCGCCACCCCCCCCGAGATACAGACGCGCCTCAGAGCCAGGAGGAGGCGTGTCTACCTTTATATATACGTCTATGGTCAAGAGGACAGGACGTCACGAGGTTCGGAGGTCAGGAGGTCACGACGTCAGAGGTCTTCATGATGACGCTGGCGCGCGTCTCGTGCGTCTCGCCCGTGGGGCTGGTGCTCACGGGCCCCGGGGGGCCGTACGGCGCGTTGCTGTGGATGTAGGCGGCCGACCAGCCCTCGCTGTGGTAGCTGATGAGCGGCGACGGGTCCCGCGTGCTGGTCACCCGGAAGTTGGGCTTGTTGTTGATGGACGCCGAGGTGACGAAGGTCGCCATGCCGGGGAGGGAGCAGGAAGGGACCCGGAGGACCGACGAGGCGTAGTCCCGCCTCCACGATCCACTGAAACCCTGTCGGTCAAAAAAAGAAAACGAAAAAAGAAAAAAACGATGTCATTTCACTTTATACAACCAGTGGTGGAAAAAGTACTCAAATGTTTTACTTAAGTAAAAGTATCAATACTGCAATGTAGAAGTACTCTGTTACAAGTGAATGTCCGGAATTAAAAATGTACTTGAGTAAAAGTACAAAAGTATTGGTATCAAAATGTACTTAAAAGTACCAAAAGTAAAAGTACTAAAATGTTTTTGAATAGCAGATCGACAAGGTCACAGCGCGGCGCGATGCGACGTGTTGTGAGCTTGTAGATCGGCTATTTTCAAATAGCCTAGGTATAAAATAGGGCTCAAATGATAGATTTTAACCAGATGAACCCTAGCGTCCTTACTGTGTGGGCATGTCATAATAATAGGCCAACATTCTTTGAAAATAGGGCGCCCAGGCACCTGAGTCTTTCGTGCATAAGCCGGTTTAGCCCGGAAGTGTTTTAAAATGTCATCTTCTCGTTCTATAACCATAAAAAGAAGAAAATATATAATGTGAACAGACACCAAACCAAGCATTATGAGCTGTGTTTTGGACTTTGACAGATTTTTTTATATCGTTTTGCTGTCGTTATACGTGGAGTCTCTGATTAATTCCATTCATCAAGTTTTTTCTCAATTTTTGGACTCTGTGATTCACCGCTCTTCTCCGTGAGTCAAAGACACCACCGGGTAGGTAAACGATAGAAATAAAGTAATTTCTTGGGTGAAGTATTCCTTTTAACCCATTAAGACCAGAAGAAGCATCTGTGTCACTTTTTCATTTGAGCTAAAAAGCATTATTTTACACTTTGGCTATTCAAAACTAGCAGATATACAAGCTTGTAGATCCGCTATTTTTGAAAAATCGAGAAAATGTGTGCAAATTAATATATTTATATTCTTTTAAAGTGAACATTTTTTAACTCAAATCTTTGCGTCTGGGGGTCCCTGGAACAACATATTTTGAGATGGGGGTCCGCGGTCAAATAAATATCATGTTGGGGGTCCTTGACATGAAAAAGTTTGAGCACCACTGATATAGAAACATAGGTTTTTCAGAAAACTGTTGGGATTTAGAAGACGTTTTGTAGAAATCGGCTTCAGGTCTTAATGGGTTAACATTACACCCCTCCCCCCCCCCCCCGAACATGCATACGGAGCGATATGGACTCTCTTTCATGCCAACTGCCATCAGACTGTATAATGCTTAACCGATTAAGACCTGGAACGCATCTGTGTCACTTTAGATTTCTTTGGCTATTCAAAAATAGCAGATATACAGATACATATGGTCCTGCGTCGGCCCTGGTCTGGTGTGATTATGTCCTTATCTGTGTTTGATGTGTCTCTGTTTGTATGTAGATTACTTATATATTTGTTACACTGTGCCGCTGTAACGCCACAATTTCCCTTCAGGGATTAATAAAGTATATCTATATATATGTATTATATATTATATATAAGTATATCTAATGTATAAATAAACATTAGAAGATCCATCTTGAAATAAAAAACAGAAACCTTGCCAACGCCCATACAGTGTTTTTTGCCCGGCAACCGTGATCTGCAACAGCTGTCGATCTCAAAGATACCTTTATTTTGAGGTCAGCGTTTTCTTTTCAGATTATTATTCACTACATCCTAGTACTTGTATAATATACAAAGGAAACATGCAGACTGTTAATGGTTGACAAGCACATCCCCTCCCTTTTCTAAAGGTACAGTACCACACACACACACACACACACACACACACACACACACACACACACACACACACACACACACACACACACACACACACACACACACACACACACACACACACACACACACACACACACACACACACACACACACACACACACACACACACACACACACACACACACACACACACACACACACACACACACAGGTTGAATCATTAACCTATCTGAAAGATAAACAGGTTTATACCTGCAGACAAATAGGCCAAATGTTACTGTAACTGAAATTCACCACAGGCTGTTTGTGGAGAGTGTACGTGAGTGTGTGCGTGTGTGCGTGTCAGTGTTGATTTTGACAGCATATTTTGATTTAGTTTTAGTCAGTCTTTTGAATAAAGTTCCATTTAGTTTCAGTCATATTTTAGTCATCTGAAAAGTTTTAGTTTTTGTCTAGTTTTAGTCGACTAAATATCATAAGATTTTAGTCGACTAAATCTACAGTTGATTTAGTCGACTAAAATGTATTTTGTCGGTGCCTTGATGGCGTCGTAATGGCTGATTTTACAATTGGTTGCATGCTGAAAATAGCCGATCTACAAGCTCACAACGCGTCGCAGCGCGACGCGTTGTGAGCTTGTAGATCGGCTATTTTCAGAGCGCAACACCAGAGCGCAACCAAACATAAAATGACTTGTCTTTTAGTTATTTGTTATTTGTTGACGAAATTGTCAATATATTTAGTCTTAGTTTTAGTCATCATAGCTTAGTTTTTATTTAGTTTTTATTTAGTTTTCGTCAGTGAAAAAATGTAGTCATTTTTCGTCATTGTTTTAGTCGACGAAATCAACACTGGTGCGTGTCTGTGCGTGTGTTGCAAATCTCACCTCTTTGGTGTCTTCTGCGTCACTGTGCAAACTGTCTGTGTCACTATCTGGAGACGTCAAATCAAGGGACAGAGAGGGAGAGAGAGAGACAGACGGAGAGAGAGACACAGAGAGGGACACGGGGAGAGAGACGGAGAGGGAGACATTAGTGAGGGACGACGGACTCTGAGCTAACTGGTAGCACAAGAGAGACAGCAATACAATTCAAACTCTTTTCAAAGGGGTCTCATTGACCACTTAAAATTTGAAAAATAGCAAATCCACAAGCTACAGCGCTACTCAACCCACGGCCCGCGGCCCTCTGCGGCCCTGCATGGTAAAAAAAAAATTATTAATTTTTTTTCAAAAACAAACAGACATATACAGGTGCGTCAATTGTTACAGGTATAATGCATAGTTTTCTATGCATTTCGGGGTTTTTTGGGGGTTTGACCCCCAATTTTTTTCGTATGGCAACCTTGCCATACCTTAGCTTTTGCTGAACTGGTGCCACTGGATATACACACAAAATAAACAGCTACAGTGAAAAGAATATGATGTCAAAATGTAAATTTTCTTATAACAATAACAATGTGTAGTGTGTTACAAAATCGAAAAATCCAAAATAGGACCGACATTTTTAGCTTGCAGCCCCTTGGACTTTTGGTATTTTTCTGAGTGGCCCCTGAGCCATCTTAAGTTGAGTAGCCCTGAGCTACACAATGCCCCCTGTTGTGAGCTTGTAGATCAGATGTTTTTTGAAAATGTATGAAACATTTCCCCCCCTATATTGCTCATGCTCAAAATAGGTCAACACCAGGTTGAAAGTGGTGAACAGATACTGTATGTCAACATGAATTAAACATTTTTGCAGAAAAAATACACAAAACCCGACAGATCATACAGTAGCACAAACACACGAACGACGTTACAAAAGTGAAAGGAACCAGCCGAATCATCCGTTATGAGCTTATCGGCTACAGTTGCGAGGGCACGTTGTTGTTGGCATGCCACCGCGGTCCCTTGTGGCTCTCGTTGCGTTGGTGAGGTGGTTGCCTCGAGGCTACAACACGATGATGGGAGCTGGGTGGCTGCCTGGACTTGTTGATTTGGCCGTTATATACGGTAAGAAACGCAATGTTTAGCCCTTTAAGACCGGGAACGCATCTGTGTCACGTTTTGATTTGAGCTAAAAAAGCATTATTTTACACTTTGGCTATTTTTGAAAAATCGTTTGTTTTAAAACAAACATTTGAACTAAAATCTTTGCTACTGGGGGTCCCTGGAACATTATTTTACACGTTGGCTATTCAAAAATAGCAGATATACAAGCTCATAGTGCCACGCTATGAGCATGTAGATTTGCTATTTTTGAAACATCGTGAAAATGTGTGCAAATCTTTGAATATATATATATTCTTTTAAAGCGAACACTTAACGAAAATCTTTGCTTCTGGGAGGGTCCCTGGAACAAAATATTTTCAGATGGGGGTCCGCGGCCAAATTCATATAATTTTGGGGGTTGACATTGACATTTGAGAACCACTGATATAGAAACATACGTTTTTCAGAAAAAACGTTTAGGATTTAGAAGACATTTTGCAGAATCGGAACCTCAGGCCTCAATGGGTTAATTCTCCCCTAAAAGGTGCTCAGGGGGCAAAGGACGATAAAGAACAAAAAGGTTTGTGGGGGGAAAAAAATAAAAGACTCAAGTCAAAGTAACCTTGACTCCAAGCCAACTACGGTCATACCATCCGTTCATAGTGCAGAGAGAGAGAGCGAGAGAGAGAGAGAGAGAGAGAGAGAGAGAGAGAAACAGCTGGGAAGAGTGAACTGACTCAGCCAGTCCTACGAGAACAACAGGTAGAATTTCATGAAACGTGGTCGTGGCAATGATCAGTAGGCTGCCCCCCCCCCTCCCGAAGAGATGATTCACTTTTGTGTTGAAAATGTTACATTACAGAGTGAAGAAGTCAGCCTAGTCTGTCCGAAAAGTTGGTGTGTTTCCAGTCTCTGTGTCAAAAATTAAATATCGTCAGCCACGTGTGTGCGGCTATACTCCTTTATGCTTTGGGTAAAGTGCAGTCCATTGATCTCTAGCCAATAAAAAGAAGACAATGACAGTGATGGCTAGATAACGATCTAATCACCTGACGGGAATTCACTGGTCACAGTGTGTGTGTGTGTGCGTGTGCGTGTGCGTGTGTGAGAGAGTGTGTGAGAGTGCGAGTGTGTGCGTAAATAGAACTGAGAATAGAAGCAGACTTCCTCAAAACCTTTCCAACTGTTGCACGCGTCCATTAATCACATGTACGTACACACACACACAAACACACACACACACAATGCATGCACACGCACACAAACGCACGCATGCGCACCACCAAGGTTATTATTATGGTTAACTAAACACACACACACACACAAATTAAATATGCCATTATGGTGCTGCCTGACACTTCCTCAGTCCAAGACTTATAGTCATATAGTGGCTGCATTCATTCAATCTCTGACCCAAGAAACACAGTTATGTAAGAAGAACCATAAACAACTATTCCAGGTATATGACCAGCAGTAAATCCATCTCGGCTCATAACAGCGCGCACACACACACACACACAGACATTTGTATTACTATACGTGTGAGGACATTTTAGGAAGCCAATTTTATGATTGATTTATGATTTTTGTGGGGCATTTTTAACCGCAAGTCTAAAGCCGAAAAATAGCAGATCTACAAGCTCACAACGTGTCGCGCTGCGACACGTTGTGAGCTTTTAGATCGGCTATTTTCCGGTGTTTGACATCGCCGCACAATTAAGTATAAAATAGGGGAAAATCTAACCCCAACTCCCTAAAATTAACCTCTAAATGTCTAATCATAAACCTAACCTCAACCTTTTCCTAATGGTAAATCTCCAAAAATTATTGCAACCATAAAACTTTTTTTTTTCTCCTGAGGACCAGGACAATGGTCCTCACAACGTCTATTCCTCAAATTCTACTATACTTGTGGGGACGTTTGGTCCTCACAAGTATAGTAATACACACACACACACACACACACACACACACACACACACGCTCGACACCAGCATGCAACTAAGTGTAAATCAAGCATAACTCTATCTCTTAATCTTTACACCCAACTTCTAAAAGGTCTAATCCTAATCCCAACGCCAGCCTGCATCGTTCTCTGATTGTAAACATATCTCTGTTTTTTTAACCGTAAAACTACTTCTATTTCTCAAAATTCTACTATACTTGTGGGGACATAATGGTCCTCACAAGTATAGTCACACACACACGCACACACACACACACACACACACACAAAAAATGAGTCACACGTAGCTGTATCTACGTGTTGTGTACTTTACAACATGTAATAAAGATGAAATCTCTAGATGCTGTAGCGACATGTTGAGAGTAAAACATACTGGTCCTCACCAATTCATGTACTGTATGTAGTAGGGTAGCATTGTAGATCAGCTATTTTCACACTATTTGAAATTACGAACATCCCATTTGTACACTCTCAAGAGTTACAGACCTTTAAGGGGTCCATTTGGTTCCTAACTATCGAACATTCAGCTGGGGGACCCCCTGGAACCCTTTCAAGGACCCCCCAAGGGCAGTGGTTCTCAACATCGGCTCCAGAGACCACCACGGGGTCCAAATAGACCCTTAGGGACCGTGTCCACAGAGAATGTCCTTTTAACCCATTAAGACCTGGAACGCATCTGTGTCACTTTTTGATTTGAGCTAAAAAAAAAAAGCTTTATTTTACACTTTAGCTATTCAAAAATAGCAGATCTACAAGCTCATAGCGCGGCACCGAGTGCCGCGCTATGAGCTTGTAGCTCTGCTATTTTTGAAAAATCGTGAAAATGTGTGCAAATCTGAATTTGTATATTTTTAAAGCGAAAGTTTTTAACTAAAATCTTTGCTTCTGGGGGGGGGGTCCCTGGAACAAAATATTTTGAGATGGGGGTCCGCGGCCAAATACATATCATGTTGGGGGTCCTTGACATGAAAAGGTTTGAGCACCACTGATATAGAAACATAAGTTTTTCAGAAAACTGTTGGGATTTAGAAGACATTTGTAGAATCGGCTTCAGGTCTTAAAGGGTTAAGCCGAGTAGCGCTTTGGATATCATCCACAGTGCATTGTTGTGACGTATACGCCCCGCACTGTCCCAACCTATCAACCATTGAGGCGCTCACTGCTCAAACGTCCTGTCATGTACGATATATATCAGCACAAATAGCTTAGCTGAAACAATGTAAACATGGACTGGTCGTTTCATCCTTGTACGTGATAACCCGATAATTTACAACCACGAGACGTGGTTGTAAATTATCGGGCGGCCATAGCTGAGTGGTTAGTGAGCCCGCCTAGGGAACCAGCTGGCCCTGGTTGCCCCAGGTTCGATTCCAGGCTATCCCAGCATATGTGCCGATGATATGAAATTTGTCCCTGAGCAAGACTCTTAACCCCAATTGCTCACAGGTTCTCATTGGAAACAAGACCGCAAGGACTTTCATGAACGACCTGTTAAAAAGGAATTATCCTTATCACGTACAAGGATTAAACGACCGGCGCTCCTTTCTAAAAAAATGAGTTTCCAGCTTGTTGAAGCACCCCGGGCTCTGCACCAAAAAGAAAAAAAAACGCTGGGCGGGCGGCGGGAGTGCTGAAGCTCCATGAAGCTCGGCGCTGCACCAGCATGTCTTTACCATAGTGGAAGACTGACACTGCCAACTCAAAAGGCGTTCTCTGTGGAGTTACAGTTAGCTTATTTGCACACTCTGAGTTTAAGGCCTTTGCAGACAGGGTGCGATTAGTCAATCAGTTTTTGCCGCATGCGAAAAGACGCACGAATCGAACTGGGTTCGATTGGGAAGAAAACGCATCGCCGCATCGCAGCACGGTAAATTCGGAGCCGGTGTGCATGAGGTCATTGAGAACCATGTGTTCATTTTAAAAATGATATTGTCCGTTTTTTCCGTGCGAAAAATCGCACCCTGTCTGCAAAGGCCTTTATAGTAACAGTGAGAATTTTACAATTTGGGTCCGAAAGATAAAAAGTGTTACGGACCCGTAGGGCCAGTGCTTCTCAGAGTGGGGTCCGCGGACCCCCCAGTGGTCCTTCAGGGGGTTCCAGGGGGTCCCCGGCTAAATGTGTTAATGCAGCATCACTTATCATTTTAACCCCTTTATGCATATTTTATACGTCGTTGGCTATACAAAAAACAGCAGACATACAAGCTCTTGTACATATGCTATTTTTTTAAATATTTAAATCATTTAATTTTGTTTTAACAAATTCTTCTCTTCTGGGGGGTCCTTGGCTCAAAAAAAGTGAGAGAACTACTGATTTAGAAGGCATTTATAGAATCGACCTCAGGTCTTAATGGGCTAACAGTGATATTTCAATTTTTGGGGGGCGGCAGTGGCTCAGGGGTAGAGTGGCCGGGTAGAGTGAACTGGAAACCGCAAGGTTCCCAGTTCGATCCCGGGCTGGGGCGCTCCCCCAGTGTTAGTGTCAAAGTGTACTTGAGCAAGACGCTGCACCCCTAATTGCTCCCGATGAGCAGGTTGGTGCCTTGCAAAGTTTCCTCCGCCATCGGTGTATGAATGTGTGTGTGAATGGGTGAATGTAATGCACAATCTATGTAAAGCACTTTGGATAAAAGCGCTATATAAATGCACCATTTTTTACAGTTTAGATGTGGGTCCCAACGAAGAAACAAAAATGTTACGGAACCGTAAGGTGTGTGTGTGTGTGTGTGTGTGTGTGTGTGTGTGTGTGTGTGTCTCTCTCACCACAGTATGATGACACAGGGGAGATCTGGAGCGGGTAGATGTGGGAGGAGCTAACGGTCTGTTCTTCGTTCTCAGTGGTCACCTCTATGGTCTGACAGACGAATGGCAGCTGCTCACTGTTGATCACTAGATCATCTGCCAGACAGCGCAGGGCTGGACACGCACAAACAATTTCAGCATGACATTATTATAGGAAAATAATAATCAAAAACTTTCAAAACTAGTGAAAATAGCACTCTACAAGTTCACAACACGTCAGACGCAATGCATTACGACCAGGTAGATCTGCTATTCTTTACTATTTTTGCACGACACCTGTGCGTGACAAAGTATTAATCGATTCGCTGATATACAGTGGTGGAAAAAGTACTCAAATGTTTTACTTGAGTAAAAGTATCAATACTGCAATGTAGAAGTACTCCGTTTCAAGTGAAAGTCCGGAATTCAAAATTTACTTGAGTAAAAGTACAAAAGTATTGGCATCAAAATGTACTTAAAGTACCAAAAGTAAAAGTACTAAAATGTTTGAAAATAGCAGATCTATAAGCTCACAACACGTCGCTATTTTCAAATAGCCTATGTATGAAATAGGGCTAAAGTGGTTCATGTAACTAGTAACTAAAGTTTTCAAATAATTGTAGTGGAGTAAAAGTACAATATTTGCCTCTGAGATGCAGTGGAGTTTAAGTAAAAGTATAGACAATTGGAAATACTCCAGTAAAGTAAAAGTACCTCAACATTGTACAGCAAGGACAGTACTTAAGTAGAGTAAATGTACTTCAAAGTACCTGAGGTGCTGTCCGAGACCTGGTGCTCAGAGTCTTCCTGTTTCACGTAGCCAAGAGGTAGCAGGTGAGAAGACTGGAACCAATCTAGGGAGGGGGAGGAAGGCGGTACCTGGAAGGGGAGGTGGGAGGGGGGGGTAGAGAGAGATACATTGAGATGAAGTGGGACAGATGGCTTATACCTGATTTATACTTGTACGAAGTATTATGATCATCACACGGTTTGAAGTTCAAACCGTGTATATATATATATATATATATATATATATATATATAATATATATGTATAATGGATAATCCGAAACAAGCCCTATCCTTTTAGCATAGCTTGTGACTGTCCTACCGTACTGTGATCAGACCAAGCCCCCAGAACCCAGTGGTTGCATTGATTGAAGCGCATTGGACCTGCTGGCCATTCAGAGGTACTGCAGCTTAACCCATTGAGACCTGGAACGCATCTGTGTCACTTTTTGATTTGAGCAAAAAAAAAAGCATTATTCTACACTTTGGCTATTAACAAAAAGCAGATATACAAGCTCATAGCGCGGCACCGAGTGCCGCGCTACGAGCTTGTAGATCTGCTATTTTTGAAAATGTTTGAAAATGTGTGCAAATCTTTGAATACACATTCTTTTAAAGCGAACATTTTTAACTCAAATCTTTGCATCTGGTGGTCCCTGGAACAAAATATTTTGACGTGGGGGTCGGCGGCCAAATACATATCATTGTGGGGGTCCCTTGACATGAAAAGGTTTGATGAGGCACCACTGATATAGAAACATACGTTTTTTCAGAAAACTGGGATTTGGAAGACATTTTGTAGAATCAGCTTCAGGTCTTAATGGCTTAAAACAGTTGGGGCCACTGTACACGAACGAGCGGAAACGCTCGGTTTCGACCGATGGGCTCGACTCACGAGCTTTGCGCACGGGGCTGCGCACCTCTGTGACGCAAAACCTGTGTCGCAGAATCCCCCCAAATACAGGCCTCGACCGTCACATTTCCCAACCCGGAAGAAGGGGGTGATTTCGCCTCATCATGCGCTTGGTGAGCACCTCAATGCATGTGGATGGGAGGGGATTTCCCGGTGCCCTCTCTATTATTTTTTTTAACTCTATGTATCAAACTCGTTAATAAAGTATCCAATCAATTATATACAGCGCTTGTCTGTCTGTCTGTCTGTCTGTCTTGTTTAAGACCTGAGACCCGATTCTTAAAAATGTTTTCTAAATCCTAACCGTTTTTTGGGAAAAAAAACAAACAAACAAGATTTTTCAAAAATAGCAGATCTACAAGCTCATAGCGCGGCACTCGGTGCCGCGCTATGAGCTTGTATATCTGCTATTTTCGAATAGCCAAAGAAATCTAAAGTGACACAGATGCGTTCCAGGTCTTAATGGGTTAAAATGCCCTGTTTGTGTCATGTTCATACCAATAAAGCATTGTGTATGTCATGAAAAAAACACTTTTTTTATGGTCAACACTGGTGGTCTGGTAAGGTGCTACACATTAAAATCCTTAGCGTTGATATAACAGTGTTGGCATTTGGTACAAATAGAACGAAATGGACCTTTCAAAAGGTCCATTAGGTGAAGAACATGTGGGAAAGAGACATTTGGAGAGACATGAATCGTCTCTGTCGGGTGGAAACCAAAACTATGTCCAAAACTATTAGTTTTCAGGATTCAAATTCAGGATCCAAATTCTAAAACGGCAAAAGTAGCAGATCTACAAGCTCAAAACACGTCTCTTCGCGTTGCGTTTCGAGCTTGTAGATCTGTTACTTTTGATGCTTTTGTGTGACGCTGTAGTATGATCAAGTAGGCCAAGGACCCCCTAGCTGAGAGAGAGATGAAGCAGGGACCCCCTCTATATTGTATAAAATTGTGTTTCAGATTTAACTTTTTTGTTTACTTGGTCTGCTCTTTTTTCCCTCTACATCTATACCTCTTTGCCAAAAATAGCCGATCTACAAGCTCACAACGCCTGAGAGGCGTTGTGAGCTTGTAGATCTGCTATTTTTGGCAAGATTTCTCCTCAGAAAAGGGATGCTAAGGTTCAAGTGGTTAAGGTAAAAAAAATCTTATTACACAAAGACTTGGCGGACCCCCTGTAGTAACTCTGAGGACCCCCTAGGGGTCCCGGACCCCGTGTTGAAGACCCCTGAAGTAGGGCGTTAATTTACGAAAAAACACATCATGTTAAAATATGGGGATAAGAGGTTTCTGCCCGGCAACAACGAAATCAAACGTTATCTTACTTCTGTTTCACCCATGTCTCCTTTGTGTCCTTTGGTCTTTCCCTCCTTCTTCTTCCCTGCTGGAGGGGGGGGGGGAAACAAGTGAGACCAAGTAATAATGATAATAATAATAATTATTATCATTATGTTGCATAATCGTCAGAATCACTTCCATTCATCTGTATGAATTCATCTGGGTGGCTCTGGATTAAGAGCGTCTGCTAAATGCCTAAATTGTAAATCGTAATCTTCAAACGTTCTAAAAATTTGTGGAAATAAAATAGCCGATGAGCTTGTAGATCAGCTATTTCCATAATTTAAAACTTTTTTAAAACAACAATAAAACAATATTAAAATAAAATAAGGGCCGTTTTGGGCATAGTACATTATTATATTACAAAGCCTAAAAGAAAACACAGAAATGTACATTTTTATTTACAGTATATGCTACAGTGCCCAGTGTCAAAACCACAATTTAAAGGTAGGGTAAATGAATCGTTTTGGTTTTAACAAAACATTTTTTGTTAAAAAGGTTAAAGATTCTGATAGCAATCATTGCTATAGAGTGTTTGTTCAGTAACAGGGGTCTCCTCAACACTTAACACTTATTTTAACCAAAGAAAATCACTTACCCTACCTTTAAAATCATTAATTGCAATTCTTTGCACGTCAACTAATCGTGGAGTAAAAAAGTGAAACACACAGGAGTGAGCCGCGCGGTCACTGACCTTTTTTGCTGTTGCGCTCCGAGGAGGAGAGCATCTTGTAGACTCTGAAAGCGTTGGTTCCCTTCTTGATGCTCTTGTCCTTGACCTCCTCGATGTCCGGCAGGCTGTTCATGGCACAGCGGAAGTTAGCCTTCCACGTCTTAGGGTCTGGACGGTCCACGCCTGGCTGGTACTTACCTAACATAACCACACAGATAGAAAATAATCAACTCAAAGACATGAAGAATATTCGTGCGTTTCTTTACTGCCATTGCACACGACGCAAGATTTTAATTTGTAAATCCTCCTCTAAAAAATTATGATGTACTAGACCATACCCGTCGGGGGATATGAGCACCCAGTCGCATGCGCAGTTTGATCATTCCTCCCAACCATGGCCACATTATTTGACATAAAAACGCTAATAAACAGCAGACATTTGGGGAAAATGAAAAACGGGCGTCGTGTTCCATGCGCATGGTCAATGGCTGTGTGCAAATGCAGATCAATTGCTGCAGCCACTGCGGAGAACCGGGCAGAAGAGATTTTGGGGACGCACGCACGCACGCACGCACGCACAGACAGACGCACAGAGCTTCATTATTGGATGATGATGATGATTAGTAATATTGTTCCTGCTGTTCTACATGCAGCCAAGAGCCAAATCACAGAGTGAGAGGAACCTCTGCTTTTATATGAAATATCCGAAACTATTAAGATTTTATGGAAGATGTTTTTTAACATATTGCTAATTCGACCACATCAAATGCTCCAATCTTCAAACAATAACCGGAAATAGCAAGCTCTCAATGTGTTGCAGACGCATTGCTACGCAACATGCTTCCATAGACAACCTGCATGGCTTCTATGGGATCCAAATGACTGAAATCAGTTCAGGCGACTGAGAACTTTAATCCATGCTGAATTAGCCCAAACACATATAATATATGTACTCACTCTCACACCAATATTTTAATGATGAACTGACATGGAGCTTTAGTTTACTCACACTCAGGAGAGTTTAAATAGACACAGGGACTAACAGAACACAGGTGACTCAACTGACAATCGACACCGGGATAGGCTAGATTAGAACACTAGCAGGGATAACTAGACACAGGTGAAAACACAGGTAAATCACAGGACCGGTAAGACAAGACAGGTAACAGTAACTAGGGAAAGACAGGAAACACTAAGGACAAAACTTCAAAATAAAAGGAACACAACAGTATAGTGTAAAACTTACAAAATAAAACACAAAGTAGACAGATCCTGACATGTTTTGGTCCAATTATAGAGCAATCAGGATACTGCAGTCAACCGAAAGAAATTTGCACCTTTGCGAGCTTTCTGAAACACAATTTTATACAATATAGAGTAGGGGGTCCCTGCTTCATCTCTCTCTCAGCTAGGGGGTCCTTGGCCTGAAAAGGTTGAAGACCCCTGATTTAAGGACTTTTAAGACCTTTTTAATACCTAAAAAAAAATAAGGAAAGAAAAGAAAGAAAAATAACATTACTGCATCAAAAGGTATTTACAAACTATACTATAAAAACTGGTCAAACATTGGCCAAATTGTCAATAATATAAGAAAGAGGCAAACATTTTGAAAATAGCCGATCTGCAAGTGAGCTTGCAGATCGGCTATTTTCACAATATTTATCTGTGGAACAAAGTCAAACAAAATTGAATGCCTCAACTCCTACAATTCCAAGTGCTTGTCTGGGTGGGGGGTCCCCAGTTCAAATATGATTATTTGGGGGGGTCGCAGCCTGAAAAGGTTGAGAGCCACTGCCCTAGCCCTAGGGCCCAGGAGGCTATAGAATACTCTCCCCCTTGACCTCAGAACTGTGGCCTCTGTGGACATCTGATCTTCAACAGACTAACCTGTTCAAACAGGCCTTCATATATAATAGCTCCGTTGTGATTACAGCTCTGTGTGTTGAGACATCTCCCTTATTCTGAGTTTGTTTGTTTTCTTTGACTCTTTTTGGTTGATTTGCTATATGTGGCTGATATGTTTTATTCTGATTCTGATTATTTTATTGATATGCTCGTGGAGCACTTTGTGACAATCAGTGTCTGTGAAAGGTGCTCTACAAATACGTTTCACTTGCCGAAAAAAAGAACTGACTTCACTCTTTGAATGGAGTATACGGCAGAACTAATCTCCAGTGGGCACCTCTCTGCACCTGCCTGGATTTTTCACCCATTGAGGCCTGAAGGTTCTGATTCTGCAAAATGTTCTTCTAAATCCTAAACGGTTTTCTGAAAAAAACGTATGTTTCTATATCAGTGGTTTTCAAACTTTTTCACGTCAAGGACCCCCAACATGATATGAATTTGGCCGCAGACCCCCATCTCAAAATATTTTGTTCCAGGGACCCCCCAGAAGCAAAGATTTGAGTTAATGTTTCCTTTAAAAGAAAATATATATATTCAAAGATTTGCACACATTTTCACGATTTTTCAAAAATAGCAGATCTACAAGCTTGTAGCGCGGCACTCGAAAAAGTGACACAGATGCGTTCCAGGTCTGAATGGGTTAAGAACCTCCTCAAAACTAAGAATTACATTTCAAACGCGGTCTCTCCGGTAGGAGACTCAAAGAGTCTCCTTTTGAGTTTCCTAAAATTATTCACTTAGGAATGCGACAAAAACAAAAAAAATCTCCATGAATTCAATGCTTCAGGGGGGTGTGTAATTGATAGAAAATATTTTTTTGGGTGAACTACTCCTTTAAGGCTAAACACCAAAAGCAAACGTTACTCACCAGACAATATCAGATGGCAAACTGGGAAGGAAAAACAAGGCTCTTATGAAGAAAATATGCTAAAAGCTTGTATTGGCTATAACATGGCAAAAAAATACCAAAACCTTCAGAATACGAGTAACGATGCTAAAGAAACATCAAAGTGTCTCTAAAGCTCTCTTAAAAAAGTGTATCTAATGTGTTGCTAATGGAAAAGGTTGCTTAAGATCCAACTCGTGAAAAGGACGAAAAATAGGAAAATCTTGTGTTTTCCAAAGAATCTTCAGTATCTTCTCAGGTCTTCCAAGGCGTCACCATCGTTTGTAAAGGGCCGGGGTGGGATGAGAGAGAGAGAGAGAGAGAGAGAGAGAGAGAGAGAGAGAGAGAGAAAGAGAAAGAGAGAGAGAAAGAGAGCGATTTGATTGGGCCAAAGTACAGTTGAGGGCGGGACACGAGCGAGAGGGTCAGTGTGGTCCTCTTGGCAGATGAGCTCATGTTACGTAGGATGCGGCCAGGTGTTGTCCTATCAGCAGACGGGTTTCACGCGAAGCCGGTATAAACATGTCCGGTCAAAAAAAACAGGTCTGAACAATTAGCATCCTGTGTGCCGCGAGCCTTATAGGTGAAGAAGGGAGTCGCCGGAGTTGTTCCGGTCCTTCTGCATGCTTCCCATTTGAGCGCTTCCCCGGGCAAAGATATGGCCGTGGTGGGAGTGCAATGTTTTTTGATTTGCGTTCCCATATGGTATAAGGCTCCATTGTGCCACTACCACGTTGCATTGCAAAGACACACAGGGTTTTCATCTTGAGCTTGCCTCTTAAAGGCAGACTAGGTAACTTTGAGCCCAAATTAAATATATATATTTATTTATTTTGCATTTTTTTCCCTCTATCATTATTGACATTCATCCCTTGCAGGGACTGAAAAGTAATCTGAAATGGTAATCAATAGTTACCTGTTTACAGTATGTCAGGTCACAGTTATAGCATATGGACATTTTACATATACTACTGTTGATAGTTGATAGCACATTGGTTGGCTATTCAAAAATAGCAGATCTACAAGCTCATAGCGCGTCACTTCGTGCCGCGCTATGAGCTTGTAGATCTGCTTTTTTTTTTTTTATATCTTGAAAATTTGACCAAATCTTTGAATAATTATGTAATTTTTTTAAAGCAAACATTTTTATACCAAATCTTTGCCTCTGGGGGGTCCCTGGAACAACATATTTTGAGATGGGGGTCGACGGTCAAATACATATAATTTCGGGGGTGCTTGACATGAAAAAGTTTGAGCACCACTGATATAGAAACATACGATTTTATATGAAATCGATTTAAATTGTCACCAGTTTGAATCGATTGTAATCGATTTACGATAAATCGTTACATGCCTATAGATTACAGTAGAAGGGTTTATTAAATAACTGTAGTGTAGTTTTTTGTGTACATTCATTACCAGTGTGTACGGCCCATCTCATGAAAAGCGGAGCGTCCTTCTCTAGATCCCATCCATGACGAGCAGCATGCATCCACGGGATCTGGAAGATTCTCTTCTCCTGAGGAGAATAACAATTAACAATATATTCATGTCCACATGAAGGAGAGCATAGAAGGACACAAATATTAAAGGTACAGTTAAGGTTACATTCACAAAATCATGGTATATGTCTTCATGATACAATAAGCATATCACTCAGTCAGTACTCTATGGGTGTAAGTAACAGCGTCTCCGCCATATGTGACCGCTGGCAATTATGGCAGAGACAGCACAGTACTTTGCCAGCCTTTTTCTCTCCTTTTTGAGCATCCCAAGTTGTTGAAACCCTCTAACAACCAGTCTGTGGGTATGTCCTCGGCCAGTGGTTCTCAACCAGTGGTCCGGGGACCACCAGCGGTCCTTGGGAGGGTACCAGGGGGTCCCCAGCTAAATTAGTTAACATAGCGTCACAATCATTTTAACCGATTTGGCTATTTTTTGAAAAATCGTGAAAATGTGTGCATATCTTGAATATATATATATTTTTAAAGCGAACATTCTTAACTCAAATCTTTGCCTCTGGGGGTCCCTGGCACAAGACATTTTCAGATGGGGGTCCGCGGCCAAATGTATATTAATTTAGGGGTCCTTGGCATGAAAAGGTTGAAAACCACTGCCCTAGGCTACCAAAAATAAAAAGAACTCTGCACCTACAGACCTACAGCTCTGAGATGGTATGTGGGAGTGGTTGGTATTTAATAACCGTGGTCATAAAGGCTTCCTCTAGGCTAGGGTCAAAGGTGCAGGCTATCTCTAATACAGACACTTCTCTGGTCAACAACCACAACAACATCCGGTGTATTAGCTGTCAAAGATGTCAAGATGTCTGGGTTATCACAGAGAAGGAACATGGATGGAATGACACGGAGGATGTTTGTACATTCTCACTGAGGATGCATGATATATTGATATGTACTTTGCAATGAGGTCCACTATTCTGTCATGTACGTGTTATCATGTACATCCCTTTGTACGCATAACAGCCATTCACACACACACACACACACACACACACACACACACACACACACACACACACACACACACACACACACACACACACACACACACACACACACACACACACACACACACACACACACACACACACACACACACACACACAGAGAGATTAATATTGCCTGTAGACAATGCTAAATGAGGGCATAGTGAGCAGAGGACATATTTCCACTAAAACGAGTGCCTAACATGCATGTGCATGTGCGTGTGTGTGCGTGTGTGTGTGTGTGTGTGTGTGTGCGTGTGGGTGCGTGTGCGTGTGTGTGTGTACTTACTCTGTTGACCCATTGGAGTCCAGGTATCTGACAGGAGTTGATCTGTTCCTCTATCCACGGCCGCATCCGCATCCTCTCCACTGGCATGGTGGCCTGCACACGCACACGCGCACGCACACACACACACACACACACACACACACACACACACACACACACACACACACACACGCACAGGTTTGTTTGAGGACATCAACATTTTAGGACGGCGATTTTATCAATGCCATATTAATTTTTTTGCATCCATTTACCGTAAGCCTAAAGCCGAACAATAGCAGATCTACAAGATCACAATGCTTCGCACTGCAACGCATTGTGAGCTTGTAGATCTTTCGCTGCACGACACCAGCGCGCAACTAAGTGTAAATCAGGCATAACTCTTATCTCTAATCTCTAAACCTATTACTTCTAAATGTCTAACCCTAAAACTAACCACAACCTGAATCGTTTTCTAACTTATCTCTGAAACTGTTTTATTCAATGATAAAACAACAATTTATCTTGAGAGGAGCAGGAAAATGGTCCTAACAATGTCTATTTCTCATATTCTATACATACAAGTATAGTAACACACACACACACACACACACACACACACACACACACACACACACACACACACACACACACACACACACACACACACACACACACACACACACACACACACACACACACACACACACACACACACACACGACTTCTTCGAGTTGGAGTTTAACTGATTTACTGAATAATCTGTTTTGATACATTCTGAGCAGTATAGAACATGGAGCTGAACATCAGGGGTTCTCAAAGAGGGGTCCGGTGACCTCCAGGGGTCTTTGAGGGGGTTGCAGGGGGTCCTCAGCAAAATGAGGAACAGTTTAAAAGAAAAATCAGCTATTCAAAAATGAATCCACAGCGTATCCACTTCACTTCTTCTTCTGTGTCATTTTTAGATTTGAGCTAAAAAAGCATTATTTTAAACTTTGGCTATTCAAAGAATAGCAGATCTACAAGCTCATAGCGCGGCACCGAGTGCCGCGCTACGAGCTTGTAGATCTGCTATTTTTGAAAAATCGTCAAAATGTGTGAAAATCTTTGAATATCTATTATTTTAAAGAAATATCTATTCTTTCTGGAGGGTCTAATATAAATGCACAATTTTACCACCATTTACCATTTACAAAAAGAGTCTCCTTTGTGTCTCCTACCGGAACCGCTGGTCATCAAATCACTGGCTTAGGAATGTGACGAAAAAGAAAAGAAAATCCAACATTTTTAACTCCAATCTTTGCTTCTGGGGGGGTCCCTGGAACAATACATTTTGAGATGGGGGTCAAATACGCGGCCAAATACATATCATTTTGGGGGTCCTTGACATGAAAGAATTTGAGCGCCACTGATACAGCAATAATAGTTTCTCAGAAAACTGTAAACTGGATTTAGAAGACATTTGTAGAATCGGAACCTCGGGCCTTAATGGGTTAATAATGTGATATGATGCAATTTTTTTGACATAATCACTCAGCACTGTCTGCTGCAACCTGGACAGGATGAGAATAATGCATTTTTCATCATTAAAAATGATTAAATACAGTTCCACTGTAGATCTTGGTAGTAAACGCACCTTTGGCTCCTTTCCACACTCCAAAGATGGCCTAATTTGTTTCAATTGGCGTCATCGTCAAAAACGTAACTTTTTGATAAAAGCTTATAACAGTTAGGGTTGTTATAGGCTGGGGGGACTTGCCATGGCTCACCAAGCCCCCTCTCTCTCTCCTCTTTCCTCTCCTCCCTCTCTCTCCACTTCCCTCTCCTTCTGTGTGTGTGTGTGTGTGTGTGTGTGTGTGTGTGTGTGTGTGTGTGTGTGTGTGTGTGTGTGTGTGTGTGTGTGTGTGTGTGTGTGTGTGTGTGTGTGTGTGTGTGTGTGTGTGTGCGTGTGCGTGTGTGCTTGTGTGTGTCACGATTATGACATTTTATATGACGATTAATTGTATTTTTGTTGTTGAACACTGGAACATTATGAATAAAAAATACATTTCTGTCTGGCTTTTAGGCTTTGAAGTTTCACAGGGCAGATATGACAAATAACCTAAATATAGAATGAAATGACTGACGTATTTAATAACTGTGTACTTAAAAAACATTAATAGTGGAAATCTACAAGCTCACAGCGCATTGCGATGCGTTATGAGCTTGTAGATCTGCTATTTCCACCACTTTAAAAAAAGAATATTATGAAAAAAAAACTGTCAACGTGGAAACGATTAAGACGATTATGCAAAAGTAATTGCGAATATCTGAAATAATTGCGATTAGTCGATTATGTAATTAAAAAAAAGCCTTTTTCTGCCTTTCTTTATAGTTCCATAGCAGCGAGGGACAGGAATGAGAGAGAGATGGGGAGAGACATGCAGCAATAGACCGTCGGGAACGGGACTCGAACCCGCGGTGCGCTGTCAGGCTTATGAGCCTATAGGTGCCCGGACCTACATGTCGTATGTATGCATGTTGTAATGCAATGATGTCCCACCAATGAATGACGAATGCCACTAACTCTACTTTCAGAGACCCATTCCCCAGAGATTTCGGGCTTTCTCGTTAGAGACCTGAGGCCGATTCTTACTAACGTCTTTTAAATCCAGTTTTCTGAAAAAAAAACATAGGTTTCTATATCAGTGGTTCTCAAACTTTTTCATGTCAAGGGCCCCCAAAGTGATATGTATTTGGCCACGGACCCCCCATCATCAAAATATTTAGTTCCAGGGTCCCCCAGAAGCAAAGATTTGAGTTAAAAAACGTTCGCTTTAAAAGAATATAAATATATTAATTTGTACACATTTACTCGATTTTTCAAAAATAGCAGATCTACAAGCTCATAGCGCGGCACTCGGTGCCGCGCTATGAGCTTGTATATCTGCTATTTTTGAATAGCCAATTAAGTGTAAAATAATGCTTTTTTAGCTCCTAGAATAAAGCTGTGTGGACTGTTATCTGTTAGCTTAGCTCCCATGGATCCAAAATCGCAGGCTGCGGATCGAGGGGTCTCTCCATGGAAAATGACCCACACCCAGACCGTCATAGGTGCTATTATTGTTCTTTGTTGTTACCATTGTTGCTGTAGTTGTTGTTGTCCCTCTTTGTGTCTCTCTCTCCCTCTCTCTCTCTCTCTCTCTCTCTCTCTCTCTTCCCCTGACACAGTGGAGGTAGAAGCCAAGGCCGTCCCACCTTAGAGCCTTAGAACTTATAGAGCTTGAGGTTTCTTCCTGTCAACTGCTTAAAGGGGTAGTTCACCCCCCAAAAATTGTTTTTGTCTCATTCCTAAGCCAATAATTTGATGACCGGCAGCGCTTACGGTAGGAGACAAAAAGAGTACTCCTTTGTGTCTCCTACCGGAACCGCTGGTCATCAAATCATTGGCTTAGGAATGCGACGAAAACAAAAAAAATGTCCATGAATTCAAGTCTCCATGGGGTGACTAATCGATAGGGGAAAAAAAGTACTTTTTTGGGTGAACTATCCCTTTAAACCCCATGCAGCATCCGTATTCGGAGGAAAACCCTTCGCAGAAAATAGCCGGTCTACAAGCTTTCAACACGTCACGTCACTTTGTGATGTGTTGAGAGCTTGTAGATCGGCTATTTTCAGCTAAAATATTTAATATAGAGCGAGAACAGAAAATACACTAGTATAAAGCCCTGAGGGACTCCGGTTAAAGGGAAGTACATTTCCCTGCAACTTGTCACCCATTGCTTGCTCAGGGGGGAAACTTCGGTCTCTGCTCTTTATGTAAAGTGTCTTGCCTAAGGCCTAGGGCCTAGGGCATACATGGGCAACTGGCGGCCCGGGGGCTATGCGGCCCCCACCTTCACTTAATGCGGCCTGCAGGTTAATATTGGAATACTGATATATTATTGATTGTCAGCTGTTACACTTCCAAACATGCAAACATGACCCACTTTAATTACTTCAGTCTATATTAGTATAGCTTAATGACTAATATTACAATTCTATTGTCTTTTTTATGTCCAATGTATTTGTATTTAAGTTCATAAAGTTAACATAAGTATAACTAAATGCATTTGAAATTAAATAAAAATTACTTCAGGATTCCAATTCAAAAATGTCAAAAAACATAATTCAGGATTACAATAACAAAATAGCAAAAATAGCAGATCTACAAGCTCAAAACGCATCGCACTGCGACACGTTTTGAGCTTGTAGATCAGCTATCTTTGCTACTTTTGTGTGACACAGAATGACGAAGTAGGGCATTAATTACGGAGAAAGAAAAGTTAAAATATACGGAGATAAGAGGTTTGTGTCAGTACTATGCAATGTGGCCCTCTGTTGTGAGAGTGGAAATATAGTGGCCCTCTCCATCATCAAAGTTGCCCACCGCCTGCCCTGTAGGGTATACTCAGTCACCCACCTTGGAGAGGAGTGCAGGAGGTGGTTATAATACTGTCGTGCGTGTGTCTACCGTCTAGAATCATTTGCTGCGTCTAAATAATCCACCTCCCCCCACCACCACCCACACACCCAGTCAAAGTCCTCTGGCACAGTCAGTCAGGCACTCCCCAGACAAGGTTCAGAGACACATAGGCTAGTTTCATGACTCCCTGCAGACAGGCTGCTATGACTACATAATAATGCCCGTTTTTGTTTAATATATACTAAAACATCAGCTCACATTTTGTTGCTGTCGGGCAGAAACCTCTCAACTCCATATTCTGACTTTTTGCGTTTCTACCAAATGTAAATTAATGCCCCCACTTGATCATACTACAGCGTCATCAAAAGTAGCAGATCCACAAGCTCAAAACGCGGCGCGAAGCGATGCGTTTTGAGCTTGGAGATCTGCTGCTTTTGATGCTTTTGAATTTGATTACTGAAAAGTATTTGAAAATAGCAGATCTACAAGCTCACAACGCGTCGCGATACGACACGTTGTGAGCTTGTAGATCAGCTATTTTCAAATAGCCTATGTATGAAATAGGGCTAAAGTGGTTAATGTATGTTTTATAATGTAATCATTTATATTTGAAAAGTAACTAGTAACTAAAGTTTTCAAATAATTGTAGTGGAGTAAAAGTACAATATTTGCCTCTGAGATGTAGTGGAGTAGAAGTAAAAGTATTGGAAATTGGAAATACTCAAGTAAAGTACAATTACCTCAAAATTGTACTTAAGTACAGTACTTAAGTAAATGTACTTAGTTACTTTCCACCACTGCATATAGGCTAGTTTCATGACTTCCAGACAGGCTGTTATGACAACATAATAATGCCTGTTTTCTGTTAATGCTAAAATATCCAGCTCAAATTTGCAACTTGGACGGAATAAACTGTATTGAATGCACATTTATTCTAAGGTAAATATTGGCCTTGTGAGGAGGTGCAATGCAAGTCATAGACTTTGATCCAGAACTGACCTGACCCACACACAATTCTAAACAGAATGTGTTCTGCCGTTCTCATAAGAATATTGTTATAATAATCAGGCTTGTGTGTTAACAAAAATCTTTCACATAATCCATATTAATGCAGTCTAATCATTAAACCAAAAGGCTACAGTACAGAATAGCCTGAGACAAACTGGTAGTACTTTAATTTTGGTTGACCAAAATGCCTCCACTGGTGCAGGTTCAGAGGCGCGCGCACACACACACACACACACACACACACACACACACACACACACACACACACACACACACACACACACACACACACACACACACACACACACACACACACACACACACACACACACACACACACACACACACACACACACATACACACACTTCCTGGTAGCATACTGTTAACCAAGCATGGCAGAGCACACTGCAATACTGCAATACCATTTGTAACTCAGAGAGTGTGCAAAATGTATAACCAAATGGACCCTTACAGGTCCATTTGGTTACATTTGGACACTCTCTGAGTTAGATTAAAAGAATTAGGATTTGACTATGTCCGAGTTAAAGCAAGAATGATGTTTTAGTGTGTGTGTGTGTGTGTGTGTGTGTGTGTGTGTGTGTGTGTGTGTGTGTGTACACAATATTCTGAAAAATAACCTGAAAATGCCCACAAACACAATTGGCAGCCTATACAAGCCAAGTCAAGTGTGGTTCTTCTGACAGCCTATATCGAAGTCTCTCAGTCAAAATTATTACATTGTCTCAGTCAAGCCAAATCATTGAAACATCATTGCAACAAACTTGCAAGAAGACCATATCCCTTTGGAACTTGCAGTTGCTCGCTACAAAGTTGCCAGACTTGCCACACACGCCAAAGATGCAAGATAGTGTCAGTCAGTCAGCAAGCCAAGCCAAGTCAAGTGTGGTGGTTCTTCAGCCAATATCCGAAGTCTCTCAATGACTATTATTAGTTTATTACAGTGTTTCAAGTCAATTCAAATCACCTGAATACATTGTCATTTGCACAATGACCATTTCCTTTGAACTTGAGCTGGCTTACAAAGTTGCCACAAACAAACAGAAATGCAAGATTAGTGTCAGCAAGCCAAGTCAAGTGTGGTTCTTCAGCCAATCAATATTATTACTAGTTTATTACAGGTCAAATCACCTGAATACATTGTCAATGTGTCACAACCTGCACCAGGACCATTTCCTTTGAACTTGCTCGCTTCTTCAGCCAATAGTATCGAAGTCTCTCAATCAATATTATTACTAGTTTATTAACATTGTTTCAAGGCAAATCAAATCACACCTGAATACATTGTCAATGTGTCACAACTTGCACCAAGACCGACCAAATCAAGACCAGTTCCTTTGAACTTGAGCTCAGCTACAAAAAGAAGTTGCCCCACAAACAAACAAACAAAGATCAATGCAAGATAGTGTCTGCCACCAGCCAGTATGCCACCCAGCCCCCCCCCCTCCCGACAACACACACACACACACACACACACACACACACACACACACACACACACACACACACACACACACACACACACACACACAGCAACCGAAGCTAAAAGTGAAAATAAAATGTCACACTCTCTCTCTCTCTCTCTCTTTCCAAAGACAACACAAGTACTTTCACTTACTGCTGCACTACCAGGAGAATCCGTCATGACACTGTCTGTCTCTCAGACAGGAGACAGTGGCTGGTGTCCTCTTAATGAGCCCTGCTGCACACCACACTTCACACTTCACTTTTTTTTTTTACACACACACACACACACACACACACACACACACACACACGCGAGGAGAGAACATGCGGAAATAAACGGACGTTACCTTGCTAGTGTTATTTTCGCCTGTACACAGAGACTCTGTCACAACACACAGTAGAGAGAGTTTTGTAGTTGGTTGGTTGTTGTCGTTGGAAAAGTGACGCCTCTTCCTTCCCCCTGGTTGTTTTGCACGGTTTGCCTTGTTGTTTTCATTTAAAAAAAAACTAAACAGTTTAATATTTTTTTTTCCTTTTGGTTTTATTTCTTGTTTCTGTGCGCAGACCGAAAGCAAAACAAGGGCAGAAGGAGGTGTAGTTCTTCTTCTCTTCGGGAAGTGGAAGAGGAGGGAGGAGGAGGAGGAGATGGGGGGGTTTGGAAATCCCCTCGCTGCTTTCGGTTGGGTTGGTGTGCTAGCCCTGAAACATGACTGTCATGACGAAACTTCAACCTGGTTTTTGCACTTTCTCCATTTACAGCCCGTACATCTACATAAACGTTCAGATTTCAAATATAAAGTGCTTACCCCATGGCCACGGATGTTACAATTCACGTCGGGTGGGTATAGGTACCCGTATCTTCCGTATTGTTCAATAAAAAAACAATTCAATCCGATCGGCGGCCATTTTCTTATAGAGTTATAATGTATCAGCGTGCAATACACCTCCCAACCGATAGGGTCGCGTAGTTGAAAGCCTATGGAGAAAAGTAAAAGTAAAATGGCCACCGATCGGATTAAAATGCTTTTTATTGAACAATACGGAAGATACGGGTACTTATGTGGGTCCGAGTAGAATTGTAACATCCCTGGCCATGGAGTCAGCACTTTATATTTGAAATCTGAACGTTTATGTAGATCTACGATTTGCAAATGGAGAAAGTACAAAAACCAGGTTGAAGTTCAGCCATGACGCTCGTGACGGACGAGCGTCGTGCGATCCATGGCTAGGTTGGTGTCAGAACTCTCGAGAGCGCCCAGGAGGCGGGGCTGCAACAACATGCCATTGGCCGGGAGGACGGTGCTTAGCTCGGATTGGCTACTTGGTTGTCAGCAGCGACCAACCAACCGCTGACGTGTTGGTGGTGTAGCGGTAAAATGATAGCGATGATGAATATTGATGATCCCTTGTGAGCTTGTAGATCTGCTATTTTCGCACATGAATCTGGCACACAACTAAGTACTGTACCAAATCTGAAGTCCATAGGAATCATAGACAGTAAAAAGTACACAGGAATATATAAAAAACAAAAAGAAGACAGGAGAATTTTCAGGCCTTGACTCCCCAAAATAATTGAACTGGGGACCCCCAAAAATAATTATATTTAAACTGGGGACCCCCCAAAATAATCATATTTGAACTGATGACCCCCACCCTGACAAGCACTTGGAACTGTGGGAGTTGCGACACAACCTTTGTTTGACACGGTTTCACAGATAAATATTGTGAACATTTTCACAATTGCTTGATTGATTACTTTTGATGCAGTAATGATCCTATTATTTTTTTTTTTCATTTTAGAGGTATTAAAAAGGTCTTAAAAGTCCTTAAAGCGGCACTACCTATTTTTAAAGAATATATTTGTGTATACAAATTAGGTGGTTGTACTCACTCCCTGCTCTTCTATTGAGACATTTAGATCGTGTCAAAGGTCATGTCTCACCTAGACACAGGATCTGACACGAATTTTGACCTGATGGTCAGGATTCAATTCATCCTCTGAGCACCCTGGGTGTCCCGACCCACAGTTTGAGAACCACTGATCTAACCAATCACAGCACGGATTGTCCCTTCCGGGCAATGGGATGTAAAGGAGGGGCGCTGCAGTTTCACTTCCTCAGTGCCCCCTCCCCACCTCTCCTTTCTGCCTCATTTATGGCAGAAATGAAAGTAGAAACTCAGTCACTTTTGACTCATGGAAGTTACTGACCCCAAAACCACCTGCACTCCACCAGGGGAAATGACACTCACACTGTGGCTTCTCACTTGTGTTTTCTGATCTGTAAAAAGCTCTTAATGTTTTGAATACAGACAATCCCTTTGGTTTCCAAACCTGTGTGATCTTTAGGCTGCAAATTCAGAAGGTCAAAAGCAAAAAGCTCAATAGTCAATAGCCTGTCTAGAAATATCATCAGATAACAAGCCATTTCTGTATCTAGAGAACACTATACTCATAGACCTGCAATTTTGGTACAATTTGACATTTTAACGGGGTGTTTTCCTCACAAATGAAAACACCATCCATTCTCGTTACATTCAGTTTTGATCATTCTGTATTACTGGCGTATATTGTTTCCACTGTTCCCTTGTAACTGATATATGAATTTGTAATCGTGACAGCCCTAGACGCAGTTTTATCAAACACACACACACACACACACACACACACACACACACACACACACACACACACACACACACACACACACACACACACACACACACACACACACACACACACACACACACACACACACACACACACACACACAGTGGCTGGTGGTGGTATATGATAAAGTCACTGTGTGGTACCACCCACACACTGGACAGAAAACAGACAGATATGCAGGCAGGAAGGCAGCTCATCATCAGGCCTTGTTTATAATAATGTCATATCGTGGGCTTTCTGCAAACTGCTTCATAGAGGTGTGAGCTTTTCTGTGTGATTTTCATTTTTTATAGGTTGTGTTTAGACAGCGCACATGGTGAATTCAGAGCAGACATGTCCAAAGTCCGGACCGGAGGTCAATCGTGGCACAAGGGCAGTTTTTATATAGCTGTGTGGCTTCCTTCCTAAAATTATTTTCTTTCTTTCTTTTTGCGTATATCAATGTTTTTTTTATTGATTTCATTTTTCACATTTGTTTTGACAAAACAGAACACCACATTCATCCTACATAAACTCCCCCCCCCCTCCCAACCACCCACCCAAACCCACCCAACCACATACAACACACACACTGACCAGGGGTATAAAAAGAAACACAACTAAGAACCTGACATAGAAACTAATCCGATAACCCTTATGCATAAACCAATTCCTAAAATGTATTATTTATTAAATTCATACGGTGACGTTTCGAGGTGTTTTCAAATGAACCTGGGAAGAGTAGATCACTGGGTCATCAACACACCAGCCTTGGAGAACAGCAATGTGATCATTGTGCCCAAAAAGGTTGCCCTCCGACCCCGGCCTGGTTTGCTGTATCCAGTGAGTTAGCCCATTAAGACCGGGAAAGCGTCTGTGTCATTTTTATATTTCTTTGGCTATTAAACAAATAGCAGATCTACAAGCTCATAGTGTGGCACCGAGTGCTGCACTCTGAGCTTGTAGATCTGCTATTTGTTTTGTGCAAATCTTTAGTTTGAATATATATATGTTTTTAAAGCAAACATTTGTAACTCAAATCTTTGCCTCTGGGGATTCTACAAATGTCTTCTAAATCCTAACAGTTTTCTGAAAAACTATATTGTTTCTACATTAGTGGTGCTCAAACTTTTTCATGTCAAGGACCGCCAAAATTATTTGTATTTGGCTGCGGACCATTTGAGAATAATTTGTTCCAGGGACCCCCAGAAGCAAAGATTTGAGTACAAATGTTCGCTTTCAAAAATACATATTCAAAGATTTGCACAAAATGTCACGATTTTTCAAAAATAGCAGATCTACAAGCTCATAGTGCGGCACTCAGTGCCATGCTGAGCTTGTAGATCTGCTATTTTTGAATAGCCAAAGAAATCTCAAAATGACAGAGATGCGTTCCCGCCCAGTATTAATGAGTTAGGACAGTGGTTCTCAACCTTTTCAGGCCGCGACCCCCTAAAATAATGAATATATTTGAACTGGCAACCCCCCCCCCACCCTGACAAGCACTTAATTGGAATTGTAGGAGTTGAGGCATTACATTTAGTTTGACTCGGTTCCACTGATATTATTGTGAAAATAGCGGATCTACAATTATTTTTAGGTATTAAAAAGGTCTTAAAAGTCCTTACATTGACACGTTACTGTCATCTGGGGACCCTCCCCAAAAAATCATGTGGGGACCCCTTTGGGGGTCCCTACCCACAGGTTGAGATGAGAACCACACTGAGTTAGGATATAATATATATATATATGTATTTATTTTTGGACATGCACATGGCTGTCTGTACTGATGAGCAAGTGGAATCTGATGAATGACAAGTTCCTGACTAGAGAGCAATGGAGAAACTGCTGACTCATAAACACATAGATATAAACAACCCATGCTGTAGTTCTGAACGTAACAACATCTCTGGGAGGAGAGCGCCCTCCAGTGACCGTACATGAGACTGCTTCATTTGCTGTAGGTGCTGCACAAGTTAATCAAAACAACCAATAAGCGATATTTAATAACATAATCTATAAATAATGTATCCCTATTTTGGGCATGTCATTATAAGCGAAAGGTTTCAACGCACTGTTACCTTATAGATAGGCTATCTTCACTATTTTTTTGCACAACAAATTATAACAAAATGCTCAAGAGTTTAATTGATTTGTTCAAATATATATTTTTTTATTTATTTAAAGCAGCACTATGTAACTTTTTCTTAATGAATACAATTTAATTTTGTCCAATCTATATGGTAGAGTATGTTACAGTAATACAACATAACTTATACAGTTGGGGTGGTTGTATTTTGTCTCCCTGCTCTTCAATTGAGACATTTAGCTATTGTGACTGAGCTATTTTCAAATAGCCTAGGTATTATAAAATAGGGCTAAAGTGGTTAAATGTATGTTTTATAATGTAAATAAGTTATATCTGCAAAGTAACTAGTTTTCAAATAATTGTAGTGGAGTAAAAGTACAATATCTGCCTCTGAGATGTAGTGGAGTAGAAGTAAAAGCATAGACAATTGGAACTACTCCAGTAAAGTAAAAGTACCTCAACAATTGTCAAAAGGGTTACAGTTGTACTGTCAGTACAGTACTTGAGTAAATGTACTTAGTTACTTTATTACACCACTGATTCGTAGCATGTGTCCAGGCCATCTTAGACCACTGGTTGTCAACGTCCGATCCAGGGACCACCAGGCGTCTCAGAGCAAATGTGTATCAAACTGAGGGTCTTTGGTAGAAGCCATTCAAAGCCAAACTAGTTGGTGGAGAAGTACAGCTCTTTGGTCAACATTGACACGATAGAGGGGATCTGCTTCTTGCGGTCGCATCCTGGCTGTGTGCTGTACGATTCAAAGTCCAGCCCTACCTTCCCGTTGACCCGGGTCAACGTCTGCATCAGCTCCAGGCCCTTGCCGTGGTCGTTTAGCGTCTTACACAACGCCTGCATGAACCAGGATCCAGCGGCGCAGTTCCTCCACGAGTAGTATCCTGGAGAATGACATAGCGCAGCAGTGATTCACAAGCAGTGGTGGAAAAAGTACTCAAATGTTTTACTTAAGTAAAAGTATTAATACTGCCATGCAGAAATACTCTGTTACAAGTGAAAGTCAGGAATTCAAAATTTACTTGACTAAAAGTACAAAAGTATTGGTATAAAAATTTACTTAAAGTACAAAAAGTAGAAAGTACTCATTATGCAAAATGTCCCATTTCAAGTTTTCAAATGTATAAATATCTTTTGAAAATAGCAGATCTACAAGCAAGGTATGAAATAGGGCTAAAGTGGTTAATGTTGGTATGTTTGCAAAAACTTTGCATGTACTTTATTTATTAAGACATGAACTAGTAACTAGTAACTAAAGTTTTCAAATAATTGTAGTGGATTAAAAGTACAATATTTGCCTCTGAGATGTAGTGGAGTAGAAGTAAAAGTATAGACAATTGGAAATACTCCAGAAAAGTACCTCAAAATTGTACTGAGTAAATGTACTTAGTTACTTTCCACCACAGATCGTCACCATATCAAGTATTTGGTAAAAAATTATGGTGATTTGTCCATATGGCCCAGACCTAGCCCACCATGCCCACATAGCTGTTGTCATGACTAACCTGGTGCAGTGGAATAAGCATACAGGAAGTCTGCCTCCACTGGAATCCTGCATTCTTCTGACTGGACACCCAGACTGTCTGTCTCAATGCCAGCGTCTGTCTCAACGCCATCGTCCAGAGTTGTACCACGACATGCCTGTAAACACAGAGCAGATGGTTACACAATGCAACGCAACGCAACGCAACGCAACGCAACGCAACGCAACAAATAAAGGTTAGGAAATTTGCGTTTGGTAGATTATTTATCTGTTTTATACCTTTGGAAAGCCTGCTTCTTTCCCTTTTAAAGACCCCGTAAACAGGTACCCTGACCCAGTATGAGCAGGCCTATAAGTCATTTTATGTATACATTTATTAGTCAGACCACAGAATATGATATAAACCAAACCACCCAGCCAATGTGTGAGAGACCTCACACATTTCACCTCCCAAAATGTAATTTCTGGAAACGCCACTGGTGGGGGGTGTCTAGCCTGGTAAAATCCCCCTCTGGTGATAAACCCGCTTCATATTTACATACTGGGCTCTGATTGGTCCCTCACAACTTTGGAGGGAGCGAAATAAAATCTCTATTGAGAGGGGCCAGACCTAATCGGCCAAGGGCATTTTTCTTTTTTTTTGCAATGGCAGATTTTTCTGGAACCAGGCTATGACTGACCTGTATGAAGAAGAGTTTGGGTTTCCCCACCAGACTCCTACAGTGGTCTCCTCTGAACATCGCCGTCAGCGCTTTCAGTTCTACATAGTCGTCTGTCCCACATATCCTCCCCTCATCTCCGTGGCTCAACATCACGCACACGAACGACGCACAACGGCTGTGGTCCTCCTTAGATACTGTAAGAGGAACGGAGGAGAGACAGAGACATTGTTTTACATACAGTCCACTACAGCGTTTGGTTCTCAAATTGGGGTCCGGGGACCCCCAGGGGTCCTTCAGGGGGTTCCACTGGGGCCCCAGAAAAAGTAGTTAATTTAACCACTTTATCGATTTAAACGTTGGCTATTAAAAATTTGCAGATCTACAAGCTCACAGCGCGTCACTTCGTGCCGCGCTGCAAGCTTGTAGATCTGCTATTTTAGGGGTCAATCTGGGGGTAATTTGGGGGTCCTTGTCATCATGACAAGGTTTGAGAACCACTGCACTACAGACCTTTCATTCCAGGTTAGCCCCGGTTTGAACCTCACTCTCCGCTACTAGCTCCGAGATGAACGGATGTTTACAAAATAGTCGGAAAGTAAAATTCAAGCGACAAGTTGAAACGACCGCTTAAATCGCATAATTTGGTCAGCCTGTGCCAGACATGTTTTTCCCATTGCAGCCGCGTCTGCACAGTATTGACACCCGTGGTCGGGCGTTGAATGGGAAAAAACATGGCACATCTGTTTGCCTCTCGACTCTCTGACCACTCTTACTTTTTGGATACTGATAGCTTTATTTTTCCTAGTAAATACCGGTCCATATCTATTGGTCAGATAAGAATGAATTACATCAATAAACGGAGGAAGGAAACGTGTTAATAATAGTACTTGGGTTTATTCCAGAGAAGAGATCTTACAAGCGTCGGTTCCAGATATATTCTTCTGACGTTAAAATGGAGATACAGCGTGATTATACACATAACGTGGGGTTACGCCTTTCGTCATCACGTCAGCCATAAGTTATGTCTCGAATGGCTCCGTTTCCTGGGCAACCAAGGTTGGGGTATCATTTATGCACAGAGTTTATAACAACAAATCCGTGTGGCAACGAAGTTAACCTGCTATCTAATATTGTTGACATACCAGAAGGAGCCCATCAGACCAAAACAACGTTGCAGGCTGCCTGAGAGGCACTGACACTTTTAACCATATTAACACATACAAATGGAAAATGGTACACTTTAGATCCATAAGAAAATGGTACAAAATTACACCCATCAGATACAATGATTAATGAGGCAGTGGCGTCCCCAGGATTTACATTTAGGGCAGGCGAGATTCCCCCCCCCCCCTCTATTACCCCCCAAGCTAATTAGCGGACAGTTAGGTTCCAAACAGGGCTACTTTCCAGGTCTGGTTTCTTCTGGTTTTACATAATAATAAAGCGGAGGGCAATTTACCCATAATTCCTTGCATTCTCACCCAGGTTGTATATGATGAAAAGTCGAGCAACATGACAAAATGGCCTTACAATTCCAAGTCTATCGTATGCAACTTGAACGGCGCTGAGTCGGCAGAAGCGGACGTCGCACCACTCGGCGGAGTCGGCGCAGGCACTCGCTCCGCTAGCATCTCGCGACTCAAATATTTAACGTTAAGTAAAAGTAGCAATACCACAATATAAAAATACAAAAGTATTGGCATCAAGTAAAGTACTTGAGTAAATGTACTTAGTTACTTTACACCATTGGTCCTCAAACTTTTTCATGTCAAGGACCCCCAAATTGACACTTATTTGCCCGCGGACCACCATTCGAAAAGATATGCCAGGGACCCCCATAAGAGAAGATTTTTTTACGGCTCTAGCAGTGATTCTCAACCATTTTCATTTCAAGGACCCCCAGTTTGACATGCATTGGGCTACGGACCCCCATTTAATGGCATTTCTATCTCTGGGACCCCAATTTATATTGTAAAATCAATGTTATTTGAACTCTGAGAGGGTACAAATGTTGTACACTCTCAGAGTTACAGACCCATTTGGTTCCTAATCTATCGTTTAGCTGGGGACCCCCTGGAACTCCCTCAAGGACCCCTGGGGGTCCCCGGACCCCACTTTGAGAACCAATGCTTTACACCACTGAAATGTGACACAGCTTATCAGGAACGTTGGCACATGGTCAGATGTTGCCCAACTTGTCACCAGGCAAGATATCACAGGTTCTCTTTTTTTCTCAACAGTGTTAGGCTTCAAAAGAAGCATTTTAGTATTCACACCCAGCCACTGAATATCACTGCTAGCCAAATGGTGTTGACCAGTGGACTCAGGCCAGCAATGAATTAATGCCCTACTTGATCATACTACAGCGTCACACAAAAGTATAAAAAATAGCAGATCTACAAGTCCTTTGAGCTTGTTAGATCTGCAATTTTTTCTACTTTAGAATTTGAATCCTGAAAAGTAATCTCTCAAGAACAGATTCAGAGCTGCGCTACTGAAATTCAAATTCAAAGGTAAAAAAAACAGCAGAGGGCGCTGATTTTTCTTTTTCTTTTTACATGCGTTGCCAGATTGCCTGAAAAGTAACAGTTTTGGACATTATGAGGTTTCCACCCGACAGAGACAATAGTAAACAAATAAACTAATCCATGTCAAAACAGTGTGTATTGTGTTTATGACCCCCCCCCCCAAAAAAAAACCTTTACAAGGGAACTGTGTTATAGATTAGACAACAGTATGCCTGAGTACATGGTAATAACAATAATAACATTATAAATACCTTTGTAGAGTAGTTTTCTCATCTGTGACACCTTCTGATCCTTGACCTCTTTGATCTCGTAGCCGAGGCGAGTGAAGGTCTCCTTTGCAGCCGCAGCATCCTCGTCTGAGCCGTTGCGACAAGACGCACCGCTGACTGTAAAAAATAAATAAAATAAAGGATGTAGTGACCGTGATTTCACCCATTGCTTTGTGGATTCTGTTGGTGAAGCCTCGATGTTCAGCAATTTGACCATCACCATCTTTAGATATTGACACTGTCAAGTCCACACAACAGAAAGTGTTTTATTTTGAAACACAGAAAGGTGGTACAGGTGGTACAACGTTTCAGCCAAACTTGGCCTTCATCAGGTGATGAAGGGCCAAGTTTGGGCAAAAACGTTGTTTTGTTTGTGGTTTGTTTGAATGTCTAGTAGCGGACGTTGGAAACAACATCAATACGCGGGTTTGTGCGTGGAGAAAGATCGTGTGCGATTTGAGCCAGTTTTACTGGGAAAGCAGGTTAAAATCATACTTTCAGGGCCCCAAAATTAACACCTGCCAGCACCAAAAGTGGCAAGTAAATTTAGTTTTGAGCACCTCAGAAAATCTGTAGCTCCAATGGTTTAGATTAGAAGATACAGCTATGTCAGAAGTAGCACCGTTTTAAAAAGATTGTGTTAATTTTTGTGTTTTTCATCCCAGATAGAGATTTTGGCTCACATCAAAAGTTGTCCCTTGGGGTCATATTAGCTTAAAACGAAGCTTATTCTCTCTGTCCACCTCCCTGCCTGCCCTGTTGTCCCCAGTTTCTGTCAAGTCACTTCCAGTTCTGTGGTTCTGTCCTGTCTGCCCCGACTCGCCCGGCCAGGTTTCCGGGCTGCCTCTCTTTTTAGTGCTCCTCAACCAGTCTGTCTGATAGTTTCTCTCTCCAGTATGTCCCGTCTGTCCAGTATGTTCTAATTTCTGTTTCTTGTGGTGGTCTGTTGTTCCCTTTGCTTGTGCCCGCACGTTTGTTTCCCTGCTCGTGCTGTTTTCTGTTCCCACTATCAGGTTTAACATGGACACATGGAGTCTGTGAACATACAGAACATCCATGGCGAAGGGTATACCATGCCTGGGGGGGGGGCAAATACAATATCATTTTGGGGTGGTCCTTGGCACGAACTGATTTAGAGGGCATTTGTAGAATCGGCCTCAGGTCTTAATGGGTTAAAACAGACCCGCTTTCACAGAGACATGCCGGTTATTATTTTTTTACTGTGGGCCATCCACACAATTCTTTGTCCAAGGTGTTAGCTTGCAAAAAAATGCCACGTGTTCTGGTTTTGGTGTGCTTCCTCTTTCGATGTCTTCCTTGTGAAACTGCGTTACTTTTGGCCACAACGGCACCTCACACAAACAAGAAGAAACGTCATTTTGTGAATGCTCAGCGTTCGAGACAAACGAACAAGGAAAGACGAGCCCATTATTCTACACAGTTTGTTGTCGTACTCAATACCGGTGTTTGGATGATGATTATGTTCCCCCCCCGTGTTTGGTCTGTCTTTATAACCACTAGGGCTGCCTGTCACGATTACAAATTTAAGTTGACGATTAATAGTCACTCAAATAATTGCGATTAACGATCTAATTGTGTGTTTGGCATTGAACATTGGAACATATGAGCTGCGTAATCAAACATTTCACAACGCATATATAACAAATAACTGAAATATACAAATACATTATTTACATATTTAATAATTTTATACATGTAAAAATAGCAGAAAAGCAGATCTGTGACGCGTTGTAAGCTTGTAGATCTGCTATTTCTGCTTTTTTCTTTTTTGGCTTTTTCTGCTTGTAGACTATGAGCTATTTTGGAAAAATCTTGAAAATGTGTGCACATCTTTGAATATAAATATTTTTTAAAGTGAACTTTTTTTAACTCAACTCTTTGCTTCTTGGGGCTCCCTGGCACAAAACATTTTCAGATGGGGGTCCGCGGCCAAATGTATATCAATTTAGGGGTCCGTGGCATGACAAAGGTTGAATAACACTGCTTTAAATATTAAGTCTTACACGTTTTACACTTAAACATAATAAGTTCATTGCACATTGTTCACACTTCACAGCCTTACTTGTGAAGTTCTTGTTGTTGATGATGATGCAGGTTCCCATGCTGGGGTAGTCCATGTTGTACCGGTAGGGGTCAGAGGTCACAGAGCCAACTCCATCATCATCTGTCTTGTTGGCACTGCAGGCCTTTTTCTGAGGTTGGCTGTATGGACACACACACACACACACACACACACACACACACACACACACACACACACACACACACACACACACACACACACACACACACACACACACACACACACACACACACACACACACACACACACACACACACTAGTTGTGAGGACAATTTAAGACGCCAATTTTATGAATGGCAATTTTATCCCACAAAAATTGGCCATTTATAACCCTAACCCGAAAGCCCAAAATAGCCAATCTACTCACACTCGCAGCACGATGCATTGTGAGCTTGTAGATCTACTACTTTTTGGGCAATTTGGGGGGTCGTGGCCTGAAAAGGTTGAGAAACAATGGGCTAATGTACACTTACTGCAATATTCCATGTTGCCTTCATTATAAGGCTCAAATATGTTCAAATATTACTTTGTCCGAAATGGCTCTTTTGACATTTACGGTTGCGGACCCCTGGTATTTTGGGCTTGTTTTTGTAGACCTGGCCGCTTTGTTTCTCTTGCAATATCTAGCAACATTGTGTCGGTCACAAACCTTGTGTCTCCATATTTCATCGTACTTAGTCGTATGACAGTGTCACACAAAAGTAGCGGAAATAGCCAATCTACAAGCTCACAACACGTAGATCATGTGTCTATATTTGTTGTGTTGTTTGAAAGATTTTGAAGGTTTTTGATAGTTGGGACATACAGTACAAGGTTTCCAGCCAACAGTGACAATATAGGGTTGCATCCAAGACAAACAGCATTCCTTCTACTATACATGTGCTGACTTGTGCATTTGATACAAGTCAGCTGTTAACCAGTCCAACGTCTCCACCCGAGCAGTCGGATGGAGGTAGGTACGAAGCTGGCTGAGCCCCTTTCGGTGAATGTCGAGGCTCTGTATCGACGGCCTGAGGGCATTAGTCTGTAATGGGTGTGAAGGGTGTGTGTGTTGTCCTCAGCTATTTGAGAGGCCTTCTTTACTGTCCATCTCTTGTGGATACTGTCAAATGATTTCGAGAATATAGGAACTTTTAAGAAGTGAACTCAAACATTTCCCCAAAAGGTAGTCTGTGAGAGATACCATCAGTGTTTCCTGAGGCCAGATATTTACTGCTTGTGTTGACCAGCACAGCTGTGGCACAGCTGTAGAGTTGAGTCTGACCGGACCTGACCTGGACTGATCTGTTCTCTGTCAGACCCTTAATTATCAGATGACACTTAGCTACAGCAGGTCAATGGGATGGGCTGGTAACTTTAATTGTTATTTCTTGTTTGTACCTGTTTCTGGGATGTACCGTTTTCGGGTGTACTTTATAAGCTGTGAGTAAAAATGTTCTGAGAAGCAGAGATGGGTTTTTAGTACCGATTGCATTGAATTGTTAGTCTGTCTGCTATTTTGGTACTAAAACATAATCACTCATTCTTTTAAACTCTGAACTGATGTCTTTGCCTTTTTGTGTCTATTTTATTTATTTATTTCCCGGACAATACTGCTGAGTGGCTCCAGGTCCTTCCCAATGATCTTACCAACCCTGTCGAGCGGTTTCAGGTTGATGGCACGAATCACGCCAAATATTGAACCAATATATATATATATATATATATATATATATATATATATATATATATATATTCTTTTTTTTAAAGCAAACATTTGTAACTCAAGTCTTTTCTTCTGGGAATTCTACAAATGTCTTCTAAAACTGTTTTCTGAAAAACGTATGTATATCAGTGGTTCTCAAACTTTTTCATGTCAAGGACCACCACCGCAGACCCCCATCTCAAAATATGTTGTTCCAGGGACCCCCAGAAGCACAGATCGGAGTTAAAAATATTAGTTTTGAAACATATATTCAAAGATTTGCACAAAGTTTCCACGATTTAAAAAAAAAATAGCCCAAAGAAATCTTAAAATGACACAGATGTGTTCCCGGTCTTAAAGGGACATTCCGCCGATTTTGCATCAAACCCCTATTTTTATCTAGGTCTAGTACCCATAAACATGATCCTAGTGTGTTTTTTGTGTTTTATCTGTATTTTTAGATTTGTATCCCTATCCTCAGACACGATGAGCCTTTTGACTCATAGTATCTTTATCTCACCTTATTTCCTGACTACAATGTAGACCACACCCCCACGCAGCCTCCCCTCCCCACAAGGAAGGGCAGTGCCCCAAAGCATTATGGTCATTGTAGTAATGCAGCAGTCCAGTCAAACCCCAGTCAAACACACAGACTTCTAGATTTTTCTGGCCATATAGGCCAATTTAGCTACTGTTATCTACTACAAATATTGTTAACATTAAGGGACTATAAGTTCTTCCAGGGGTGAAATGCTCCTTTAGTGGGTTAATAAGAGCTTGTGACTAAATAATAACTACATCCTATCCACTGGAACACATGATCTTTCTTGAAAAGTAACTGTTTTGGACATTCAGTACAAGGTTTCCACCCGACAGCGACAATATGCTGATGGAGCTCCTAGAGCGAGTCAGTTCAGTATAGCAGTGGAGGTGCAAGATGAGGTCAATCCACCAACATCATCACCAGTGGTGTAAAATAACTAAGTACACTTAAGTACAATTTTGAGGTATTTGTACTTTACTTGAGTATTTCCAATTTCCAATACTTTTACTTCTACTCCACTACATCCCAGAGGCAAATACTGTACTTTTACTCCACTACAATTATTTGAAAACTTTAGTTACTAGTTACTTTGCAGATATAAATTATGATATTATATAACATACATTAACCCCTTTAGCCCTATTTTATACCAAGGCTATTTGAAAATAGCCGATCTACAAGCTCACAACGCGTCGCTTCGCGACGCGTTGTGAGCTTGTAGATCGGCTATTTTCAAACATTTTAGTACTTTTACTTTTGGTACTTTAAGTACATTTTGATTCCAACACTTTTGTACTTTTACTCAAGTTTACTTGTAACAGAGTATTTCTATAATGCAGTATTGGTACTTTTACTTAAGTAAATAATTTGAGTACTTTTCCCACCACTCTCCCTCTCTCTAGTCTCCGCTGTGTCTCTCTCTAAACATCCATGTCATTGTATTTTTATATTTTATTTTATATTTAAAACAGAGAGAGCGAACATGGCCATTGTAGCTAGTACAGCTGTAACCACCAGTAACACACTATAGCCTCCATTGTTCAGTTAAAGATCACATTACTACGTCATTAGATGGTCTTACTATACATTTAACACATTCTCCTTAGGTTAGCCTGCAGGTGCCAGGTGTACAGTTCCCTTGCTTTGTTGTTGGTGTGCATGTGTGCGTGTGTGTGTGTGTGTGTGTGTGTGTGTGTGTGTGTGTGTGTGTGTGTGTGTGTGTGTGTGTGTGTGTGTGTGTGTGTGTGTGTGTGTGTGTGTGTGTGTGTGTGTGTGTGTGTGTGTGTGTGTGTGTGCGCGCGTGTGTGTGTGCGTGTGTGTGTGTGTGTGCGTGTGTGTGTGTGTGTGTGTGTGTGTGTGTGTGTGTGTGTGTGTGTGTGTGATGAGTAGCCTAGCCCTGCATACCTCTTTGAAAAAAATCCAAAGGCGTCGACATCATCTGCATTGTTCCCAGTATTGGCTTCACAGTCGGACATGATTTCCTACAACTTCAGGCAAAGTGAAACACTGCAGATTTGAGGAGGAAACATAATAAACAATGACAGGATGAGCCTTTATTAATAATGTAGACCCAGGGGTCTTCAACGTTTTTTCCGGCCAAGGACCCAGCAGAGACCCCCACTACATATTGCATAAAACTGTGTTACAGATTAAACTTTTTCATAGATAGCTTCATAGACTTGTTTGACAGCACTGACAATGTGTAGCGTTGTGTTGTATTCATGTTAATGTGTATTTTCAGACAGCGAACCACTCAAACCCTCAATAGAAAACATGTACTTGGTCTGCTCCCAATCTACAGCAGATCTACAAGCCCACAACGACCTCGCAGCTCGAGGCGTTGTGATCTTGTAGATCTGCTATTTTCGGCTGATGTTCTCCCCAAAATAGGGATGCTAGGGTTTAAGTGGTTAATGTAAAAAAAAAAGAAAGAAAAAATATTTATATCACACAAAGATTTGGTGGCCCCCTTGTAGTGACTCTGGGGACCCCACTAGGGGTCCCGGACCCCCCCCTTCCCATTGAAAACCCCTGATGTAGACAGTAAGTATCCTGACCTCAAATTGTGAGCGCTCAAGCTTTCCCCTCAAAGATTCTCTACATGATTCTACAAAGGTTGAAACATGTTGCTATACAATTGAGCACGAATGGAAACAATGTTGCCGATTAATGGCAGATTAACATAAAGACATGATGACTTTGTGGTCACAGTACAAAGTGATACAAACTGCATTTCGCAACTCCTAACCGCCTAACACTTTGAGGTTAAGCTAAAAGTGAAACAAATTATTTCAACGTATCTCCTCTTAGTTGTATAACTGTCATCGTATGGTTTATTATAGGATCCAGGGTGTGTATTTTATCGAGTCTGACTTTTACTTTCATATCTATGATAGATATTCCAATGTCAAAATCAATAAAATACATCTATGATGTATTTACCCAAGGCTATTATAGGCTATGAATTTGTGTTTCATGGCAAGATCCAAAAAAACATTTATAGCCTATTGCATGACAAGATAGGAGTCTGTAATATTATGCTGCAGAAGACACAAACATGCAATAAGCATTATAATTAGCTCTTGATCTAAGCCTTGACAACCGTGCAGTCTTCTGCAAAGGTTTAAATGTAATTTAGATAGATGCCAGGTCCATGTGTTGACCTGGCATCCTATAGTTTGTATAGTTTCATTGTACAGATTATCATGTATATATTATACTGGTTAGACTGATGCAAGGTTCATGGTTTACCTATGATTGATTACTGAGGCACTATACACTGTCTCTATGCATTTGATGTATGTGTTTAATCACTCTGGATTAAGAGTGTCTGCTAAATGCCCAAATTGTAAATTGTAATTATCAGTATAATAACACTACACACATTATTTATGATGATTCAGTAAATAAATACAAATATAATCTTTTTGAACAGGTCACCCAGACACCCACTAATGACAAATTGCATTTTAAGTAGATATGCTCCATGTCTCTCACACACACATATTAGAAGATTTAATTAACCTTACAGTTTTCCTATCAATCACATGCAATGCAACGATCACACAAAGTAAGAAACAGACAGTATTACTGGTATATGCAATGAGCATTAGTAGTAAAAACAAACCTACCGTTCTCAATGGACAAAGTGGAGAAAATGAGCTGGCTGCTACACCTCTACTTTAGGTTACCTACTTTTATGTTTCCAAAGTGAAAGCGGAGAACCAATCAGAGACGAGTAGGAGGGACAACTGTAATAAACCAGATTGACAGCACTGCAGTATCTGTCACCTGTGGTGGAAAAAGTACTAAAAATGTTTACTTAAGTAAAAGTATCAATACTGCAATGTAGACACACTCACTGTGTTACAAGTAAAAGTCCAGAATCCCAAATTTACTTGAAGAAAAGTACAAAAGTATTGGCATCAAAATGTACTTAAAGTACCAATTAAGTGACTCATTATGCAGAATGTCCCGTTTCACAAGCTGTCATATGTCTAATTTTTTTTTTAAAAAGGTCCTTTTGAAAATAACAGATCTGCAAGCTCACAATGCATGACGCATTGTGAGCTTGTAGATCTATTTTCAAATGACCGAAATGTATATGGAGCTGAAGTGGTTTGTATGAAAACTAAAGTTTTCAAATAATTGTAGTGGAGTGAAAAGTACAATATTTACCTGTGAGATGTGTTGGAGTAGAAGTAAAAGTACAGAAAATGGGAAATACTCCAGTGAAGTAAAACTTCCTCAAAATACTTAAGTACAGTACAGTACTTGAGTAAATGTACTTAGTTACTTTACACCACTGCCCATGATGACAGGCAGGTTTTCCTCGATGCAACCATTTAAACATCATGGGGTTGATGAGTATTTATATATTCACTCCTCCTGGCAGAAAATGCAAATAGTTAACACCACAAAGTCACAAGTTATGAAGGTTATTCCAGGTTAAAGGAGGATTTCTACTACTATTCATTTCGGCAATCAGCCACAAGGTGCCGCTGTTTCTCCACATTGGCAGCAATAAGGGAAGTAGAGACCCCTTAACAGACGACGTCACACTGGCAGTGGTGTAAAGTAACTAAGTACATTTACTTAAGTACTGTACTTAAGTACAATTTTGAGGTATTTGTACTTTACTTGAGTATTTCCAATTTCCAATACTTTTACTTCTACTCCACTACATCTCAGAGGCAAATATTGTACTTTTACTCCACTACAATTATTTGAAAACTTTAGTTACTTTTCAGATATACATTATGATATTATGAAACATACATTAACCACTTTAGCCCTATGTTATACATAGGCTATTTGAAAATAGCCAATCTACAAGCTCACAATTCCAAAAACAAATAAGGTTTGGTTTTTATTTTGATCGGTATTCAAGAATATTTAATTTATTGCCTGACATCTGACATGTCATAAGCACCAAAATGCCAATATACAGGTCACTGATAAGAGTGGAGTACAAAAGGACCCCAATTGAAACAAGCCATTGGCTTTTAAATGTTTTTCTATCCTATTTAGTTGACATTGTATTTGAACTGTACTTTCATGTGCTTTTTTTTTGCCAAACTTCTGAATAAAGTATTCAATCAATCAATCAGGGTCAAAATGACCTGAGCTCCAGATGGGTTAGTCTACTAGAAGTAAGCCTACTTCTTGTCCTCCTGGTAGTTAAGGGCCCCAGTATTAGAACATAGATATCATAGGAATGACAGCCTTTGTTCTTGGCATTAAAGAGCTACATGGAATACAGTGAAAGGTTGAGCTTATACATTATAGTCTCAATCCATTCTACCCTATCATTATGAGAGTCTTGCTGTCTTTACCATCATTGTGTGCATAAAACGTCATTACATGTGAATGCACTCTTTTTATTAGCCTGTCTGTAGTCTAGGTCTGATGTTTTCCTGTGCTATCTACTGATTTATCAAGTTGGATAAATCCGTACCGGACACCCTGCTACTGAACAAACACTATAGCAATGATTATAGAGACAGAATATTGTCATTTAACCTTTAAAAAAAACATTTTGTTTTAACCAAAAAATATCACTTACCCTACCCTTTAAGCCTACCTAGTACCGTGGGTAGTTTTACAGTATCGGGTGAATTGTTTGGATGTGGCCTTCAATCACAAATTCTTTACAACACCAAATCTTTCATAACAAATGAATTATATATTTTTTTTTTATCAATTTAGAGAAGCAATTAAGAAACCACATTTGAACTTTGAACCAAAAGCTTAGATCCAAAAGGTGAGAATTCCCACACACTTTTATCAAATTTTCATAAATGCTTACCCTTACTAACAAATACAGAGCTTATCACCCAGTCCCCAAACACATACGTGTACACAGTACAGTCATTTGGGATTGATTTGAGACATCTCTTCTTTTGCTGTTGATTTGTAGTGTAATAAGGATTTCACATAATAATAATAATAATAATAATAATAATAATAATAATAATAAACCGGCAATGTTTCATAATGCTACAACTCATTATACCACCCTGAAACAGATGTTTTGCTAATAAATGTCCATCAATTTCAATCAATTTCAATGATGTTGCTCCTCTTGAAATTAGTTGTTGTTATTGTTGTTGGGGGTCTTGCGTTTTATTCCATTGCATTTGACGGTGCAGGCCCAAAGCGCGTGGGTGGACATGTTGATAAACCCCACACTCCCAGTGCAGGTGTCTTTGCGCAAGGAACATTTTGATGCTGGGTGTCTGGGTCCGGCCAGAGATATTGTCCACACACGGCATCCTGTCCTTTCAGCATGTTTCATACATAACAACTCATTGCACCACCCTGAAAAACAGATCTAACGTGCAAATTAAAACTATAGAATCCGGTGTAGAACGTGTTATCTATGTCAATGGCTCTCAACCAGTGGTCCGGGGACCACCAGTGGTCCTTGGGGGGGGGGGGTACCAGGGGGTCCCCAGCAAAATTAGTTAACATAGCGTCACAATCATTTTCATCACTTAGCTTTGGCTATTCAAAAAATTGCAGATATACAAGCTCAGAGTGCCGCGCTATGAGCTTGTAGATCCGCTATTTTTGAAAAATCTTGAAAATGTGTGCATAGCCTTGAATATATATATATATATTTTTTAAAGCGAACATTTTTAACTCAAATCTTTGCTTCTGGGGGGTCCCTGGCACATACATTTTCAGATGGGGGTCCGTGGCCAAATGTATATCAATTTAGGGGTCCCTGGCATGAAAAAGGTTGAAAACCACTGATCTGTTAAAGTAGGTTGAAACGATAACACCCAAAGCCCCACATGGGGTACCCTGGTGAGTCACAGAGTTGAGAGTGCATCATGTACCATATCGTCACTGTCGGGCGCAAACCTCCTATCTCCGTTTTTCAACTTTTTTTATTTTCTTTAGTAAATCAAAAGTATTAAAAAGCGCTTCATTGGATCCTCAAACTGTCAATCAAACCACCTAAGGTTTTTTTTTCCTGTCTGACTTGGCCATTCTAATCAACGATGGACAAAACAACCATCTCCCCATTAATGGTCAAAAACCTCCTAACTCCACTTGAGCTGGATTTGGGTAAATTGATAATATAAGGACACACATGCAAGTATCTGACAATGTAATAAAGTCACAATACCAACTTTGATGAGGCAGCATTGTGTCGTTTTAAAACCATGTTGTTTTCTATTTTTAATTTCCTGAAAAGTTAACATTTTGGACATAGTTGGTTTCTGCCCGACAGCAGAGATATAAAGCCATATAGTCCTTCTCGCAGATGAACCCGGTTCAAATTCGACCCCTTATCTCACACTGTAATCTGTCTAAAATAGTAGTAGTAGTAGTAGTAGTAAGAATAAAATACCAAAAATAAATCTTGAAGGACAACAAAAAAAGAGCCCACATTACCAGTTGCTTACTGTCCCAATACTTATGGCTGTTGAAAATAACATCTAATTCCCCCTAAGTAGCCCTCTTGCTACAGTTGTACAACGAGTGGGTTGAATGAGCAAAAGACCCAACATGATGCTCTCACATTCAGAACACAACATGTGTCAGTGTTGATTTTGACGGAAACTTTTTGACGGCAAATTTTAGTTTTCGTCATAGTCTTTCGAGTAAGATCCCATTTAGTTTTAGTCATATTTTAGTCGTCTGAAATGTTGTAGTTTTTGTCTAGTTTTAGTCGACTAAATCTACAGTTGATTTAGTCGACTAAAATGTATGTTGGCGGTGGCTTGATGGCTTCGTAATGGCTGATTTTACACTTGGTTGGATGCTGAAAATAGCCGATCTACAAGCTCACAACGCGTCGCAGCGACGCGTTGTGAGCTTTCAGAGCGCAACACCCGAGCGCAACCAAGCATAAAATGACTGTCTTTTAGTTCTACTTCTTGAGTCACATTTTATTCTAACATTTTATTCTAGTATTTTTATGTCAGTATATTTAGTCTTAGTTTTAGTCATCATTGCTTAGTTTTTATTTAGTTTTCGTCTGTGAAAAAAGGTAGTCGATGAACATTTTTCGTCATAGTTTTAGTCGACGAAATCAACACTGACATCTGTGTGCATGTGAACGGCAGAGAGAAGGGATGGTACAGTTACACTGCAAGGGGACGAAAGGCACATACTGAGAAGTCTGAAGTCACTCTCAGGTCGTTGGAAGTGTCACTGGAAAACGACACCGGTCTCATATCGTCAGTGTCAAGCAGAAATCTCCATATTTCATCTTCATGTTCACAACACATTGCAATAGTGAGCTTGTAAATCAGCAATTTTCCCGCTCTTTTGAAACATTCACAAAATGTGTGATTTTTTTTGCCAACAATCAATGACATGCCCAAAAGAGGGATGCCAGGTTGAACGTGTTTACGTCTGTCAGTGGGTTTTATAAATGTTCAATCAATGAAAAGTGATTTTTTTTTCATTTACTGAAAAGTAAATGAAATGGCTTTGGACATACAAGGTTTCTGCCCAACACCGACGACGTGTGTGTGTGTGTGTGTGTGTGTGTGTGTGTGTGTGTGTGTGTGTGTTCTAATGAGATGGAGATTATTATCCATTATTCTTCCCCATTTTTGCGGGTTAACCTAGGGTGACCATACTTTCAAAAACCCAAAACAGAGACCCGTAATCACTTATTAAGGGCCTTAATAACATGTTAATAACCCCACATAACCCTAATTAATAACCCTTAAATCGGACAATGCGTCACGATGCAATGTGTGTCGCGATGCAATGCGTTGTAGGCTTGTAGATCTGCTACTTTCACATCACATCTGTGTCCGTGTGAGTGTGTGTGTTCCAGTCAGTGAACCAGACAGACGTCCAGGATGCAGAACTTGGCCCTGCACGTGGGACAGGGCACGCGGCTGGCCAGCCAGGTGTCGGGTCTCTGCTGGTCCTGGCGGCTGGCGAACCACCTGCCCATACAGGACACACACCACATGGGTCTGCAGAAGCACTGCTGGCACTCCGTGTCGCTGTCACCACCTGCAATGCAACGGCACAACACATTCAGGCCTGTCACAGTTGTTACATAATCGCCTATTGGCAATTATTTTTGATAATAGCAATTTTTTTTTTTTGCATAATCGTCACGATCATTACCATGTTGAAACATTTTCACATATTTTCAAACGTTTAAAAAAGAATAGTGGAAACAACTGTCATGGTGTGACGAGTTTTGAGCTTGTCGATCGGCACACACACGCACACACTAACGGCTTTTTGTGTTAACCTTTTGGGTGTGTTGACCGTGGATTTCTACTACATTACACTATACCACTACACTATACTATATATTATCTTAACATTCTTATATTATACCATTATATACTGCATACACATTATTGCTGTACTACGGTATATTATATTATCATATACTATCTTACACTATTATATTTGCTACTATTGTTATTGTTACTACTTGTACTGTATCTTTTTCGGTCTCTCCTCTGTCTCTCCCTCTCTCTTTCTTCTTTCCCCCCCGACACGGTCGAGGCAGAAGGCCTCCACCCTAGAGCCCAGGGTCTGCCTGACGTTTCTTCCAGTTAAGAGGGAGTTTTTCGTTGCCACTGTCGCAAAATTGCTTGCTCAGGGTGGGACAGTCGGGTCTCTGCTCTACATGTAAAGTGTCTTTCTTGAGACAACTTGTTGTGATTTGACACTTTAATAAAATTGAATTGAAATTGAATTGAATTAAACCATTGTATAATTGTACAAGCGTACTATTTGCAAACTGTTAAAAGTATTCAATCAAAACAGCTGGGACGCGCTTATTCTGTGCCCACTTTTAAGTATAGTAGTAATGAATTATATAGGATAATTGGAAGTGGTGAGATATTAGACAAAGCAGTACATTAAGATAAGAGCGTTATAAGGAAACGCATCACATTAATTTCACGTGTCATTTAATATGAACTTGTGCACTTCCTACTGTATGTGGAGTTTGTGGGGTTTCTGGTGGTGTTTGAGGACATCTAGTGGTGGTCTGTGGGACTGTACTACTTTGATGCATTTATTTTAGAATGTCTGTCTGTCTGTCTGTCTGTCTCTCTCTCTCTCTCTCTCTCTCTCTCTCTCTCTCTCTCTAGCATGTAACCAATTGTCTCTTATCCTGCACAGTATGCAGTCAATAAGCCACTCACCCATTAAACCACTAGTTGTCATAGTTTTGGGGGTGAGGGCTAGCTGAAATAATTTGATTTCAGCTGAAATCAAATTAAATGCGATTTCCAATTCCGGGGTGGTTTACCAGGCTAGGTCAGGGCCTCCTCTTTTCATCATGATCATGTGATGAATGATGTTGATCATGTGTTGAGTGGTTTTACACAGATGCCCACACACCACACACACACACGAAAACTAAGACCGGGACACATCGGCTGGATAATTGCCGATACCAACGTCATAAAGAAATCGAATAATGTCCGATATATCAGTCAAATAGATATATCGGTCTGGCTCAAACACATTGGTTCTCAAAGTCAAAATGTGTTAATGTAGCATCTCAATCATTTTAACCACTTTAACCATAATTTTATACTTTGGCTATTGAAAAATAGTAGATAGACAACCATTGTACATCTGCTATTTTTTTATCATATTAAAAAAATATTGAAAAATATTTTGAATTCTTTTAACATAAATCTTCTTCTGGGGTCCGTGGCACAAAACATTTTCTGATGGGGGTCCAAGGCCTAACACATATCAATTTGGGGGTCCTTGACATGAAAATGTTTGAACACACACGCATGCACACACACACTAACCTTCCACATGGCAGAATCTGATGAGTTTGGTGGATGCTGGAGCCTGCATGCAGCCAATACAAGGCTCTAATTCCTGAATAAAGAGGAGGCACAGAGAGAGAAAAGAGGGAGATGCATTTTTGTGGCACTCACTAGCTTGGTAATGGAGCCACTGTAATAGCATAATGATAACTTTCATTTACAGTATAGGAAAGGAAAGGCAATATCTGGGTACTTCTTCTGCCACTGCAAACTCCTCTCTGGGGTTTTGGGCCTACAAACGTAATCAGGGCCTGTGTTGACCATCAAGATGTTTATTTTTTCTAAGCGCAGCGTATGTTTTGAATTGTTTACAATGGGAGCTCTGCGTTTTTTGGAACATCAGCATCATGGCGTTAGCCTGGTAAACCCTCCCTCCGGAAATCTCATTTCCATTTGATTTCAGGAGTGAGTCTGGCCTGATCCGCCTTTCTGCAATATTGGCTGTGCTGGAGTTGGGCGGGAGTAATACCGTTGACTGACAACCCCTTCAGCCAATGATAATTTTTCCCCTTCAGCCAATCAGCAGTTCACCAGTCTTAATGTGACGCAACGAGACTTTTGAGACAGCCATACCCAAAATGGGTTGCCTTTTTCGGATACAATGGTGTCACTGCCCACCCCTACCGGTTCTCTAAATTTTTATTTTTAAATAGGCTTTGTCATGATTAATTGACCACATATATGAAGTTAAACAACTAAATTCTATCCAAACGATATCTTATAAGTAAATTCCGTGCCTCAAAATAGAAGTTAGAGAGCTTTTTGAAGTAAAAAAATAGCGGAGAATTGGCCGCACAAGAAAAAGATGGCTGCCGTTCGTGTTTTGGGCTCACTCGAACTCGCCACCTGATTGGCCAACGTAAGCTGTCAATCACAGAACAATGAGCGACGACGCTGATAGGCTCGGCCGTTTGGCATACACAGCCAATATTGCAGAAAGGCGGATCAGGCCAGACTCACTCCTGAAATCAAATGGAAATGAGATTTCCGGAGAGAGGGTTTACCAGGCTATCATGGCGTGACACTGAGTTTTTATTTTGCGCTCGCTCGTTCACCCCTGGAGTTATGTTATGTTAATTTATTTATTTGACATGGACATCACAATCACATTGGACGTCCCAGATGCATTGCTTAAAGTGTATATAGGACGAGTGCAAATTTTCAACACCTGCTTGAAGCTTGAGCTGAAATATTTCCAACTCGGGCGTTAGGAAGCATTTTTAGGCGAGCGCTTTGGCGTTTTCAGCCGGGGGGGGAAAAGCCTCAGTGGACATGGCCCCTCACTCAATTCCAGCACTGTCCTGTCCTGTGCTGAAGAGCCAAGTGCTCGGCTGGCTGCTCGCCCAGTCATATTAGAAGCTTTTTTCGGGACCGAGACCTGTGTGAGCCCTGAGTTTTAAGAAAACAGGATGCCCGCAACACTTCAAATTAACAAAAGTCTCAAGATGCACTGTCCAACAGCACCAGGAGAACAAGAAAACAGCTAGTCTCACATAGCCAGACCTTGAGAAAGATGTCTGGTAATACTGGTAATACTGGTATAATACTGGTTATATTTTTTACAGACACAGACACAGAGAAGTTTTACTGCGCAGCCATGAGGCAGGTCGTCGCGGATCCCCAGCCAATGCCCCGAGGTGTGACCGACCGGTGTGTGTGTGACAACCCGACGTGGAATGGTTGCCACCCACACAACCATTAGAAGTTCATGTTTAAGCTGTTTGAGCTGAGCTACAGTATGTGTGCTAATAACGCAACCTGGATTGGAACATTGCACGTGCCAATCTGCGTGCTAGCGCTATGAAGAGGACATCCAAAACGGCGTCCCACTCATAAAACGCATAGTGTGTGGACACGGGCCGTAAAGGAAAGTCCTTTTTAAAGTTTGCAGCATGTGTGTTTGGAGACTGTCCGTGCTCTCTGACCGGCCGCGATATCTCGGCGCATGCGCAGATGATGCGGCTATAGATTAGAAAAATAAATAAAACATGCAAACCGGAGTCCTGGATAGAGAGGTTCCCAGACTCTCCTCAGGTAGAGGCCAGCATTCAATAAATGTTCTTTCATTGACTTATTTGCCTCACCCAGAAAAGCAAAAAAATACGGTCTTCCTCAGTGTTATCAACGCTGACATGGAAACATTATGAAATGAGCCCCCCCCCCCCCCCCCCCACACTCACACACACACACACACACACACACACACACACAAACGCTGTTTCCTAAACAATTAACACAACAATATATAAAATGATGACGTTAAAGTAATATTGTTCCTGCTTTCCATTCAAAAATAGCAGATCTACAAGCTCAAAACGTGTCGCACTGCGACGCGTTTTGAGCTTGGCTATTTTTGCTACTTCTGTGTGACAGACTGGCGGAAAAAAAGTTAAAATACGGAGAGACAGTATATGCAATGTGGCCCTCTGGGAGAGAGTGTGGAAATATAGTGGCCCTTTCCATCATCTAAGTTGCCCACCGCACGTTGTTGTTGTTGTTCTATCTGAAATCTATCTGAGTTTACCTGGCCGCTGGGGAGCCTGTAGGGGAGGTTGAGCTCCACCTGGGCTTTGAAGGTCTCCAGGAAGAGGTCACTGATGGTCTGGTGGATCACCACGTTGGCCGCGTTCCTGATGGGAGCGCGCAGCTTCTCCCGCAGCTCCGAGTACTCCGTCGAGTTCAACCTGGGAAACAGTTAACCCATTAAGACCTGAAGCCGATTCTACAAATGTCTCCTAAAATCCCAACAGTTTTCTGAAAAAAAAGTATGTTTCTATATCAGTGGTGCTCAATCTTTTTCATGTCAAGGACCCTCAAAATGATATGTATTTGACCGCAGACCCCCATCTCAAAATATGTTGTTCCAGGGACCCCCTAGAAGCAAAGATTTGAGTTTTTTAAAAAAAATGTTTTTATTTTAAATTCAACAGAATGGATGAAATACAATCTAAAAATGATTACAAATAGTACATTTTACCATTTTAACACATTACAAATGCGCACCGAACGTGCAAGTTTATGTGCATAAATTATCTCCAGGTTTAGGTGGGGTCGCGAGTCAATGGCCGCATTATTTTGGGGTCGCGGGCTGAAAAGTTTGGGAACCCATGCTGTATGTGACGTGGGGCCGTCACTCAATGCAGATGGGGCGCTAAAACAGCAGCACTCATGCCAGAAAGATAAAAAGGCAGAAAAACATGACTCTGCTTGCAACACGGCATTTATTGAGAAATGCAGAGAATTGCTTCATTTTTTTGAATGAAAGAAATAAGATTATATCACCCGCGAATATTCGGCTATTCGAATACTTTTTGGAATTCTAAAATCCAATATAAAAGAATCTGCATTGGTGAATGCCCTAACTAACACACACACACACACACACACACACACACACACACTCACCTGATATCAAAAGGCTTGACAGCGGGGTTGATACTGGCCACTCTCAGGGTCAGCATCTGTGTGGGCGTGGCCGTGTCTGGGCTCAACTGGTGCTGTCTGGATTCGGTCACCGTCAGGTGGCTGTCACTCTGCAGCGCCACATGCACATAGTAGGTGGTCACCTAGACAACACACACACACAAACAAACAGCTTTATTGTCACACATAGTAAAGACGTGGGTGAAATTTGCTTTTGTGCAAGCTCCATCGTTTTTGTCTAACTAAAAGAGAAACATTAGGTTGGACCATACATGGGCAACTGGCGGCCCGGGGGCCACATGCAGCCCCCACCTTCACTTAATGCGGCCTGCAGGTTAATATCGGAATATTGATATATTATTGATTTCAGATGTTACAATCCCAAACATGCAAACATGACCCGCTTTAATTACTTCAGTCTATATTAGTAGCTTAATGACTAATATAAAAATTCTATTGTCTCATTTATGTCCAATGTATTTGTATTTAAGTTCATTTAAGTTAACATAAGTATAACTAAATACATTTGAAATTAAATAAAAATTATACTTTTCAGGATTCCAATTCAAAAATAGCAAAAATAAATCTGGATTCCAATTCAAAAGTAGCAAAAATAAGCAGATCTACAAGCTGAAAACGCGTCGCACTGCGACGCGTTTTGAGCTTGTAGATCGGCTTTTTTTGGTACTTTTGTGTGACATAGAATGGCCCGACAGTATATGCAATGTGGCCCTCTGGAGTGAGTGTTTACATATAGTGGCCCTCTCCATCATCAAAGTTGCCCACCTCTGGGTTAGACATAAGGTGCATTTATAGGCCTGGCACAATTATTACATAATCGCCTGATCGCAATCATTTGAGATAATCACAACTATTTTGCATAGTCGTTGACATGTTGAAAAATGTTCAAACATTTTCAAAAAGTAGCAGAAATAGCAGATCTACAAGCTTTACAACGCGTCTCAGGCACGGTTCGCGCAACAACGGCTGATAAGTCTATTGAGAATCTATTGAGAATTACCGAGCCATTCCGGGTGGAAAACGGAACGCTCGTCCCAAAACACACTGCCCCATTTTTTTCGCGGACCGAGGCCGCCAGTGTAGACCCGGGGCAGGGTGTTTTAGGACGACGGTTCTTCTTCTATTTCATTTCTGAATGGAGAGAGGTGCGCGTCTCTGCGCAATGGAGAGAAGGACGGCCGATGTTTCCTTTTTGCTTGATATTGTTTGATGGCGATACAATCATGACTGAAGACACATGAAAGAAGAGTAGACCCTTCACAGCTAATAGAGAATGTTTAATTTTAAGAATCGGTTCAGAATTGAATGAGTATGGCTAGTTATATGTGAAGCTCTTTCTGCTATAAATATGCATCCATGCGTTCTGGGCGCCTGTCGGCGGCCAAACCGGTTTTCAAATGGTCCTCATTTACAATTCGGCCGATTGCAAATGAGCCTCATTTGAAAACAAAGGCGACTTGCTGTGGTTGGCTACAACAGAAGAGGATGAGGGGCTGCTAATGTTGTTATTTTGATTTTTTTGTTTTTTTTTCCCTGGCGGCAGGGTTTACAGACCAGGCCACGTTGGTACGCCTCTGCGTAGGCAAGTCAGGAAGTGACTCGAGTTTTACATTGGACAACACTGGTCCCGCCCCCCCCGGGATCCCAGGCTAGATACAAGTATCTACTTGTAGATCGGCTATTTCCGGTGCGCGACCAGACAAGCTGGCTTCAATGGAATTCAAATGATTGAAATCAGTCGTGGCGACTTTCACCTGTGTGTGTGCGTGTGCGTGTGCGTGTGCGTGTGTGTGTGTGTGTGTGTGTGTGTGTGTGTGTGTGTGTGTGTGTGCGCGTGGTGATCTGCTCCACATACCTTTAAAACCCAGGTGTCGGTAATAACGACCCTGGCTCCGGGGGGCCCCGTGGCGAACTTGTCGATACGCCGGAACTCCGTGTTGATGCTGGTCGCCACGGCGCCCCAGCCGGAGCGGGGGGGCAGCGCGTGGGCCTGCAGGGCCCGGCTGATTGGATGGTTGGACCAGCGGCGGCGGGACCAGTGGATGACCAGCACCCAGCACGCCACCTGGAGGCAGAGCGACAGCAGGAGGAACGCGCGCCAGCCGTTGCTCACCTATAAGAGTGATCATTCACAGAGTTACAATGTATCAGAGATATGTCATTTAGTGGTAGAGGAATGTCATTTAGACATTTAGACCATTGGTTCTCAATCTTTTTCGTGACACACACACACACACACACACTATTTATTTATGTCCACATAATAAGAAGTACAGGATGTACAAAGGATGTACAAAAGGGAAAACAGCCAGTTACAAAGTGCATGTAAAGGAGAGCATTGTTACATACAAAACAAAAGATGGCATACTTGTCGAACACAGCGGACAACAATCATGGGTAAAGGAAGCAACGCCTCCTCCAAATTGAGCGGCTTCCTATAATAGCTGATATTGAGCAGTACCTTTGCTAATTGTTTAGCCCTCCTTTTGGAGAGGCCGGCCATTTGCAGGCCCCTCACAACCAACTTGTGCACGTGTCCTAGACTACCAAAGATAAAAAAACGAAAGTTTACATCTGTAGCCTAGCTGAGAGATGGTCTGCTCTAGCTGATGATATTTTAGCACTTTGGTTAGGAAGGCTTCCTCTAAGCTGTAACCAAAAGTACAGCCGACCTCGAGAATGAACACCTCCCTATGGTTTTCATTAACGACAAAGACATCAGGGGTGTTAGCTGAAATGTTAGAGAACACAGAATCATCGTTACACAGGTTAAACATGCTCGGCTTCACAGTAGAATGCTTATACAGCATGATGGAGGACCTGAAAATAGAAGTGATATCTTTAGATATCAAATCCACTATTCTGTCATGCCTACTTATGTAGAGTCCCCTGTATACATGGCACCCATTTAAGATGTGGGACATGGTTTCAGCTATTTGTTCATGACCATGATGTATACAGTGAGGAGCGTGGTTGCTTGGAAACCAGATGGAGTACTCAGAAATGATTACCTCGACCCGATCGGCCCACTCGCCTGCCACATTAAACTTGTGGCCCAAATATGTGTCACTCACTCACACTCACACTCACACGAGCAACTTCAGAGACAGACAGAGAGACAGTGAGACAGTGAGAGAGAGACAAACAAACAGACAGACAGACAGAGACAAGAGTGAGAGAGAGAGAGAGAGAGAGAGAGAGAGAGAGAGAGAGAGACGGACAGACACTGACCTGATGTACATATCCCAGGTTCTTATCAGGAGCAGCTATGCACATTCCCATGTAGTAACCTGTAAGTAAACAACGTATTGGACATTCCTCATCATTGTTTCAGCCACATGCCACCGGAAAAAATAGGATTAAATAGGATTGAAAAGCCCATGAAAGCATAATGGCTTGTTTCAAGTGGGGATCTTATGTACTCAATTCATATAGCGAATTATGTTATTAGTATTTCTGAAATAATGAGAGACATAAACACACAAAGACAGAGACAGAAAATGCACAATGTTTAGAGTTTCGTAAGATAGTCTTCCCTCTAAGTTGCAATGTGTAACACAGCTCAGTTTACACATTTCTCTATTCCCATTGCATTGTACATACATTGTTTTGTTTGGATTGTTTACTTTTGGTCCAGACCACTTCTGCTTTGGAAATGTAAATGTATGTGTGCTCATCATGCTAACAAAGCCCCTTTGAATTGAATTGAAATTGACAGTATCAGAAAGATAACCTGAGAGACAGAAAGAGACAGTGAGTGAGCTTGTAAATAGACTATTTTCACAATTTCTGAAAGAACCAAAACACGGAAATACAAAATAGAACTTAAGTGGTTAAAAAGGTGTTAATGAGGATCTCATCTCACCCTGAGGCAGTGCACAGTGCACCAGTAAGGTTAATAAAGGATTGAGGAGGAGCCCTGAAACCCTGAAACATGGCTGTCATATCATGACAGTCATGGCGCTACTTGGTCCCGTTTTTTGAAAGTTTTACATTTACAACCAGTACATCCCTACATAATCGTTCAGATTTCAAATATAAGGTGCTTACCCCAAAGCCACAAATGTAACAAGTTAAAGCGCCCGGGTCTAAGTACCCGTATCTTCCGTAATTATTCAATAAAAAGCATTTTAATCCAATTGGTGGCCATTTTCTTTGAATTTTCTCCATACGCTTTCAATCACGCGCCTATCGGTTGGGAGGTGTATTGCACTCTAATACATTATAAAATAATGGCCGCCGATCGGATTAAAATGCTTTTTATTGAACAATACGGAAGATAGGGGTACTTAGACACGGGCGCTTTAACTTCTAACATCAACGGCTTTGGGGTAAGCACTTTATATTTGAAATCTGAACGTTTATGTAGATGTACTGGTTGTAAATGTAACATTGTCAAAAAATCAGGAACAAGTAGCGCCATGTACGCTTGTTGTGACAGACGAGCGTCATGAGCGCCATGGCTAATAAGGGATCATTCTAAGGTTATTATATCTCACCCAGGGGCAGGGCACAGTGCACCAGCAAGGTGACGCTGGTCCTCTTGACGTGGTGCTGGACGAAGCCCACGTCCTCGGAGCCCAGCCAGCCGGAGAACAGGTTCTGCACGGTCACACCGGCCGAGCGGAACTCGTTGGGCGTGAAGACGAAGCAGAAGCAGAACACCACGTAGGCCAACGTGAACGTGACTTCTGGACTCTCCATGGTTCCATACGGGGAGAGTTATAAAGTTAGTTCGGTGTTTGTTATACAACACGAGCCTTCTTACACATCCTGCTCCACTGTCGAGCTACTGTTACTGTATAATGTACACATCCTCCTTCTCCACTGTACTCTATGTACACATCATCCGGAACTACCTTTATTTTGAAGGGTTTACCTTCAAAATAAAAGGTAAACTCCAGTGTTGCCATGTCTGCTTATTATAAGCGACTTTGGGCTTGTTTTTTCTGTAAAGTTGCGTATCGGTGGTTGCGTTTTTTTGGGCTTGTTTCTAAAGTGTAGTTGCTTATTTGGGCTTGTTGTTTCTAAAGCGTGGTTGGAAAACAATCCCAAAAGAAGTGGCGTATGAGCACTTTAGACCGGCAAGCTTGTAGATCTGCTATTTTCCAAAACAAATCTTGATATACATACAGTATACAGTATACAGTATACAGTATACAGTATAAGTATAACATGCACAGTATACAATACATTGCTGCTATGCTCAGGCACCTTAGTTTAGTTTTTTAGTTTTTTTATTATCTCAGGTAATTTGTAAATATGTAGATAACTTGTCTGGCCTTCTGTTGCTCTCTTGTTTTTGATCTCCTTCCCACCTGCCCCCCACCCTCTTCTTCTCCCCCCCCCCCCCCCCTCTTCTTTCTATGGAAACTAACGTTGCGATGGGAACGATGTACAAAAAAGAATTTCACCCACTTTTTTACCTTGTAAACCTGTGATGTGACAATAAAACTGATTCTGATTCTGATTCTGATTCTGAAATAAAATGTGGAAGATTTTTTTGAAACATTCTAACAACACAAATCTTGGTACGGGGCTCCCTGGACACAATTAATCAAACCATGACATGAAAATATTTGAGAACCACTGGTTTAAATAATCAAAACATTTAGAAACAAGCCCAAATGAAATAAGCAAACACTTTAGAAACAAGCCCCCAAAAAAACCTGCAACCACGCAACTCAACAGAAAAACAAGCCCAAAGGCGCTTATATTAAGTGGACATGGCAACCCTGGTTGTAGGACCTAAAATAACGACGCCTCTGCTGCCGAGGGGAATCATTTCAGAGGCACACCAGGCACAGGCTGTCGGGCGTCGCAATGTTATTGTTCCCCCTCTCATAAATGAATCCCGAATCCAGTATCAATGTGTGTCTTGTCTCGCCAGTTGCTACGACTTAGAATAAATCCGTACACTCACATATATTGTTAAATTACAGTTATTATGTTTGTTAAAAATCCCCAGCTAAAATGCACCGCATCAGGGGTTATTATGGGTAGGCCCTAAAATGACGACGCCTCGGGCCGACGGAATCATTTTGGAGGTGCACAACTTGGGCGTCGCAATGTTATTGTTCCCCCTCATAAATGCCTTGTCCCGCCAGTCGCTACGACTTCAATAAAGAATAAATCAGTACGCTCACATTTGATTTATAGTTCATTTATTGTTATTATTTATTTGAAAGATGAGCTAACCTGCTGCACCGCATCATCACGTAGGCCGAAATAAAAAATAAAAAATAATGACTCCTGGTCCGAGGGAATCATTTAGGAGGCGCACTGCAGGCAGTGTTGCCATGTTCGCTTATTGTAAGCGATTTTGGGCTTATTGTTCTGTAAAGTTGCTTGTAAATATTGGTAGTTGTGGCTTGTGGGTTGAGGTTTTTGGGCTTATTGTCTCTCTTTTTTTTTTGTCTCTCTTGCTTCCTAAATGTTGTTTAAACCAGTAGTTGTTAATCATTTTCATGTCAAGGACCCCCAAAGTAATATTTATAAATAATATATAATATAAAAATATGTTGGGACTCTATTCAAGATTTGTGTTGTTAAATTGTTTCAAAACGTATTCCACATTTTCTTCAAGTTTCTTTTTGTGAAAATAGCCGATCTACAAGCTCACAACGCGTCTCGAATCGCTACGACCCGTTGTGAGCTTGTGGATCGGCTATTTTTTGGGGGCTTGTTTTCATAGACCTGGTGGTTGCTTGTTTCTCTCGCAGAACCTGGCAACGCTGATCTGAGCGCACCATTGAAAGTTCCATTTCCATGATCAGAGCTCTGTTCTGTGCGAGACTTGAGGAAAACACGAAGAGGCTCGTTTTAACCTACAAGAATCTCCGTTGTTTCTACAAAGGTAACGAGCAGATACAAAGGTAAATAAAGTATTCAATCAATCTAGCTGTAGAATACAACTCTCGTAGACGTATTTACGATTCTCACGTTTTCAATCTACGAGAGTTGTAGGGTTCACCCCCCATGGAGACAGGGACTTTCAGCACTATGCCCCGTAGACACTCCAAACATGTACAAATAGAAAATAAAGGTGCTTAACCCCACGCCCCAAATGTTAACTGTCTCTACGTGGTAGTAGTTTAATGTAATAATCCATATCTTTAAATTAAGAAGGGTTTTAATGCCGTCTGTGGCCGATTTGTCGCCATTTTTTCACCCTCGTTTACTTCCTGTTTACATTTAGTGTAATTCCGGGTTTCACCGGATGCGCCCCGTCACTACCGCCCATTGGGAACTTCCGACAGAATCGGCCACAGATGGCATTAAAACACTTCTTTATTGAAAGATATGGATTATTACATTAAACTACTACCCCGTAGTGAGAGTTAACATTTGGGGCTTGGGGGTAAGCACCTTTATTTACAATTTGTACATGTTTGGAGTGTCTACGGGGCATAGTGCAGAAAGTATGAAGAAGGTAGTGCACGCACATCCGTTGGTCCAGGTGCTTAGACAAAGTATAATGAAAAAGAATAAAGTCTGCACACTGGTAGTTGCAAAAAGCTCCAGAATGTATTGCTCGTCAACGTTTCGGCCTGTTCAGGCCTTCATCAGGACATACATGTATGTCAGGCCTTCATCAGGACATACATGTATGTCAGGCCTTCATCAGGACATACATACAACTTGTATTCTACAGCTAGGTAGGAGGCTTGTTGTCAACGGCAACGCATTGAACCCCTTTTATTTACTCTTTTCGAGGCCTTTGTTCTTTTCAGCCATAGCCCTTATAGCTGTGTATGAGACCTTCTTAAACATTATTATTTTATTCATAGGTTTTTTTTTCACTGTAAAGGCCAAACCACACCAATGCAACTTAGTCGCAACTCCTTGCTACAAAACAGTTTTATGGCCAGTCCACACCAACTCCTTGCAACTGCCAAAGTACTCAAATGTTTTACATTACTGCAATATAGAAATACTACTACAAGTAAAAGTCCAGAATTAAAATTGTACTTGAATAAAAGTACAAAAACTACTGGCATCAAAATATACTTAAAGCACCAAAAGTTAAAAGTACTAAAATATTTTAAAATAGAAAAATCTACTGCTGGAAAATCTACAAGCTCCTGTGAGCTTGTAGTTCGACTATTTCAAACAGCCTAGGTATAAAATAGGGCTAAAGTGGTTAATGTATGTTTTGTAATGTAATAATTTATATCTGAAAAGTAACTAGTAACTAAAGTTTTCAAATAATTGTAGTGGAGAAAAAGTACAATATTTGCCTCTGAGATGTAGTGGAGTAGAAGTAAAAGTATTGGAAATACTCAAGTAAAGTACAGATACCTCAAAATGTTACTCAAGTTTAAATGTACTTAGTTACTTTCCACCACTGGTTGCAAGTAGTTGCATGTTGGAAGGAGTTTCATTGGTGTGGACTGGACTTTAAGACAGCTTCACAAACTCCTAATAAAATAATCATTAATAATTGATCCATTGGTAAAAAGATGTGTAAACAAAGAAAAAGTTACATTACATTGAAATGCATTGCGAGCTTGTACTGTAGATCTGCTATTTTCACTATTTTTGCACGACACCGGTGTGTCATGAAGTATAAAATACGGCTTGAAGTGGTTTTATCGATTCATTTATATATTAAAAAATACTTTGAAAACACACTTCTCGATTATTCGATTAATCGAAAAAGTAATCGATAGACTAATCACAAAGTAAACCATCGATAGTTGGAGCCCTGAAACAATCGTAACTATCTGACAATATTCCGTCCCCTCCTCCTAACCCTGTCATAATAGGATTACAGGCTGGTCTAGCAAAGGGACTCGACATGGCTGAAATGATTCCAGTTGATGCCGGTTCACCCCCCCGCCCTATGGATGACACCACTGCACCGCTATCCTCACTGAAGACAAGCCATGTGTTTGTGGAGACCTTGCATTCCGACAGGATCTTAGAAGGCCTCAACAGTCTTCGGCTCAAAGAGGAGTTTTGTGACGTGATCCTGTGCTGTGGTGGACAAGAGTTCCCCTGTCATCGTAACGTACTGGTGTCCTTTAGTTCCTACTTTGAGGTAAACACACGCGCGCGCACACACACACACACACACACACACACACACACACACACACACACACACACACACACACACACACACACACACACACACACACACACACACACACACACACACACACACACACACACACACACACACACACACACACACACACACACACACACACACACACACACACACACACACACACACACACACATCCCTCTTGACTTTTACATGTGAACATTTATTGAACTGGTGTTATTAACCTAACCCCTCCCTCCCCGAACTCTTCCTCTTTTTTCTCTTGTACATATTAAGCTGATTGTATGATGTTCTGTATAGTAGTGTGTATATCTGTCTGTCTCTTATATGTTAGCATGATTTGTGTGCGTGGGGATCTCATTTTAAACAAGCTTAGTGCTTGATGAGCCTTCCAGTTTAGTAGACCTTGAATTGTGAATTTGTACTTCCATGTACTGTTGTTCTCATGCCTTACTAAATAAAGTACATCAATTAATCACATCAAGTGGATATGTCTAGAGTTGAGATATGTCTGATCTGCTATTTTTAGAAAAATTGTGAAAATGTGTGCAAATCTTTTATATACATTTTTAACTCAAATGGGGGTCCCTGGAACAAAATATTTTTAGATGGGAAGGGGTCCGCGGACAAATACATATTATTTTGGGGCTCCTTGACATGAAAAAAGTTTGAAAACCATTGATAATATAGCAACATAAGGGGAAAAAAAGAAGAAAAGAAAAAAAACGTAAGGAAAACAAAACAGTTTTTTTAAAGACATTTGTAAAATCCCCAGAAGCAAAGATTTGAGTTAAAAACTTTCGCTTAAAAAAAGTATATATATATTCAAACTAAAGATTTGCACACATTTTCTCGATTTAAATAAAAATAGCAGATCTACAAGCTCATGCCGCGCTATGAGCTTGTAGATCTGCTATTTTTATACAGCCAAAGAAATCTTAAAATGACACACAGATGCGTCCCCGGTCTTAATGGGTTAAATGCTGGTATCGGTGTCGGCGAGTATGCCAGTCTCTGCCAATCCGATACCACGTCATTTATCACATGATATTTCACAATAGTAAATATGTTTGGATTGCTTCAGTTTATGTTGCACTACTGTTTTATACTCTTACTGTACTATCTACATTATTATTTTACTAACTTGTAGCTGCACTTTAACAAGTACTAATGGAATTTGTATTTATTGCTAGTTCAGCGGTTCTCAAACTTATTTTAATTTCAATGACCCCCCCCCCCCCCATACCGCTGAGACTCTGGTTCCACTTGTACGCTCTCAGAGTTAGACCTGTGAGGGTCCATTTGGAACCCTCCCCCCGAGTAACACTGAGGGTCCCCGGACCCCACTTTGAGAACCTCTGTTTAATAAATTACACACTGGAATCGGGTCGGTACTCGGTATCGACCCGATACACCAAGTTGTGGGTGTCGGACTCGGTACATCTCTAGTCCGTGTCATTCAGTTCTACCTTGGCTTTCACGTCAACCAAATATCACATTGACTTTTCAACACGTCGCACACAGGCGATGTTTGCCACTTTGTGGAAGGAGTCCCAGCAGAGCAGAGTCGCCATCAACGGAGCCGAGCCTGAGTCTATTGGCCTGTTGGTGAACTACGCCTACACCTCAGAGGTGCTCATCTCCACAGCAAATGTGCAGGTGATGATTTATTATTATCGTCATAAACCTTCAAAAGGGGTCCTCAGAGTTACTACAGAGGGGACACACAAATCTTTGTCTCTTTGGAACCTTTTTTTTTTTACATTAACCTCTCGAATCCTAGCATCCCTTTTCTGAGGGGAACGTTGACCGAAAATAGCCGATCTACAAGCTCACAACGCCTCGCACAGCGAGGCGTTGTGAGCTTGTAGATCGGCTATTTTCGGCCAATAGGTTTGGCGCAGACCAAACCTCTTTACATGCCTTATACATTTTGTCTCTGACCTGCATCGGTGCTTCAGTTGAAACACATTTTTGTTTAATTGGTGCTATAGGCCCTGCTGGCAGCAGCAAACTTGCTCAATGTCAGGCCTGTTCAAGAGGCCTGCTGTCTGTACATGGAGCGTCACATGGACGAGAAGAACTGTGTCGGGGTTCACTGCTTCGCCGAGGCCCACTCCTGTAAAAAGCTGGCGAGACAGAGCATGGATTACATCCTGGAGCACTTCAGGGTCGTCTGCCAGCAGGTGAGAGATTGAGGGATACATGCATTTCCCTATTTGTTTGTCTGTTGTTGTTGTTGTTGTTGTCTTTTTCTCCTATACTGTACATATGTGGTGACTCACACACTATGAGACAGGCCCAAACAAGATGATAAAATATGGAAAGGTGGCAAGTGATTTTCTTTGGTTAAAATACATGTTAAATAGCTCTATATTCTGATTGCTATAGAGTGTTTGTTCAGTAACAAGAGTCTCCATGTCTCTCCAGCTCTTAATTAAACAGAATGCATTTTCAGGTAGGGATACCAATTATATCCTATCAGTATAGAGAACTCAGACAGGATACAGATTAAACAAGTGAAATTGGAAGTGATGGCACTAAGAAACGTGTCACTCTCTTCTAATTGACTGACATCTTGCCCCCACATTAAAAAAAAAGAAAATCTGCTTATTAAAGTGCTGGAGAGACAGGGACACCCCTGTTACTGAACAAACACTCTATAGCCTACTATCAGAAAATAGGGCTTTAACCTTTTAACAAAAACACTTTTTGTTTTAACCAAAAAATATCATTTACCCTGCCTTTTTTAGATGTGTTTTATTCCTATTGCTCAACCTGTCACTACCACCACAGCTGACCAGAACATCTATGTACAAACATTAATTCATTCATTCGGTCAGTGATTGGATGAATATTAACAAGCTACTGTTTCATGTATCTTTCACCAAACAAACCACCTGTCACCAGTGAGCACTTCTTGAGGGGAGCAAAGGTTACTTCATGAAGTTTGGAAAACGGTTCTATTCCACCTACTTTAGTCTACTTGTAATTCCTCTGCCCACAGGAAGAGTTCCTGTCTCTGTCTGTGGACAAACTGAAAGAGATTCTTGCCAATGACGACATCAATGTGCCCAAGGAGGAGATGGTGTTCGAGGCGGCCATGTTGTGGTTAAACAGGGATCCTACTCGCAGGCAGAGCTTCCAAAAGGTCTGTCACAAGATGTGTTAAAAAAAAATCAAGATTTTTCAAAAACAGCAGATGTACAAGCTCGCACCGTGTTCGTGCCGCACTGTAAGCTTGTAGATCTGCTATTTTTATTCATTTGAAAATCTAAAATGTCATTTTAATGGCTTAAAGTGAGTTGCCTTAGTTTTTTCATGTTTTGACTCCTCACCTTGTCTTGTAGGCAGATGAGAAGATTTAAGAGCAAAACGTTGTTCAGCCACTATCCAGTTAGTTGGACTAGTTAAATAATTTGTGTTCTATTAACCCATTGAGACCTGGAACGCACCTGTGTCACTTTTTGATTTGAGCTAAAAAACATTATTTTACACTTTGGCTATTCAAAAATAGCAGATATACAAGCTTGTAGATCTGCTATTTTTTGAAAATAGTTAAAATGTATGCAAATCATTGAATATATATGTTTTTAAAGCGAACATTTGTAACTCAAATCTTTGCTTCTGGGGGGTCCCTGGAACAAAATATTTTGAGATGGGGGTCCGCGGCCAAATACATGTCATTTTGGGGGTCCTTGACATGAAAAAGTTTGGGAACCACTGATATAGAAATGTACGTTTTTTCAAAAAACAGTTAGGATTTAGAAGACATTTTTAAGAATCGCCTCAGGTCTTAATGGGTTAATTTGTTCTTGGAGGTGCTGGAGCATATCCGTCTGCCTGTCATCAGCCCCTCATACCTCCAAGATGTGATTGAGACTCAGGCCGTGGTGAAAGAATCCCAGGGCTGTCAGGGGCTCATCTCTGAGGCCAAGAACCAGGACCTCCTGCCCTGCAGCGACAGAGCTCAACCACGCACGCCCACAGGTACCTGGGGCCTGTCACCATTATGACATTCTTTTTGACTATTTGACGGTTAGTTGTCATACAATTATTGCGATTATGTAATAATTGTGACAGGCCTGTCAACTGAGCTCAGAAATTGCATTCAAATTGTGGTTGTAAAATGGATTATTAATTTATTTTGTATAGAAAATAATCAGTACCATTTTAGAGGGTGCTCACCGCAAGCTTATAAGAGAGAATGTGAACCAATGTATTTCAGGTCTCACAACATTCAACCAACATTCAAGTAATGCAAAGAGGCAAGGAAGGTTTATAGCACATTTCAACAACAAGGCAATTCAAATGACTCCACTGTGACTACCCTGCCTCATGAACACGCCTGGTGGTGTTTATGTTCTAACCCTCTTTATCAAAAGATGTTGTGTTTATGTTCTAATCTAAGTACACTCTTGTGTACTTTTTTTCTTGTGGGGAAAGCTTTCACAGAAAAAAGCTTTTGAGCTATTTTTCTGCTAAAGCTTTCCCCACAATTACAGAAAACCGAAAATACACTAGTATATAGAGCCATGTGGTCAACCATATAGGGTTTAAGTGGTTAAAAAGTGCTGTGTTCATGTGCTAACCCTAAACCTCAGCATCTATCCAAACGTCACAATGCCTGTGTAATGGTCCTCTACTTATTAACCCATATAATCCGGGGGGTGCATCTCGTGTCGTTTTCGATTTCTTTGGCTATTCAAAAATAGCAGATATACAAGCTCATAGCAACTAGATCTGCTATTTTCTGAAAGATCGTGAACATTTGTGCAAATATTTAGATATATGTTTTATAAAGCGAAAATTTGTAAAATATGTTGTTCCAGGGACCCCCCAGAAGCAAAGATTTGAGTTACAAATGTTCGCTTAAAAAATATGTATATTCAAAGATTTGCACACATTTTCACGACTTTTCAAAAATAGCAGATCTACAAGCAGATCTACAGCAGATCTAGCAGATCTAGCAGATCTAGCAGATCTACAAGCTCATAGCGCGGCACCGAGTGCCGCGCTATGAGCTTGTATATCTGCTATTTTTGAATAGTATTTTTGAATAGCCAAAGAAATCTAAAATGACAGAGATGCGTCCCCGTATTGAATGGGTTAATAAATAGAGGTGGCTTTATCGCTTTGAACTAAAATAACTCTGGCTCTCTGCCCCCCACCCCTTCTGTGTTTTTTTTTAAGTGATCGTGAGGGTGGCAGGACATGGTTCCGAGGAGATCCTTCGCAGCTTCGAGAGCTTTGATCCATTGACCAATCAGTGGAGGAATCTGGCATATCTGCCCTTCGATGTACACAGTCACTGTCTGGTGGTGTCAGGTGAGGAGGAAGTACCAACCAAGAGTACCAACTGGAGTAGAGGCCAATAAACTGGAACATCTTTATTTCTTTAACAATCTTTTAACAATCAAGGAACAAGTTTCAAGGAACTCCTTTTTAATTCTGCTCTTCTCCCACCACAGGCCCTACACTGTATTTGGCCGGAGGGATTCTCCCTGATGGTTCAGTAAGTAAAGAGATGTGGCGCTATGACCCTTCCCATGACTCGTGGTCGAAGATGGCTTCCATGAATTGTGCACGCTGTAACTTTGGTAAGACTTCATCAAACCATGGCATTCAATTGAAGCTGTTTCGGAATAACCGCTGTAGGTTGTAGGGCTGTCAACTTTCCTCAGAAATTATATTCGAATATTGGTCTTAAAAATTGGCAGATATTCGAATATATTCAAATATTATTATTATTATTATTATTATTATTATTATAAAAAAAATATATATATATTTTTTTACTGACAGAAACAGTACAAAAGACAATGTATCGAGTGCTCGGATCCAATAAAACATATCTTTTGTTTGTTTTTATTATATATTCTTTTTTGAATATTAATTTTCATATTTGAATATACATGTTTTCCCAATATTCGAATAATATTCGCAAATCGAATATTTGTTTGACAGTCCTAGTAGGTTGTTGCTTTGGTTACCCAAGGAGACGCAGGTTTATTTATTTATGTATTTATTCCCCTTGCACAACCCCCACATAGGCCTGGTGATGGTGGATGGCTTCTTGTTCGCAATGGGCGGCTACGATGAACGGCGCAAGACATGTGCGGCCTCATTGGAGCGCTACGACCCCAACGCCGATCTCTGGCAGCTCCTGGAGCAGAAGGTTGAAGCTGTGGAAACACCCGGCAGCTTTTACACGGTCACGCTGAATGGACGGATCTACGTTCTTGGTATGGAACCGTTCTTTATGCATCTGCAGCTTCAACAGATACAACACTTGGAGGGGAGGTTCAAAGTCTAGTGCCCTAATAAAAAAAAGAAAATGACACTGGCTGGCCTCATGGTGGCGCTCCCCATATAGGCCACGCCCATTTGCGTCTGTAGAGATTTTCCGACATTTTGAATTTTCTTCTAAACACTTTATGCAACTTTTCCTACAGATTTTGTCCAAATCTCACAAAAATCGGTACACATGATCTCTGAACCCATGTGATAAACATATACAAGTGGAATTTTGATATTCCGTACTCTTCGTCCGTAATTGGCTCCCAAGGTTAGTATGAGGGGCCTATTTTACAAAAAATTCCCAAAATCACGAACGAAACGTTCAGTCAATCCCAAATTTGAATCACATGACGAGGGTTGTGTACTCAGCAAATCGCCAAAAACATTTCCACTTTGACCCGTAGGGGGCACGACAAATGCGCAAAATGTAATCGTTTGATGCAAAAAAACTGATTTTTGGGGGGATCAATCCTCTCAAAATGAAATATAAGTGATCTCAGGAGTGAAGTCACACATGTTCTCTGATGACACTTGACAACATAATCAGCTTGCAAAGTTAGTGGGAGGGGGCCTATTTCTCAAAATCAAAACGCCATGTATCATGAACGCAGGATCCGATCAGCAGCGAATTCGCATCGCACGTCGCGCGGCCTCCGATGGTATTCCTCCCAGCGTATTCTTCGTGTCCCGGCGGCCGCGACTCGCGTCGCCGCAACCACACTTGCGATTTCCCAGAATAGCTTTTTTTCGTAAATGAATGCCCTACTTGATCATACTACGGTGTCACACAAAAGTAGCAGAACCACAAACTTGAAACGTGGTGCGACGCGTTTTAGATCTACTACTTTTGCTATTTTTTAAAAATTGAATCCTAAAAAGTAAACGTTTTTGACGTATGAGATTGGACATGTCCACCAGACAGACGATATGTAATGCAAAATGTCCGAATTCCTTTTGTGATGTTTTATTCATCTTTCTCCTGTTTGGCGATGACTAATGTTTTGCCATGTTTTCCTCCTGGGCCCTTGGTGTCGCTGTTACGGGGAGGATGGTTCTACCACAGACGGGTTCGTGGCGTTCAAGTACAACCCTAAAACAAGTGTATGGTCCGAAGTCCCTGCTATGACGTATAAACGTACTGGTGCAGCTGTATGCACTCTCAAAGGAAGGATCTACTTCATAGGTATTTATACCTGTTCTTAAAGGACGACTTCACCGATTTTCAACCGATTTTCATATAATTGGTCTGTGTCTCAGAGGAGGGCTGTGGACAGCTGAGAATCCCGACTACCAGTGACATCATCGATTGGGAATCCAAGCTTATAGAAACTGCAGGCTTTCTATTCCTGGAAAATTAGCATGCTATAATGGAAGCCATTGTTCTCGCGTTAATAAAATCGAATTAAATCTTTTGAAATCTCGTTTGAAAACTAAAATCTGCCTAACGATGATGTCACTGGTAGACGGGTTCCTGAAGTGTCCACAGCCCTCCTATGAGCAGGGTTGCCAGATCTGCTTATTATAATTTCCTCGCAAGATTTTATTTCAAAACAGCCGATCTACAAGCTCACAACGCGTCGCATCGCGACGCGTTGTGAGCTTGTAGATCTGCTATTTTCAAATAGCCGATGTATATGTTAAAGTGCTCATGTGGCCCATAGTCGCTTCTTTTGGGCTGGTTTTCCTAGGCCTGGTTGCTTGTTTCTCTCACAGAATCTGGCAACACTGCCTATGAGACATAGACCGAGCAGATTTTTTTTTACCATTTTATCATGAGCATTAGTGAGGACCAATTATATGAAGATGGGTTGAAAATGGGTGAAGTCGTCCATTAATGGCTCTTAGTTCCATAATACACTTCAACTTCACTGTTAGTTCATAACATGTCTAAACTACTATCCTGTTAAAGGATCTACACCAAAATATTTAATATTTAATATCATATTGTTTATGTCTCTCAAACGTTTTTCAAAAGGTTTGAGCCGAAATCAAGCCTCAGATATACTCATTCCAACTAACTTCTCTCTGGCTTATAAAGCACTTTCACCTGCAATACCACATTGTCCTGATTTGCACGTGGCGCTATTGAGCCAGTTTGTATGCATGTTATCTCCTGGTTCTGAGTGAAAAAAAAAAAAAAAAAAAAACGTTTTCTAAGTTGGAAGTGAAAAACGGGAGGGATTGTACCGCTAGTGACGTCACTTTCAGGGCCAAATCAGTTTGGCCTGTTTCGAGACCAATTTACATAAAACCCCAGATATGCTGTGAAAGCCTGAGTGCTCAAACTGGGGTATTTTTGGGGATAGAAGAGAGGTAGGGGAGACCAAAAACACACAAAAAAGAAGGAAAAGTTAGAATTCATGGTGTAGTCCCTTTAATTCCTTTTCATCTATAGGTGGGTATTACAATGTAAAGAGAACCTCCACGGACGAAGTGCAGTACTATGACCCCAAGACCAACCAGTGGACCGTCGTCGCCCCCATGAAAGAGCGCCGCGGCGACGCTGGCGTGGCCGTGGTGGAAGGCAAGATATACGTACTGGGAGGTCTGAATAACACGGACAGGTGAGAGGCTGCCGCTCCATGGAACCCTGTTACGTGGGAAATGGTGGCTGCTAGCTGCCCTGTTCACACCAGAAATGTCTCTCATCATGGCTATAGACCGCCGAAGTCTGACGTCATTTACACATCCTTTGTTTGTCTACCTGGTTCGCAGTTTTCCACCCCCGTTCTGAATCCCATAGACGTATTTAATATCGCGTCAAATAAGAACTGTGTTCCAAAAATAAACAAATGACCACGGCGGGTTGACTCTTATGGATATGAAGCATCAACTGACGGTGAGAAAACGCTAATGTTACTTCCGCCAAATTAGTTACATTTTCGCCAGAAACAGACTGTATCAAATATAAGTGACTGACTATCATAAACTATACAGAACCTCCTCCCTGACAATAACGCCGACACGCGGTGTTTATTTTTGGACCACAATTCTTATATGAGACGATTCTAAGATGACCCAATGTTATTCTACATAGAGAAATTACTTCCGCAAACCTGGGGATGAACGAGTGACGTCAGGACTTCGGTGCTCTATTGCATGGATAAAGGTTCTCAGTCGCCACGCCTGATTTCAGTCATTTGGATTCCGTAGAAGCAGTGGTGGAAAGTAACTAAGTACATTTACTTAAGTACTGTACTTAAGTACAATTTTGAGGTATTTGTACTTTACTTGAGTATTTCCAATTTCCAATACTTTTACTTCTACTCCACTACATCTCAGAGGCAAATATTTTACTTTTACTCCACTACAATTATTTGAAAACTTTAGTTACTATTTTCAGATATAAATTATGATATTATGAAACATACATTAACCACTTCAGCCCTATTTTATACCTAGGCTATTTGAAAATAGCAGATCTACAAGCTCACAACGCGTCGCATCGCGACGCGTTGTGAGCTTGTAGATCGGCTATTTTCAAACATTTTAGCACTTTTACTTTTGGTACTTTAAGTACATTTTGATGCCAATACTTTTGTACTTTTACTCAAGTAAATGTAGAATTATGGACTTTTACCTGTAACAGATTATTTCAGTATTGCAGTATTGATACTTTTACGTAAGTAAAGAATTTGAGTACTTTTTCCACCACCGCGTAGAAGTCCATCTATATCCAAAAATAGTCCATCTACAAGCTTGTGACGCGTCGCAGTGTGGCCCTTTGTGAGCTTGTAGACAGCCCATTATTAGTTATTTTAGGCATTAAAGAGTATTTGAAGCGGTCAAACTAGCGATAGAATACCTGTCCAATCTTCCATAAAACCCTTACGATCTCGGATATTTCATAAAAGCCACGGTTAACGCCTCAATCCGCGAGGCGTACGGCTACCAAAACATCACAATTATTTAACATATTGTGCTAATTGTTAATGAAACACAGTGCTTGTGTGTGTCAGCCTGGCATGGCCGGACTAATATCACTGCGTAGATATTAGTCTGTAATCTCAGTATGGAAAGTGGAACGTGCATTTCCAAGGGGCGGATAAAAAAAATGCCTCTGGTGATAAACCAGACCCATATTTGCATACTGGTCCCTGATTGGTCCCTCACGACTTCGGAGGGAGAGAAATCCATCATTGGTTCGTCTGGAACCTGTGTGTGTGTGTGCGTGTGCTTGCGATTCACAAATCGCAGATTAGGACTTTATGGCCTAACAAACATTTTATTTTGCTTGAATCCATGCTCATGGCTATCGGTCTCTCTTTGTTGTAGTGCTCAACCCCAGACCATCGAGCGGTACTGCGAAGACACGGACACGTGGGAAATAGTGGGACGGGTGCCCACCCCTCACAGCTGGCACAAGTGTGTGTCTGTCAGGCTGAGGAAGGACGCACACGCAGTCAACGCATCATCTGCCACAGCTGATAGCGTACCTATGAACTGAGGGAAAGATGACCAGAAAGCTCCTCTAGGTTTGATAACGAGACATTGAAGACAGTCGGGCCCTATTTTTGCGCGTCTTAACCGCTTAAACCCCTGGATCCGTATCGAGGAGGAAGCTTTCGCTGAAAGTAGCTGTTCGATGAGCTTGTCGATCAGCTATATTCAGCGAAAGCTTTCCCCTGAATAACAGAAAAGACACTAGTATAGAGCCCTGAGGCACTCCGGTCAACCATATACGGTTTAAGTGGTTAATTGCCAGGTCTTAGGTCTTAAGTAGTTCAAATTACTTGTTTTCTATCAATTACACACCCCGTGAAGCCTTGAATTCATGGATATTTTTTTGTTTTTGTCACATTCCTAAGCCAATAATTTGATGACCGGGTCATCGGTCAATAGGAGATTCGGTAGGAGACTCTTTGAGTCTCTGCCGATCATCAAATTATTGTCTCAGGAATGCGACGAAAACCCCCAAAAATCGCCATGAATTCAAGGCTTCATGTGGTGTGTAATTGATAGAAAATAAGTAATTTTTGGGGTGAATTACTTCTTTAACTTGTGGCCAATGTTGTTTACTAGCTATTTTTGAGGACGGTAAAATGCCTGAATTGGTCATGGGTGCCATGGTGTGACGGCGCCAGCCCGTTAACCGCATATCGCCTTGCTTGGTGCAAGGCCTGTTTTTACCGTCCTCAAAGAAATATCAAAACCGCATTGGCCACGCCTCCGGGTCTTAAGTTAAGACAAGGATCTGGTAATGAAGACGCGTAAAATAATAGGGCCCAATGGCTCATAACTGCTGAAGGGTGATGGATGGTGACACGGGCCGTTGGCAGTCTACTATTCATGTTGAATAATTCCATAGTTTTCATGTGCCGGTTACATGTTGTAACTAGCTCGACTAGATTACAATTCATGCTGCTAAACATTGCATGTCAACCAAGTGCCATTGTTGCTAAGAAAAGCATAGTTTTTGTTCTTTTATTCTTCTTCCCTAAAAGTGTGTGGCTGTCAGAAAATGTGAAGTTGGTTACCAAACTCAGCAGATGACATACTGTACGTACGTAGGCTACTTTATTCTGTCATGAAAAGTAAGAACTTGCTATTGCATGATTTGACCAGCAGATGTCTCTATGGGAATTTCTCTGTATTTCACAGTGCTTTGTTTACTGAGACCTAATCAATATAATAGGTCTCTATTGTTTGTGTGAGGTCTTCATATTTGAAATGCACAATGTACTTCATATATTTTTGTGCAGTCAGGTTGCATTATATTTGTTCTTTTTACATTCCTGAGGTTCATTATATCGATTTGTGTTCTTTTTTTATAAAGAGTTGGTTCGAGCTCACTGTTATTTGAGACATAGTGGAGACATCTTTTTTCATAAATAAATCTTTGTGTTTTGCAAACGGCAGGCGTTTCTATTCAGTCACCAGGAATTTACATCCTAAAGTAAAAGTAGCTCTGTTACAGGTAAAAGTCCTACGTTAAAAATGTTACTTGATTAAAAGTACAAAAGTATTTGCATCAAAATGTACTTGCTGTACCAAATGTAAAAGTACCTATTATGGCGAATGGCCTGTTTCACAATCATGTCATTGTATTGTAATTAGTAATCCATTACATGTTTTATTAATTGTAATGTTGCAGCTGGGTACTTCATTCTAATACATCATTTGTCAGTTAATGTATGTTTTGTTTTAATCTAAATCTGCAAAGAATCTAGTGACCAAAGCTGTCAAATAAATGCGGTGGAGTAAAAAGTGCAATATTTGACTTATAAAGCAGGGGTCTTCAACGTTTTCAGGCCAAGGACCCCCTAGCTGAGAGAGAGAGATGAATCAGGGACCCCCTCTATATTGTATAAAATTGTGTTTCAGATAAACTTTTGCTGCTCTTTTTTCCCTCTACACCTATAACTCTTTGCCAAAAATAGACGATCTACAAGCTCACCACGCCTCGCGCTGCGAGCCGTGGTGAGCTTGTAGATTGGCTATTTTTGGCTAAAGTTCTCCTCAGAAAAGGGATGCTAGGGTTCAAGTGGTTAATGTAAAAAAAAATAATCATATCACACAAAGATTTGGCGGACCCCCTATAGTAACTCTGAGGACCCCCTAGGGGTCCCGGACCCCCTGTTGAAGACCCCTGTTATAAAGTATCAAAAAATTATACCTCAACTGTAGGATAAGGCAAATTTATATGGTTCGAGGTTACTTTATTTTGTCTCCTGAGAGAAGAGCTTTGAGAGCCTCATCAGGTTGCATGGAAGTCTTAAGAAGAAAAAAAAGGTACAACATGACATGCAATGCAATTCTGTGCTGGGGATCCCAGTGGTGTAAAGTAACTAATTACACGTCACGTACTGAAGTACTGTACTTAAGTACCATTTTGAGGTATTTTTTACTTTACCGGAGTAGTTCCAATTTTCAACACATTTAATTCTAGTCCAAAGTTTGAACTTTTTACTCCACTGCAATTATTTGAAAACTTTAGTTGCTAGTTACTTTGAAGATTTTCAATGGAATTACAAAACATACATTAACCACTTAAACCCCTGTTTACATAGGATTTTTAAAAAAGAAAAAAGGGGGGGGCAGGACGCCAGGACCTGAAAAGGTTGAGAACCATGATTGATCTATTTCCAGTGGTGGAAAGTAACTAAGTACATTTACTTAAGTACAATTTTGAGGTATTTGTACTTTACTTGAGTATTTCCAATACTTTTACTTCTACTCCACTACATCTCAGAGGCAAATATTGTACTACAATTATTTGAAAACTTTACTTTTTAGATATAAATTATTATAAAACATACATTAACCACTTTAGCCCTATTTTATACCTAGGCTATTTGAAAATAGCCGCTCTACGAGCTCTACGAGCTTGTAGATCGGCTATTTTCAAATATTTGTGTACTTTTACTTTTGATACTTTAAGTACATTTTGATGCCAATACTTTTGTACTTTTACTCAAGTACATTTTTAATTCTGGACTTTTACTTGTAACAGAGTATTTTTATATTGCGGTATTGGTACTTTTACTTAAGTGAAGAATTTGAGTACTTTTTCCACCACTGTCTATTTCACAGATTAGTAGGATGTTTTCTAGAGAAAGTAAACCTGCTATGTGCTGACTGAGCCAGCAGGTGGCAGTACACAGTATGTTTTTCCAGTGTGACGTGCCATGCTCCTCTCTAGCTTATCCATAGAGCTTATCAGCTGGACACAGGAAGCATGTGGGCACCTGAGAAGTCTGGTTGATTGATTGAATACTTTATTAGACGTTTGGAGAAAAAAATGCACATGAAAGTTCAATACAAGGTCAGCTAATGGGGATTTAAAACCCAAGAAAGCCATATGGCTTGTTTCCATTGGGGTCCTTTGTACTCAATTCATACTAGAGACATTAAATGACAGACAGAGATATACACTACTATGCAGAACATCAAAAAAACGAAATATGTACAGTAAACAGTTCGAGGGGGGTTGACTTTTACAGGGGCCAGTTTAGAACTGCAGCCTCCTGAAGGTACTCTTTTAGGGCGGTTTGGTTTAGTCCAGGGGTCTTCAACGTTTTCAGGCCAAGGACCCCCTAGCTGAGTGAAAGATGAAGCAGGGACCCCCTCTATATTGTATAAAATTCTGTTTCAGATTAAACTTTTTTCATTTACTTGGTCTGCTCTTTTTTTCGCTCTACACCAAACCTCTTTGCCAAAAAATAGCAGATCTACAAGCTCACAGCTTGTAGATCTATTAGATCTAGAGCTATTTTTTGGCTAAAGTTTTCCTCAGAAAAAGGGATGCTAGGTTTCAGGTGGTTAAGGTAATAAAAAAAATAATCATATCACACAAAGATTTGGTGGACCCCCTGTAGTAACTCTGAGGACCCCCTAGGAGTCCCGGCCGGACCCCCTGTTGAAGACCCCTGGTTTAGTCAGAAGTGCTTTTTAATACGTTTCATTGGTTCAATATGTTTTTAACCAATTCTCACAGACATAAAGGGTATTCAATTAATAGCACTGATTTATGAAAAAAATTGAGTGGCTGGTTTTTGCCAGACAGCGACGATATGAAGCTATACAACAGGTGGGGGGAAAGCATTACCTATCCCACCCTCATTCTCTTGTACCTACGACCAAAACCGTTCCTTTTTATTCAGCCAGCAGCCAGGTGTCTCAGCTGTCCTGAATATGGGTGATTAATTTAGGGGAGGCGCGTCGCATGACTAAAGAGAAAGCTCAACCCACTACACGTGTATACTTCATCTTATTTAATTGCCACCTTTTGCCAAGGCATACATTTATTTATTTATGTAGCCTATCCATTTATTTAATTTATTTTACATTGGGGGGGGGGGGGGGGAATAGCCAATTTAACATCGAGCTAGGGGGCCCAGACTTCTCAGGTGCCCACACTTAGTTAATACCGTTACTCTGGGGCAAAGAAGCAACATCACGAATCATTGAATGGTTTCATAACTTCGCAACAAAAATGTTTTCCATGTTATCAGTCAGCAGTCGGTCTCTCTCTCTCTCTCTCTCTCTCTCTCTCTCTACACCCCCCCCCCCCCCCAACACACACACACACACGCACACAACGCACACCCCCCCTCTCCCCAGCTGACAGCCGGTGGTGGTGGTGGTGGGGTCGGACAGACACTCAGCCAGATAGACGCCACCGGTCGGAGCCCACCGGAGCAGCCAGAAGCACAGCCTTATTACTGCTGCTGCGTACAGACAGACAGACAGACAGACAGACCTGGGTTGTGTGTGTGTGTGTGTGTGTGTGTGTGTGTGTGTGTGTGTGTGTGTGTGTGTGCGCGCGTGTGCGTGTGTGTGTGTGTGTGTGTGTGTGTGTGTGTGTGTGTGTGTGTGTGTGTGTGTGTGTGTGTGTGTGTGTGTGTGTGTGTGTGTGTGTGTGTTGAACTTGTTCCGTACGTATGTTGATATTTATAACGGGCCACAGAGTCAGTCAGATGTAGGAGCTGGTCGGTATGCTGCTATGCAGACAGGCTGGAGCCACACAGCGCTCACTGCGCCGCTCCTCTAACACACTGGAACCAAGTTCACAGCCCTGAGAGAGAGAGAGAGAGAGACGCTGCTTGTTGCCACCCAGAACGAACGAGCGACAAAAACTTTAAACCAGCTAGAAGATGAGCAGGAAAGACCTTTTTCTTTTTTTTTCCATAAGGGAATAACTTTTTTTTGTTTTGTTGTTTCGTGGAATAACTTTTTTTTTTTTTTTTTTTTTTAAGAATAAGATCTTGGGTTTTCTGATCAAATCTGAAGTGTGGATTATTCCCGTAAATTGCTATCGCAGACTGGCTGGAGCCAGAGCAATACTTGTCGCTCAGGGGAAAGTAAAAAAAGAGAAAAATAAGTGGTTTAGTTACCAGGTAGACGCTTCTGTTCTGTTCTGTCTGCATGCAGGTGGCTATAGTATAGGACAGAGGAATAACTTTGTTTGTAGCCTACAACAGTGAGGATTATTGTTCTGTGATTCAAAAAGTTGTTTGCTGAAGCTCATATAGTGCAATCGCGTCTCTGATAAATGCCTGAGCGGCTCCCCCCATGATTTAAAAAATGTGTAGACTTGCCTTGCAGACTTACTGGAGCCAAGGGGAGAAGACGCTGTAAAGCACAGAGAAAAAGTCCCTCAAGCAAGTTTATAGTGAGAGACCGCAGTCTGCTGCGTGGAAACTTCAGTTAAATAACTGTTGTATTACTGTATTTGTTGTGAGATTTGAGGGGAATCAGTGGGACTTTTGGACAGGTTGGTGGTGTTTGAAGGACACACACACACACACACAAAACCAACCATAACCTGGTTTGTTAAACGAGGTGAGTGAGCTGTCAAATTAACAGGCGACCCGACCAAACAGCTGCTGTTCAGATTAGATTTTTGAAGTCACATATAATAGACATCTGAAGTCATGTCAGCTGTGATAACAAGTCCAGTGATGATGACATGCAATTGCTCATTTGCCATTTGTAATAACTTATAATTGGATATACAATATATGTTAAATATACCCAGATCTTTTGGGTGATATTGGTGTGGACTTGGGCTACTTGCTTTACTTCATTAATGAACTGAGTTGAGTTGAGTTTTTTTGGAGGGGGAGAAAAAAAAAACAGAAAATGAAGAATCCTCATGTGCTGTTGGCCGATGGCTGGAACAAGACCGTTAACGGGAGCAACAAGGTGGTGGGGGACCGGGACCAGCTGCTGGTGTCTGTCTCGTCGGGCACCACCGCCGCCACCACCACCAAGAAGTTCAAGAGGAAGTCCCGGGAGCCCAAACGGCTGTACAGCAGCCCGGGCGACCCGGTGGGCATGATGAAGCCCTTCAGGGGGGGGGACCTGACCGCCGACGAGGACTCGGCCGGGGAGAGCAGCCTCCGCGAGGAGAGATGCTCGGTCAACCGGCTGGCCATGGTCCAGAGGCGCCTGCTGATGCCATCACAACAGGACCTAGTACCACCATCATCATCAGGCTCTTTGGCGGAGGACAGACGGGCCATAATGACCTCTCCCGCCGGTCAGGGCGGTGGCGGTGCCATCGACATGAGGATCGGCACCGTCGTGCCCGCCATCACGGCCAGGCTGGCCCAGCAGCAGCAGCAGTTACCCGTCCCCCAGTCCCCGAACGTCCACCCCTCTCACCGGCCCTCCTCTCTCCTCCTCCTCTCCCAGCCGGACGGTCACAAACTGGGCCTCGTCTCTCCCACCTTTCCCTCGCTGCCGCCGGCCGCCGCCACCAGCAGCAGCAGCAGTCATCATCACCATCATCATCACCACCATCATCACGAGCATCCGTCCATCCATCAGCCCCACCATCCCTACGCCCTCCAGGACGGTCCACTCTCGGGGGGCCGGCTGGGGGGGTTGCAGCAGCAGGGCCAGACCCGCGGGGAACGAGCCAGAGCTCTAAGCGGGGCCTCTCACACGCTGTGCAGTGAATACGACGACGACGATGATGAACCTCAGTCCGACTCGCCCCAGGTAATTTATTAGCCATTTTTGAGGAAATAAGCGTATAAACCAATTTGTTCTGTTGGTATACACACACTCGACTAGTGGTTCTCACAGTGGGGTGGGGGTCCAGGGACCCTCAGGGTTCCTTGGTGGGGGGATGGTTCCAAATGGACCCTGACATGTTTGTAAGAACAAGAACACTCGCCCCAAAATACGCTCTCCGGTGACCTCGGGAACGGTCGCCGCCAGGTATTCCTAAACGTAACCTCAGTGGAACTATACCTGATATAAACCTAACCTTATTCCTAAGCGTAACCTCAGTAAAACTATGTCTAAATCCTGGTCTCTATACTGCCTCCCCCTGGTCAGCCGGGGCGCCTGATGGAGGGGAAAAGGAACTGGTTGGAATAACGTGTTCCTTCCACGCGCTACGTCCAACCAGGGAAACTACCCTCTGTCAGGTAATAAGAATCGGCCTGCTAGCTCCTCATGCATTGAAGCAGGCATGAGCTCAGTTCTGGGCTCTCCCTAGGCTGGCAGAGGGAGAGTAGAGCTTACATAGGATTACATAGGCAATTGGCACTGGGTGAAAAAATCGGGTTACAAAATCGTGGGATAAAAATGGAGTTAAAAAATCGCACCCTGTGTGAAGTGGGCGGTGTCTTGCTAGCTAATCACAATACTGAATGGAGTCGATCAATCATGTACAAAAGATAAATACATTTATTGAAACACTCTTTATGATGGACGAAACCATAACTTGAAAAAAAACAATTTATGTTTTTTTTCAAGTTATGGTTGCTTATATAGGGCTATGCACATGTGTCATGTGACACTGGCCAATCACAGTCCTGAATAGATTGTGATTGGCCAATCACAGCGCAGGATAATTGTACAAATTTCCAAACCTCACTTTTAGGGGCGGTTTCACTGCCCAAGATATTTGTACATTTTTCCAAATCTCACTTATAGGGGCGGTTTCACCGCCCAAAAAACCCTCAGTAAAGCTATGTCTAAACCTAACATTATTCCTAACCTTAACCTCAGTAAAACTATGCCTAAACCTGACCTTATTCCTAACCTTAACCTCAGTAAAACTATGCCTAAACCTAACCTTATTCCTAACCTTAACCTCATTAAAACTATGTCTAAACCTAGCCTTATTCCTAACCTTAACCTCAGTCAAAACTATGTCTAAATCTGACCTTATTCCTAACCTTAACCTCAGCAAAACTATGCCTAAACCTAACCTTATTCCTAACCTTAACCTCATTAAAACTATGTCTAAACCTAACCTTATTCCTAACCTTAACCTCAGTAAAACGAATACAAGAATAAAAGAACTGCTGGGGGGCGAGCTGTCCGCGAAAAGAAACGGGTGAAGCAAGTGTGTTTTGGGGCGAGCGACGGGCGTTCCAGATACCGTCTTTAACTCTTTGAGAGTTATGGGTGGACCTTGAAATTGAAAAGTTTGAGAACCAATGGACCAGACTGAAGCTGCATTGTCTTGACTGTCCTAAGAAATGTAGGCCTATACTCTACCAGAAACAACACCAGTCAAAACAGTCCGATGTTTGTTTGCACTTTCTGTCAGTAACTGTCATAACTACAACAGTTTTGAATAAGAGCACATAGTAGGCTACATATGAATAATGAATTTACTCTTATGTCAGTGTTTCTCAACCAGTGGATCAAGATCCAAACGTGGGGAAACTCCCCCCCTGTCGGGTGATAAGAAGCGGCTTGTTAGCTCTCATGCAATGAAGGGGGCATGAGCTCGGCTCTTGGCTCTCCCTAGGCTGGCAGAGGGAGTGTAGCGCCCAGGATTACTTAGATAATTGGCACTCACTGGGTGAAAAAAATGGGGTTGCAAAATCGTGGGATAAAACATATATATATATTTTTTTTAAATGATCCAAACGTGGCACCTCGAAATGTTCTGAAACGGTTACGGTGTAGTTAGTATATCACCTCCCTTTTCGAAGAAAAGTTTGGACGTCGGAAAGAGTATGGACCTCGCTTTAGTCGTACGATGGAGAGCGAAAATATACCTTCTACAAACTAACTGAGAACACGACAACGTTTGAAAACATCTTTGAACTTTTGCCCAAAATAGGCATGCCAAGGTTAATGCGGTAAAAAAAAAACTGCTTTGACAGTTGAGCTCTAACGGTGCTTGTGTTTTGTGCTTTGTGTTGTAGGACTCTCCAAGGAAGCGTGGTATGGGAGGAGGGGGAGGATTGGGGGGCTTCGGAGAGCCCTCTCCTCCTGGCCGTATGGGAGGAGGAGGAGTGGGGGGCTTCGGAGAGCCCTCTCCTCCTGGCCGCGTGCCAGAGATCAAAGCGTTGCAGCAGACCCGGCGACTGCTGGCCAACGCCAGGGAGAGGACCCGGGTACATACCATCAGCGCCGCCTTTGAGGCCCTCCGAAAGCAGGTAAGGAATTTACACTGAAAGTACAAGCAACAACACACACGCGCGCGCGAACACACACGCACGGAGGCACACACACGCACACACACACACACACACACACACACACACACACACACACACACACACACGTTTGTATTACTGTACTTGTGAGGACATCAGCATTTTAAAAACTGATATCATTTCTTTTATGAATGCCAATTTTCTTTTTGACATTTTTTACCATGACCCTAAAGCCGAAAAATAGCAGATCTACAAGCTCACAAAGCGCGACGCTTTGTGAGCTTGTAGATCTGCTATTTTTTGGTGCACGACACCAGCGCGCAACTAAGTGTAAATCGGGCATAACTCTATCTCTAAACCCTAAACCTAACTTCTAAATGTCTAATCCTATAACCACAACGTGAATCCTTTTTGTAATTGTAAACTAAGATTTACATATTTCTTCTCCATAAAACAACAACCATTTCCCTTGTGAGGACCAGGAAAATGGTCTTCACAATGTCTATTTCTGTTATTCTACTCTAATACACACACACAGGTTTGTATTTACTATTCTTGTGAGGACATCAACATTCGTGACGCGTTCCGAGCTTGCGGATCTGCTACTTTCGTGTGACGCTGTAGTATGATCGGCGATAAGTTATGAATACGTTTTAATATGGACATAAGAGGTTTCTGCCCGACAGCAACGATATCTAAAGGCATATCTCTATCCACACACACACGCACGCACACACACACACACACACACACACACACACACACACACACACACACACACACACACACACACACACACACACACACACACACGCGCGCGCGCCCACGTGCACGCAATGTATAGTACACTCACTCAGATAATTGCACACACTCACACACACACACACATAGATAGCCACACACACACTCTCAGAGACACACGTGCGTATACAGTGTGAACAAGGAGGGCTCTTGTATGGGGACGTTATGCAAACTGAAGAGAGAGGCTTTGATAACATGAAGTGTTCCAAAGACATGTTTCTGAGCTGTAGTGTCCACCATGCACCACCACCACCACCTCCCTCCTTCCCTGCATGCATGCAGGGCTAAAACCCAACATACATACTGTTACCTCCTTCTCCACATGCAGGGCCACCCCTTGACTGAAACCCAACATACATACTGTTACCTCCTTCTCCGCATGCAGGGCCACCCCCTGACTAAAACCCAACATACACACCGTAGGCCAGTGCTTCTGAAACTTTTTCATCTCAAGGACCCCCAAATTGTCACTTATTAGCCCGCGGACCCCCATTTGAAAAGACGTGCCAAAGGACCCCCATAAGAGAAGATTTTTACGGCTCTAGCAGTGATTCTCAACCATTTTCATTACAAGTAGCCCCAGTTTGACGTGCATTATTAGGCTGCGGACCCCCATTCAATGGCATTTATATCTCCGGGACCCCAATTTATATTGTAAAATCAATGTTAATGTAACTCCGAGAGTGTGTGGACCCGTTAGGGTCCATTTGGTTCCATTTGTTACACTCTCAGAGTTACAGACCCGTATGGGTCCATTTGGGTCCTATCCATCATTTAGCTGGGGACCCCCTGGAACTCCCTCAAGGACCCACTTTGAGAACCAATGCTGTAGGTGACCTCCTCTGGCCATCCGCAGTAGACCGTTTGTTTTTTTGTGGGATTTATCAACTTTTGCATTGAATACAGGCTCTCACTGTGGTGCCCACTATAGCCTCATTAACTCTTTAACTGCCAAAAACGGGAATTCCCGTCCGATGGCTCTATGGCTATCATGGCCACGTACGTAAATGACGAAAATATTAAAAAAATAATAATAATAATAATAATTTAAAAAAAAAAATAATAATATATATATATTATTTTTTTTTGTTGTTGTTTATCTCAAAGGAACTAGGAGATAACGCTATCCAAAAAATTGCTGCTCCATTCACTTCAATGTTAAAGAACAAACGGAGGAAAAATTCACCTTTTTCCTGGCACTGGGACGACACAGTCTGAAATAAGTGTGGCAATGAAAGAGTTAATATAGTGCTCCTGTCATATAGGTGCTATAGGCCTGTCACAATTATTACACAATCATCTAATCACAATTATTTGAGATGCATAATCGTCATAATCGTTTCCATGTTGAAAAAGTTTCACACATTTTCAAATATTAAAATTAAAATAAATAGCAGATCTTCAAGCTTACAACGCGTCACTTTGTGACGCGTTGTAGGCTTGTAGATCAGCTATTTTTTTTACATGTATCAAATAAAATTATTAAATATGTAAATAATGTCTTTGTTTATTTCAGTTATTTGTCATATATGAGTTGTGAAATGTTTGATTACGAAGCTATTATGTTCCGATGTTAAATGCCAAACACACAATTAGATCGGTAATCGCAATTATTTGAGTGACAAGTCAACTTAAATTTGTAATCGCGACAGCCCTAATTGGTACCTACCACACGCGCGCACACACACACACACACACACACACACACACACACACACACACACACACACACACACACACACACACACACACACACACACACACACACACACACACACACACACACACACACACACACACACACACACACACACACACACACACTGTTTAGGTGATGTGGGTTTTTTTTAACGTTCAGTTAAACCTGCTATTCTGTGTGACGTGTTCAACTGTGTGTCTCAGTCTGTCACTGTCTGTCTGTCTGTCTGTCTGTCTGTCTGTCTGTCTGTCTGTCTGTCTGTCCATCTCTGCCTCTCTCTGTCTCTCTATCACTCTCTCAACGTCTCTCTCTTTCTCTCTCTGTCACTGTGTCACAATGCAATGCTGTAAGCAAAATATGTCAAAACTTAAAAGTCTCTCACCCAACTATGTCCTCCTCTCTCTGCCTTTCTGTCCATCTCCATCCTCTCTCTCTCTCTCTCTCTCTCTCTCTCTCTCTCTCTCTCTCTCTCCAGGTGCCGTGCTACTCGTACGGCCAGAAGCTGTCCAAGTTGGCCATCCTGCGCATAGCGTGCAACTACATCCTGTCCCTGGCCCAGCTGGCCGAGCTGGACTACAGCCCCTCTGAGCACAGTAGCCTCTCGTTCTCCCAGTGCGTGGAGCAGTGCACCAGGACGCTGCAGGCCGAGGGACGCAGTAAGAAGAGAAAGGTATGTGTGTGTGTTTTGGGTCGGGGCGTCATCGTTATAGGGCTCTGTCACCATTATTATGCAACTCGTTTCTCACTCACAAGATGGCAAACGGGTGACTTATTGGGACGGACGTCCCAATAAGTCAAACGTTTGACTGGGAGCAGTGGTGGAAAGTAACTATGTACATTTACTTATGTACTGTACTTAAGTAAAATATTGAGATATTTGTACTTCACTTGAGTATTTCCAATGTCCAATACTTCTACACCACTACATCTCAGACAACTATTGTACTTTTACTCCACTACAATTATTTTAAAACTTGAGTTGCTAGTTACTTTGAAGATTTTGATTATTATCGCAAAACGTAAGTTAACCACTTCAGCCCCATATACGTTTCGGCCATTTTAAAATAGCCGATCTACAAGCTCACAATGCGACGCATTGTGAGCTTGTAGATCTGCTATTTTCAAAAGATATTTATGCATAATTAGGAGTCGGACAACATTGTAAACATGCGTACACGCACGAGCGCACGCACACACTGTACTATTGGATTGTTTAGGTACACTTTGACTACTTTTATATTAAGACCTGCAGAAGACCAGAATAGCTCATACACCATGCAAGTCCAAGTGCAGAGGGCCAGAGCGTAACCCTAAATCTCCTTTGTTTTTGTATCTTATTTCTAATCCCTGTACATTACTGCCTATTTACTCCTTTTGTCATTATTGTTTTCTTCTTAACGCTTAGATGTACATACTGAGGTGCTGCTATGACAATTGAATTTTCCTCGCGGGATCAATAGAGGTTTATCGATCGATCAATCACTCCTCGCTAATAGACAATGCATGTAACTACGCCTCCTGATCAGAACGGGAGTGGAATTCTTGGAAGTATGTTTTGTGTGATTCACAGTTTGCCACGTTAGAAAAGCAGAAGGAAATGGCAAATTTCTGCCAAAATATCCTCAACATTGCAAAAAAGGAGACGCTTTTTATGATTCTTGCTGATACATAAATAGTGATACATGGGTATTCGTCAATTAAGCAATGACAGCGATACTTGTGCTGTCACCTGGTCGAATATCTATACACTTTAACATTTTCTTTTTACTTTACTTTTTTTAATTTACTTAAGAAAACTTCAGTGGTTTTCTGCTCTTTGGCATAGTTTATTTATTTTTTGTTTATTTATATGCGCATAAATTAGTTAAAAACAAAAACACATGAGAAAAGAGAGGATAAGGCAAGATGCTTAAAAGAAAGTAAGGTACAGTAACAAAGAATAAGAAAGATAATGTGCCGGAGAGGCCCAAAAAGCCCAAACAGGCTTATCAGGTGGCCTTTCTAGGAAACCTAAAACATAGCGTCCTGGCTTGTTGTGTATTCGGTTGTTTTTACATTTCAGCACTCCTCTGGTAGTCGGATGTGGTCATAGTCACAGGTTATCCTCTAGCAGAAAGATAGCATTTATTACTGCGTGAGAAGAATCTGTCAACAGCATTGGCCTGTATGGACGCGCATGCTACTATCTTAGCAAACGAGCCAAAAAGGATCACCCGTGTTACTCTCTTTTTTCTTCTTTTTCAATTTTAGAGTATCCAATAATTTTTGTCTAGGCCAGGCCGAATCAGCCTCATGTTGGTGCTATAACAGGCCGATTCGCGTTGTTACCTATAACTGGCAGCTTGTATATCTGCTATCTTTAAAATGACACAGATGCGTTCCCGGTCTTAATGGGATAGACGACCCGAAAGGCCAGTGGATTTGACACGTTGTGTGTCTCTGATGTGACACCTGGACTGCTGAAGATGCTCGCACCTTTGCAGTTTGCACAGTCATCAATTTTTTATGTATAAATTTTTTTTACCCCTTTGTCTCCCCAACTTAGTGTGTGCGTGTGTGCGTGTTTGCGTGCGTGTGTGTGTGTACATGTGTTACTTGTGTCACGACACAAGATCAATGAGTTTGTTTGACCAATTAGAAGGCAGTGCTGCACTCTTGTGACCAATCAGCAAATTAGGGTAAATCATCTTCATCAACAGTTCTGCAGAACTGGATGTACTGCCAAGTGTGTGCGTGTGTGTGCGTGTGTGCGTGTGTGTGTGTGTGTGTGTGTGTGTGTGTGTGTGTGTGTGTGTGTGTGTGTGTGTGTGTGTGTGTGTGTGTGTGTGTGTGTGTGTGTGTGTGTGTGTGTGTTTGAGAATAAAGTTCTGATGAATGTCCAGGGTGACTCTTTACGACACCAGCAGCCTGCTAAACTGCTTGTGAACTTCCTCTCTTTCTCTCTCTCTCTCTCTCTCTCTCTCTCTCTCTCTCATACAAACACACACACACACACACACATGCACACGCACACACACACACACACACACACACACACACACACACACACACACACACACACACACACACACACACACACACACGCACACAAGCACTTCCTGCATATCTTAATGCATGGATCACAGAACTAAGCAGTGTGTCAAACACACATAGATGCACGTTCGCATGTGCACGCACGCACGCACAAACACTTCCTGCATATCTTAATGCATGGATCACAGAACTAAGCAGTGTGTCAAACACACATAGATGCACGTTCGCATGTGCACGCACGCACGCACAAACACTTCCTGCATATCTTAATGCATGGATCACAGAACTAAGCAGTGTGTCAAACACACATACTGTAGGTACACGCGCGTATGCTTGCACGGACACAGACACACACGCGCGCTCATCAACAAAAATGACCTTGATCCAACGCTACATCTATGAGGCACATGTTGCATTTTGAAGAAATAACAGCTTCTTTGTTTAATCAGAACTGAAAAGTTTCATACATTTAGTTTTAGATTTCAGATAATCTGGTCTCTAATTCCCAATAAGCTGTCTGATTTTCTACTCGTCTTAAGTTGCCCATTTTGTTCTAAAAAAAAAAACTCAGCAGATCATGCATTCAAGAAATAGAATAATTACTCCATCAACACAGTAGAGGTGCGGTCCAGGGTTCCTTGGGGGGGGGGGGGGGGGACACTGGTGCTCAAAATTTAACTAAATGGACCTCATTTGCACACTCTCAGAGTTATGGGGATCTTTGAAATTAAAACGTTTGAGAACCATTGCATACATAAGGATGCAGATATAAGGGCCAAATGTTTGTGAAGACATTGATTGATTGATTGATTGATTAATTGATTGATTTGGTTTATTTCGAACAGTTAAAAGACAACACATACATAAAATAAACATAATAAAACTTATAATAGGAAAATAATAAAACATTTAAAGTTAACAATAATGCTTGAAAGGGCAGTTTAACTAATCCTATCCTCGCTCCTCATCAATCAAGAAACGTTAAGAAGAAAACTAATAAAGAAATTCAAAATCTATTTGGAAGAGAAAATACCATGGGAAACAAAACCCAGCATAACTTCTTGTGATCATCATCATTTAAAAAAATGTTTGTAACTTTCCTCATCTTCCCCCGGATTTGAACCCAGTTTCTTGCTCAAGTGCTGTCATTTTTACCATTGAGCTAATGGAGCCCTCCTGCTTGCTCAAGGGATAAATTGAATCTTGACCATCAGGTAAAAATTCTTGTCAGATCCTGGGTCTAGGTGAGACATGACCTTTGACACAATCTCAATAGAAGAGCAGGGAGACAAAATACAACCACCCCAATTAAGTTATATTGTATCAACATACTCTACCATAAAGATTGGACAAAATTACATCTTATTCATTAAAAAAATATATATATAGTTCCGCTTTAAACAAAAACAAATCAAGGATATTTCTCATTTAGATTTTTCTTGAATTGAAAGTTGAAGGGGCTCATGATGAGAACACTTGAACTTCATTCAAGGTGATGTCGATGAATCCATGTCCAACTTCACACCACAATCATGTTGAGTTCCTTCTCTTTATCCCAGTGGTTCTCAAAGTGGGGTCCTTGTGGGGGGGGGGGGGGGGTTACCCCTTTATCCATATTTTATACGTTGTCTATTCAAAAATGGCAGATATACAAGCTCGAGTTTTTTCATCTGCTTTTTTTTTTAACATCTTTGATTTTTTTTGGCACAAAACATTTTCAGATGGGGGGGGGTCAATCAATTTGGGGGTCCTTGCCTTGGCATGAAAAAGTTTGAGAACCACTGATTTAACAGCCCCCCCACCTCTCTCTCT